>NC_133369.1:16595044-16920044 GCF_049309525.1 Garra rufa | reverse complement strand
ATCTATCTGTCTATCTATCTATCTATCTATCTATCGTTATATCTATCTATCTATCTATCTATCTATCTATCGTTATATCTATCTATCTATCTATCGTTATATCTATCTATCTATCTATCTATCGTTATATCTATCTATCTATCGTTATATCTATCTATCTATCTATCTATCTATCTATCTATCTATCTATCTATCTATCTATCTATCTATCTATCGTTATATCTATCTGTCTATCTATCGTTATATCTATCGTTATATCTATCTGTCTGTCTATCTATCTATCTATCTATCTATCTATCGTTATATCTATCTATCTATCTATCTATCTATCTATCTATCTATATATCTATCTATCTATCTATCTATCTATCGTTATATCTATCTGTCTATCTATCGTTATCTATCGTTATATCTATCTGTCTATCTATCTTTCTATCGTTATATCTATCTATCTATCTATCTATCTATCTATCTATCTATCTATCTATCTATCTATCGTTATATCTATCTGTCTATCTATCGTTATATCTATCGTTATATCTATCTGTCTATCTATCGTTATATCTATCTGTCTATCTATCGTTATATCTATCGTTATATCTATCGTTATATCTATCTATCTATCTATCTATCTATCTATCTATCTATCTATCTATCTATCGTTATATCTATCTATCTATCGTTATATCTATCTATCTATCGTTATATCTATCGTTATATCTATCTATCTATCGTTATATCTATCGTTATATCGTTATATCTATCGTTCTATCGTTCAATCGTTCTATCTATCGTTATATCTATCTGTCTATCTATCGTTATATCTATCTATCTATAGTTATATCTATCGATCTATCTATCGTTATATCGTTCAATCGTTATATCTATCTATCTGTCTATCTATTGTTATATCTATCTATCGTTATATCTATCTATCTATCGTTATATCTATCTATCTATCTATCTATCTATCTATCTATCTATCTATCTATCTATCTATCTATCTATCTATCTATCTATCTATCTATCTATCTATCGTTATATCGTTATATCGTTCTATCTATCGTTATATCTATCTGTCTATCTATCGTTATATCTATCTGTCTATCTATCGTTATATCTATCGTTATATCTATCGTTATATCTATCTATCGTTATATCTATCTATCTATCTATCTATCTATCTATCGTTATATCTATCTATCTATCTATCTATCTATCTATCTATCTATCGTTATATCTATCTGTCTATCTATCGTTATATCTATCGTTATATCTATCTGTCTATCTATCGTTATATCTATCTGTCTATCTATCGTTATATCTATCTGTCTATCTATCGTTATATCTATCGTTATATCTATCTATCTATCTATCTATCGTTATATCTATCTATCGTTATATCTATCTATCGTTATATCTATCTATCTATCTATCGTTATATCTATCTATCTATCGTTATATCTATCTATCTATCTATCTATCTATCTATCTATCTATCTATCTATCTATCTATCTATCTATCGTTATATCTATCTATCTATCTATCGTTATATCTATCTATCTATCTATCGTTATATCTATCTGTCTATCTATCGTTATATCTATCGTTATATCTATCTGTCTATCTATCGTTATATCTATCTATCTATCTATCTATCGTTATATCTATCTATCTATCGTTATATCTATCTATCTATCTATCTATCTATCTATCTATCTATCGTTATATCTATCTATCTATCTATCTATCTATCTATCTATCTATCTATCTATCTATCGTTATATCTATCTGTCTATCTATCGTTATATCTATCGTTATATCTATCTGTCTATCTATCGTTATATCTATCTGTCTATCTATCGTTATATCTATCGTTATATCGTTATATCTATCTATCTATCGTTATATCTATCTATCTATCTATCTATCGTTATATCTATCTATCTATCGTTATATCTATCTATCTATCGTTATATCTATCTATCTATCGTTATATCTATCGTTCTATCGTTATATCTATCGTTCTATCGTTCAATCGTTCTATCTATCGTTATATCTATCTGTCTATCTATCGTTATATCTATCTATCTATAGTTATATCTATCGATCTATCTATCGTTATATCGTTCAATCGTTATATCTATCTATCTGTCTATCTATTGTTATATCTATCTATCGTTATATCTATCTATCTATCGTTATATCGTTATATCTGTCTATCTATCTATCTATCTATCATTATATCTATCTATCTATCGTTATATCGTTCAATCGTTATATCTATCTATCTATCTATCTATCTATCTATCTATCTATCGTTATATCTATCTATCTATCTATCTATCTATCTATCTATCGTTATATCTATCTATCTATCTATCTATCTATCTATCTATCTATCTATCTATCGTTATATCGTTCTATCTATCTATCGTTTTATCGTTCTATCATTCGTTCTATCTATCATTCGTTCTATCGTTCTATCTATCTATCCATCTATCGTTCTATCATTCGTTCTATCGCTCTATCATTCGTTCTATCTATCATTCTATCTCAGGGTCCGAAATTAACACTAGCCACTCGCCAAATGCGAGCAAATTCTCTGTCTGGCAAGTTAAATTTGAAGCGCCATCCGCCACATGGCAAGTAAATCTTTTCCCCATTAATGTTAATCAGTATCAGTCTCACGGATCTCTGTGATGTTCCCCTGATCGGGCCAGTGCTGCCTTGCCAGTAAAGTTTAATTTGCCGTGCGCAAATACAGTCTAATGGTCAGGGGCGGACTTTGCCATTAGGCATAGGTAGGCAGTTGCCTTGGGCCCCGAGCTGCAAGGGGGCCCCCCTCAAAAAAATTTGGTCGAGGTGATTTTTTTTTTACTGTGTGGCAAATGTCAAAGATTCTCTGAAAAGTCATCAGAATACTATAGAATATATTTTATGGAAACTGGCGCCTCCCTCGAACACCACACTGTTGGATTATTCCATTATTTCAAGTCGCATCTGCTGCAGAACTGCGGAAGTGATTGAAGAAATATTCTATATTTCGTGCTACAGCGTACATTCTGTCAGATACATTCTGGCGCCTCCGTCTCAATACTGTACAACGCAGCATACATCCACATCAAATGATAACTCAGTGGCAGAGTTCCACTCACGCAGGGGCGTAATTTCCATTGAGGACGCACTTTTCAAAATCCTGTTTGTGTCCTCCTACTTTCAAATGGCTTTGTTAAAGTAATCTCTTGTATTTTAACATGCTCAGCGCCGTCGAGAGTTTTGCGCGATTGTTAAAACCAAAAGTAAAACGCGCACGCACATTCAAAAGCAATTTTAATACCTCAGGTTTAGAGAGTGACTTCCCAATGCGCGCAAATTAGGCTACATAAAATATCTAGGCTGTTATTAGTATGTGAGCAGATAATAAGATGATAATGTTGTCTATAGCTCTGTATCATGCTTGAAAAATTCGGTCTCTATTTGCAATTTGAATATTAACAGAGTAGCCTACTTTGATTATGGCTGCATTTGTCAACACCACTAAGAACGAACTGTGTCGTTTATTTTTTGTCATTTCTACTGTAGATTGTTTAAAAATACAGTGGCTGCCTCTAATTTAAATGGCTCTAATAGAGAAATTAACCAGCTTGTTCATGTACTCATGTTTACATTCATTCTTGTCCATTGCTTAAGGCGTAAAAAAAATGTATTTAAAGGCTTTCAGAATTAGCCCATTTGCTTGTAAAACATCGTCAATCAGAATCGGCCATGAATACTCAAGATCGGTGCATCGTGCATTACTAAAAACAAATTGGGTGCTCCTAATTTTTTTTTTTTGGTGCTCCTAACTTTTTGAACGTGGGGGCACCAGTGCTACCAAGTAAAAAAGTTAATTTCAAGCCCTGTGCAGGTAACAGCACTTCCGTGTTCACTTTTGGCCATTATAGTAATGACGAAGACTGTAATAAAGCATTTTACATTTATGTGTCCATATTGATCATTTAGATCAGGGATCACCAAACTCGGTTCTGGAGGGCCGGTGTCCTGCAGAGTTTAGCTCCAACTTGCCTCAACACAGCTGCCTGGAAGTTTCAAGTATACCTATTAAGACCTTGATTAGCTGGTTTAGGTGTGTTTGATTAGGGTTGTAGCTAAACTCTGTAGGACACCGGCCCTCCAGGACCGAGTGTGGTGACCCCTGATTTACATGATTTATGTTGTGTGTTTCTTCTCGCTTTAGTAAAACAAGATAGAAGACTATAAACAACTTTTCCAATTTAGGCAGCAGCAAACAGATCTAGTTAGGAGATTCTGCTTGGAAACCAAGGTAAATAGAACAAATGGCAACTCTTCCTTGTGAATAGATAACAAATATTATTGCACAGGTAATATATTATGAGAATACGATTTAACAGTTTTACAAGGAGGAACAAAATATGTAGAGGGCCCCATTTCTGTGTTTGCCTTGGGCCCCAAAATGGCTAAATCCGCCCCTGCTAATGGTGCAGTCACACCGAAAGCCAAGCGAATACGCGCATCGCGTCACTCGCTGTAGTTTTTCCCGTCACTAGCGCGAATAACAAGAAGGCGCGATCAACATTGGCAGAGATAAATACGATCGCTGCTTTGTGCCTGTTGTTTAAGTCCTAAATACACCAGAAAGCCAAATGCCGACGTGTCTGGGTTCATATATCTCAAGAGTTCTTCTTTAAACAAAGTGTAGAGATAGTGTAAATAAGAGATTGATCTTGCGGTACAGAGAGCGTCGTTGATTATAATAGAGCTTTATAATAGAGCTTTGTGATATCGGAAACAAAGCTGAGCTTTTAATATTTTTTATGGGAGTTTGTAAATGAGATATTGATTTAATACAGCAGTTAAATAAACAAGAAGTTATTATTAAGTGACTTACATTGTCTGACAATAACACTATGGCTGATTTTCCGTCGTCAAATTATTCTGGACAAAGTCACACTGCTGTGTTTGATTGTTAATGTGCAACGGCTCTGCGCGTCTCCATTCAAACACAGCGGTGTTTCGTTTATAAGTGAACATGTGTTTTTAAACAAATCTAGTGAAATGATTCAATTTCCCATTCATAAAGAGAGTCACTTGCTTTATTCTTGAATGAACCATGCATTCAAACGAATCAAATGAATCTGATTCAGTGATTAATTTCAGTTTCGTGCCGCCACCTGCTGGCATATATTTTAAGTTATTGAAATCTTAAATACTTCTTTAATTCTTTAAATTATCAATTGTATTTAGAGAAAAGTTATGCTGAATAAAGTGTATGTATAGTTAGGCTATATTTGGCTTTTGACACATTTAAAATATGTGTCAAAAATTTTTTTTTTCTTTTTGGTGGGGCCAGTAAAAATTTTGGCAGGGCAAGTAAAAATCTGAACCACTGGCCCGATCGGGAGAGTAGAAAAATTTCTTAGCGTTGTGCTGTGGCATAAAGACTACGTCATAAGCAGGAGGCCAGATTTCATGGACAAAGAAAACAAGTAGTCTGACTAGATCAGATAGTTCATTAAAAACATTTCAAAGTTATAATAAAAAATCTAAAATGACCAAAAAGTTATTTTTCTTATTGATGTTTTATTTGTCACTCCTCTCTTTCCGGAGCACACATAATATACAGAATAACGTGCTTTTGATATATCTGTGTTAAATCGTTCAGAATTTTGGCAGGTAAAAAATAAGCTTGGCCGGTGGATTTTTTAACCAACTTGGCCGGTGTGTCAAAAACTTAATTTCGGTCCCTGTTCTATCTATCATTCGTTCTATCGTTCTATCCATCTATCTATCTATCGTTCTATCATTCTATCATTCGTTCTATCGCTCTATCATCCGTTCTTTCGTTCTATCTATCATTCTATCTATCATTCGTTCTATCATTCTATCTATCTAGCGTTCTATCTTTCTGTCATTGTATCTATTTAACAAGTAACATGTAACATGTTTGATATCTTCCGACTGGATAGAATCAAAGTCTGTAGTTAAAAAATCGGAGTCAGACTGTAAAACGGTGGATAATCAGGCCCAAATAATGTATTCCAGGCTTAAAAGCACCCAATTTTAATAACAATGTTGCCCTTTTTTATTTTTTGAAAAGATAATTTTGCTGACATAAGACTGTACATGCCATCTGCACTGGCAGTGACAGTTGGCAGAGCTTTTTGCCTGCTAGGGGATTCCTCTGCAGTTAAGTTCCATAATTGCCTCTCCTGCTTCACTGCTGCTGTTTGACTGGTGAGGTAGGCCTGGCTCCAGGGAACCAACTCAAATATATGAAGACAGATGGGCACTTGTTGCGCAACTCCTGATATGGCTCCTTTTAAGGCTGGGGTTCTCTCACTTATCTGGGATGTTCCATTCGGGGGAGGCCCTGGATATATTCTTAGCTTCACTCTCCTTTCTATCTTAGGAAACATTCTGGGGGTGAAGAATAGAATCAATTCATGTCACTCTTGAGATTTGCATTCTCACTGTTTATGAATGCTATATAACCAGTCGCATTCCTTCGGAGTATTACATAAACAGTTTTTGTACATATGGTCTGCTGAGAGACTGTAAAAAGCTTCCAAGAATGGCTATTGTCTGCACCAGTCATTTTTTCATCTGTGACTATCCACCCACACTTTCATTTCTCCTGCGACATACAAATGCAGATGTCCTTATGCAACGAGAGGCCTGGCAGTAAATTTGACCCTTGTGCTAAAAAGAGCAACTGTTACAAGGCATCCACCCCCCACAGACACTGAATATTATATATCACTGAACTACAAGACATAATCTGTCATAAAACCTGTGCTAAGCTTGTTTTCCCTTATAATTCTTTTTGCAATCAGTTAATAGATGAAAACAAATCTTGGTTATGTAAAAATACATAAGATTAGTTAATAAAAAAAATATGTGAGTGACACACCTGGTTGTCTGTGACGCAAATGTAAAGCAAACACGACAAAAAATAAGTTATTAATCACAAAGAGAGGCTGCTTTAAGTGTTGAGTATTACCAGGCCTGAAGGGAGATTATCAAGGGTTGGGCTGTTCCATTGCCTGTGTGGTTTCATGGAGAATTAGCGTTTTGTATGCCATGACCAGGTAGACAAGAGGCCTGTGTGTGCTGTACTAATGCAATGACAGGCTGTCTACATCTGACTGTGGTGTAATAAAACCTGAACTAAACCTGAGACAAGATACACATTCAAGCTGATCATATTAAGCTACTGCAGCTACTGTGTAAAAATTATGGTGTTTACTTAAACTTAAACATTGTTCACAGTCAGCGAGAATCTGTTCTTTTTACACATCACAGACAAGCTTACATAACATGATTCTAGAAGTTGTCTCGGACTTCAAGATAAGAACCTGTCGATCATATCAAACATTAACCCCGAAGCAAGGCCTACAAGAGCTCAGTGGCCTAGTAACATCAAAACTAAAAGACAAACGGTGGCGTTGTCATAGGCAATCTCTCTGATAATACTGTCTGTACCGATTATTATCTACAAAAGTTCCCTACTGTTTAATTAATAATTAATAATTTTATTCAGCAAGGATGCATGAAATTGATCAAAGGTGACAGTGAAGATGTCACAAAAGTTTTTAATTTCTAATATATGCTGTTCTTTTGAACTTCCTATTCATCAAATAATGTGTTGCATGCCGCGGTACTGACACGTAAGACAAAAAATTGAAAAAAGTCTTTAGTTTTTTTTTGCACACAAAAAGTTTTCACGTAGCTGTATAACATTACAGTTGAACCACTGATGTGCTTACTACCTTTCTGGGCCTTGAACGTGTGGCTGTCTGATATGACCTAAAATGAAAACCTTGATTAATCGAACGTTTTACCTTGATTATGATTAATGAACTATTATTTTTATTTTGTTATTTTATTATTATTATTATTATTTTATTAGATGTATAAATTTTTTGCCCTCATAGTTATAGATGTAAATCTGACTCTATGCTGTCATTCTATATGTGCAAGTATTTACTCTAGGTTCTTATTGGTCATTCACACAGAACACGCCTTTGCGTCTAAAACGCGAGATGCAGCGCTCAGGAATGGTTTAAAAAAAAGTGCAGCACAGAATGACAACGGGGCCATTCACATGTTGCATTTTAAATGTAAATGTTCAAATAGAGAGCAACGTGGTTGCATTGCACATGTGGTGCGACATGCATGTTTTTTCAACGAGATGAAAACATCTCAACTTTTCTTGATTTCTGAAGGTGCACTGGAGGTCATGTGACAGAAACCAACCAATTAGCTTCACCCTTTCCGTAACTATGTTGAAAGCTCAGCCAAGTTGGGGGAACAGCTGATCATTGCTGAACAGGGATACCCATTTTAAATAAATGTAGGAGCAGAGCTACTGCAAGCGATTTTTTTTAGTGCTGGAAATCCATTTATCATTTGCTGAAATGTCCATCATGTAGCAATGGCAAACGCCAAAGGAGTGCATTGGAAATAAGGAGAAAACGGCGCAACTAGTGTTTTTCTATGCATGTGAATGACTCCTACTCCGCCATGTTGCTATCAAATTCAAAAGTTGCCAAGTCAGCCTGCTACTGTAAACAAAACCTTCTCTTCATGGTTATCTAATTGGTCCAATTCTGTTAACTTGACACGACACAGCATCTTAATTGTGCCACTCATGTGCAAGATGCTGCAAATGAACGCGGGCACAACCAACATATGTCCGTGTAACGCCGACTACATACGTGGTAGTATGTTTTTAATGAGAAAGTATTAACAGGATTAAAAAAATTAAATAACCAACATGGGAAAATTATTTGTTTTGCGCACAAAAAGTATTCTCGTAGCTTTATAGAATTACGGTTGAAGCACTGATGGTCACATGGAGTATTTTAACAATGTCTTTACTAGCTTTCTGGGCCTTGAATATGTAGCTGGCCAATATGACCTCAAATCAAAACCTTGATTAATTGAACATTTTACTTTGATTACGATTAATGTATGATTTATTATTATTATTATTATTATTATATTTATTTATTTATTTACTGGCCTCATAGTTATAGATGGTAAAGGGTTACTCCACCCCAAAATGATTTTTTTTTAATTAATTACTTACCCCCATGTCATTCTAAACCCGTGAAACACAAATATATTTTTGATGCATTCTGACAGCTCACTGCTTCCCCCATAGACAGCAATGTAATTAACACGACCAAAATCCAGAAACGTAGCAAGGAGATTGGTAAAATAATCCATGTGACATCAGCGGTTCAACCATAATTTTACGAAGCTGCAAGAATACTTTTTGCATGCAAAGAAAACAAAAATAACAAATTTATTCCACAATTTGCCTCCCCCCTGTCACCCTAGCACCATTTTGGAGTGTATTCATTAAATGCAAACAGCGCAAGTTGTTCTCTGTCAGCGGTGTCACGCAAATATGCTGTTTTCAGTCAAATCAAAGCGTAAATGACATAAACAGTGTATCCACATGACAAGTAGTATAAACGACAGGTGTAACCATTAAACAAAAACGTAATCGTGTAAACGTAATTGTGTAAACGCAACGTGAACGGCGCCTACTCCACCATTTTGCCGTCAAATACTAAAGTTGCCAAGCCAACCTGCTACTGTAACACTTGCCCCACCTCCATGGTCTTCTGATTGGTCCACGGTTTTGAAACTGACATTAATACTTTTAAATTCTGTTAACTTGACATTACACAGTGTCTTAAAGGAGTAGTTCTTTCTTCAGTCGTAGGGAAATTATGTTTTTTGAGGACGACATTTCAGGATTTCTCTCTATATAATGGACTTCTATGGTGCCCCCGAGTTTGAACTTCCAAAATGCAATTTCAAATGGCTCTAAACGATCACAGCCGAGGAAAGAAGGGTCTTAGCAAAATGATTGGTTATTTTCTAAAAAAAAAATTACAATTTATTTACTTTTTAACCTCAAATGCTCATCTTGTCTAGCTCTGTGTGTACTCTTTGTAGAGATTAAAAAGTATCTAAATTGTAAATGTTTTTAGAAAATAACCGATTGTTTCACTAGATAAGACCCTTCTTCCTCGGCTAGGATAATTTAGAGCCCTTTGAAGCTGCATTTAAACTGCATTTTGGAAGTGCAAACTCGGGGGCACCATAGAAGTCCATTATATGGAGAGAAATCCTGAAATGTTTTCATCAAAAAACATAATTTCTTCACGAATGACGAAAGAAAGACGTGAGTACATCATCTGTAAATTTTTGTTCTGAAAGTGACATGCGAGCGTTGCAAAAGATGCAAGCACACCGGTCATCCACGTCCGTATAACACCGACTACACACGGTAGTATGTTTTTAGGGGTAAAGTATTAACAGGGTTAAAAATAAATAAATAAACAACATGGAAAATTACATCGGTTTTGATTACTTTTCGATTAATCTCCCAGCCCTACTTGAACATGCCAGTTGTGTAGCTGTCTATGCAGGGTCAGAAAGCTCTTGGATTTCATCAAAAGTATCTTCATTTGTGTTCCGATAATGAACAAAGGCCTACAGATTTGAAACGACATGAGGGTGAGTAATTACATAATTTTCTTAGGTTAACTATATATTCTTAGGCAACTGATATTCTATCAGTGACAAGTAGTATCAAAATGTCATGTGTGTCTAGTGATTAACATGTTCAATAGATCATAGACTATTTAAAGACAAGGAGGGGGAAAGAAAAACGTACAATCCTCTTTTGTACCTGTCTCAAACTGACTGCTTGTTTTTCAGCTTTGAAGTCGTAAAATATGGTTCTGACCTCTAGTTAACTCCAGACACAAGAGAAGAATGAGGAAGTTGTTCTTTATCAAAAGCGATCTGATGTACAGACAACTATAGTTTGCTGTGTTATGTAATATACGTCATAATACGTCCCAGTCTGTGTTTCTGTTCTATTCACAAAGCCTCACCTGAGCGCTAATGAAGTATGGATAATATGTACTCATGATCATCTTGTCAAACCCTGCTTAGTCACATTGAAATGTCAGTCTTGTGACATTCTCCAGGATTTGTGTCATACTATGTTCTTTTATAGGCCTTCAGCCTTATGGCCCTGTTTGAAGTTTCTTTTGATTTTCCTAATTATAAACAGCTTGTTTTGACAGTAAATGCACTGTTGTGTGCTGATGCATTCCATACTGCAAACTAGTTATGGTACAAGACATTTTACGGCGCCCTTTGTGTTTATTCTTTGATGATTTGAGTAAGTCATTGTCAGAACCTTACCAAGAAAAGCACAATAACACTAGAATGTGAGTTGTAAAATTCAGCGGCCTTAATCTGTCGACTCATTTTAATGCAGCCCTAAACCCAAGATTATGGCCCTGACAACTTGAACCTAGTCAGAGATTATGCATTCAGTGTAATCAAATAATAAAAATAAATCCGCATCCAAAAGTCTCAGGTGTTTAAAGATTCAAGGGCGGCACAATTGCAGTGCAAACAAACAGATTGGTTTTGTCTAAGAGTTAATAACCAGTTTCGAGATTTTAGAAGCACCTTTTTTGGGTGTGAAAATGGGAACAGCCTTTTTAATTGTTTGTGAAAGAGATGTTTTACTTTAAGATTTGTCAACAGGAATTAGGTCGGATGGATACACCCAGGAGAGGTGTTATTACAGCTTCATGTTGGCCTTATTCGGTGATGACAAGGTGAATATCAAGTGTTTCACTCTTTTTGAATGTTCCACGACCCTTCTAAATCACTTCAGGCCTGGATTCTCACCAACAATGCTCTCCTACCTCAAGGCAAGCTATTTTTAGGCCTATGACGCAGGTGTCTCATATCACCACCTGCTCAGAACACCGATGAGGGCTCCCTCTTCCGTGCTGCCTGGCGACAGGGGATGCTGTTGCCAGGGGAACTGAAATTGGTTGACATCACATGCCGTCAGGACCTCCCCTATTGAAACGGGTATGTAGTTCAGCTCTCTGATCACATACACGCTGATCTATTATGACTAACCCCCCGCTGCTGTTGCCCCCAAGACTGATCAACAGCTTGCGAGCTGTGAGTCATCCACAAATGCCACGCTGCAAAGAATCGCGCATAGCAGCCGTTTTTTTTTTCATCCTCTGTGTAACCAAAATAAATCCAATCAGAACAGATGTTTGGATGTTTTCTTAGGCGGTCTGCACAAACATGCTGTTAACATTATACAGTCGAGAATTAAGACTCATTTAATAATGTAGTACTCATTTCCCAATAGATATGAGACATAAGTTTATATTTAGGGCAGTCCCGGTGCTAATAAGCTATTTCCCGGTAGTCACACAGTATTTTCAGTTCAGTTTTAGGAGTAGGAGTTAGGAGTTGATGGTTCTGATTTGGTTCCCTATAAACATCCACATGTTCAGATTTATGAGGTTTATTTTCTCTCTTTCTTTTTGCTTTCATTTGGGAATAGTAAAGAAAAAGCCTGTTGTATTTTGTTCAGAATTGAATAGGCCTAGTTATTTTGGATTTTCAGCTGCCACTGTAACACCTCACATTAATTTTGAAAAAGCGCATTCATTTCAGAGCTCATGTAGCAAAAAATGCTGAAAAAATATATAAATGTGTTTATATAGAAAGAAAGAAAGAAAGAAAGAGAAAGAAAAAGAAATAAAAAATTGTATAATGGCTTGCAGACATGCAGTATAATACTTTTTTACTGAGGTAAATATTCAGGGCAACTATACATTATGAATTATGAAATATTGCTGGTTTGGAAATGTTCTAATGTTAATAGTAATAGTATAAAAAATATTTTATTAGCAAATCTAAAAATGCATATATATATATATATATATGCATTTTTAGATTTGCTAATAAAATATTATTTATACTATTACTATTAACATTAGAACATTTCCAAATATATATATATATATATATATAGTTAATATAAATATACAAATATTTATATTAACATAACATTTCAGAAAAAAAATATTTTATAAAAAAAAAAGAAATGAAATATAAATAATAAAATCTAAAACATTGCTATTTAATAATGGCATGAAGACATGCAGTATGCTAAAAACAATTCTGAGGTTAAAAAAATCTATCTATCTATCTATATAAACAATATATATGCATGTCCTCAAGCCATTATTAAATAGCAATGTTTTAAATACTGATATTAGTTTTTCCTAAAAATATTTTTCTGATATATGTGTATCAGAAAAATCATTTTAGGTAAAGCTAGTATTAGTATTGTTTTTAAAATGATTAAAAATTTGTAAATGTGTTTATATAAAAAGAAAGAAAAAAGAAAAAAAAAGAAATATAAATAATGAAATGTAAAACATTGCTATTTAATAATGGCTTAAAGACATGCAGTAAGTAAAAAATATATATATATAAATATAATAAATATTTATGGGTCAAAAATATTTTTGTTTTATGCCAAAAATCATTAGGATATTAAGTAATAATCAATCTAAAAATTTCCTACCATAAATATATAAAAACTTGATTTTTAATTAGTAATATACATTGCTACGAAATTCGTTTGGACATCTTTAAAGACGATTTTCTTTTGCACCCTCAGATTCCAGATTTTCAAATAGTTGTATCTCAGCCAAATATTGTCTTAACAAACCATACATGAAATGGCATAAACGTTAGATTCAAACTTCACAGTTTATGTTCATGTTGTTATTTTGTTTCTTGTTCCTCTCTTCAAAATTGAGACATTTACAATTACAATGTTTTAACTGCTGCTTTGATAAATGAGGTCTGAAGCCGGGTAGGTGTGTTACAGCTGCACGCCTCCGCCAATCCAATCAAAGAGTTCTGTAAATTATTCATGAGCCTGTCTTCAACCAATAAGACGCGCGTATGCAAATTTTCCTAAGTATAAAGCCCATTCAGATGGTTCGCTTCTAGCATAACTGTAATACTTACCGCATCTCTTGGTCGTGAGTGGATTGGGAATAGTGACTCACAAGCGCAGCTGGATAACCTCGCAAACCGTGTAGAATTATATATAACCGATAACGAGTGCAGTTGTGAAATAATAAAGCATTTCACAAACGAGTTTGCGTAGGAACTTCATCTGCTTGGAAAGACAGTGGTATCTGCGCAGGAGTAGACCAGAAGGAAGTTTTTGCCTTTTTAAGCTGGTTGTTCTTTCCATCGCCATGTCCTCCGGTGATGCGTCAGAGCAGTGTCGGCGGTTCAGCGTGTTATCTTGGGAGCAGGTGCAACGTTTGGACTCTATTCTTGGCGAGACGGTTCCAGTTCACGGACGTGGAAACTTCCCGACGCTTTCGGTTCAGCCGCGACAGATTGTTCAGGTTATTATCACAGCACATCTCTCAATACGCTTTCTGCATCGCAACATCTAGTTTTAAACTTAGAAGTATAATATTTGATCTTTAGTTCGTTTTTTTGTTTTTCATGTGGCTAGACTGTAAAATGCGTTCTTTAAAACTATCATCATTTATGTTACTTTTACTGATTTACTAGTAAATAATCCAAAAGTGAGCTGCATTTGTACCTAACTAGTTATTTTTCGTTATTACTTATTTCAGTAGTGACTAATATCTTTTCAGAAATATTCAGACCCTTGCTACTAGTCACTATCCTAGGATAACAAGTTACTATCAGCTGTTCGCTTCAGACTATTATGTATTCAAGTCGTAACCAGTTCAATTTTACGACTATTCAGTTGCCAACAGCATTTATTTCTTACTTTCTTGTAAGTATTAAAACATCTATTAGCTGTCCCAGTACTAAATAAATACAATGTATCAAACACTATTGTGCATTTCCAGGTTACTGTTTACTAGTAATATTTAAATCTGAACTATAAAGTAAAAACTAGTTCTAACTAGTAACTCTTATGCATACTAGTAAAATCTGAAATGCATATACTAGTCAGAATGAATAATTAATATATAAGAGGCAAAAATGAAATGGAATTGATATTAGTAACTATTGCATAATATTAAAGTACTAGTGAATTTTAAAATGTCCTATTCACTATTGGTTTACTAGTAAAAAAAAAAAAAAAGTTCTCATTAGCTAAAAAAGCTTTTGGAAATAAGTGTTACAATTCTTACTCAGATTTGATTTAGTTTTTCAGTTTGTGACCTGCCACTGCACGACCAACTACTGGTGTCTCAACCCCCCAAGGATAAGCAAAAACATTCTTAGCCTTTGGCCCCCCAGCAGATACAGAAAACTGTGCGCTTGGCAAATTTAAGAGACTTGTTAATGACTTGGACATTCTCACGAAAGCTACACTGAGTGTGACTCATTACCAACCCTAATCCCGTGCAATGTAACACTGCTTGAGCTAGTCCAGTGATAACCTGCATCAATGCCCCCCTTCTCAATGAAAAGAATTCTTGTTCTCATACACAAGCAGTGTGGGCTTGCATCTACACATGCAAGCAGATATTGATCTTTTCTCCAGATCACTTCCTTCAGTACGGCTTCGCCCAACAAGAGAGGGTTTGTTTTAAGTGCTTCAGGGAGAATGCTCTTGCAGTTAGAGAGAAAATGTGTTTAAGCTTCTGCGTCTCATGTATATGATCCCATATGGAAGCAGTGTGAGGGAAGTTGTCTGTCTGTCATATCTACATCTGATATCTTTTATTTCGTTGTTCTCAAATACTGCGAATGCTTTACACAGTGACATGCGTTAGATCCTAAAAATTGGCCTGGGATTGGCTTCTATTGGTTCTAATTATATAGAGACAGAAATCTATGAACTGTGGAATCATTCTTTGATCCAGTTCTGCTTCTCATGGAGTGGGAAGTAATGAGTGGTCAGTCTGTTTCACAATACTCCATCTGCCTGGGTTTGAACAGAGTAATGTCCTGTCAATAAAACCCAACTAGGAAGCTTATTATGTTTAATGGAAAACCTGTAAAAAACAACTTTGATGTTTTATTGCACAGCCTCCACATGCCATTGCAAAATTGACAAAAGATGGCCCCTGTTCCTCGTTTCCTTAACCCTAATGATTTGCCACGGCACCGTCGCATTACATGGACTTTGTGGCTGTTTTCATTATCATAACGGTGTCATGATTGCACATTTGCACCTTGTGCTTTAGGCTGTGATGTACAGCTGAACCATAAAATGTAGGTTTTGAATGCAACTACGCACTTGACTTGGCGTCCTCTTAATATCATAATATTCACATGCATTGAAAGGCGATCCGGTTCAGCCCTCAAGGCTTTGATGAAAACTGAAGAAACTTTGAGTTTCTGTTTGTCAATGGCATATTATTTTGAAACACCATTGATTGATGTTAATACAAACAATAGTCTATTATTAAATAAGGTAAATACACTTTTTGTTTAAATAAATCACACCCTTTACAGTTTAATAAATTGCACTCAACCATATTGCAGTTTAATGTTGATTAATGTGCTGCAAACCTGTAAAACCATGTTTGCATAGTGCGTTCACTTGGTCAATTGCTGCAGTCTGACCTAATGTGTAAAAATAGAAGGCTAATGATTTGATTGACAGGAGTGTGGGTAGGTGATCTGATTGACACTAATCCAACAGAGCTGTGGAAAATGAAGGTTACGTGCATTCAGGATGGAGATAATGAGTTTGATTTAAGCACTTTTTAATCTCTGGATGGTTGCAAAACAATATAAATAGCATACAAATCTGCTTGGCATGCAAAAAATGCAGTTTCTGCCAAAATCAATAGTTTTGTCTTTATTGAATTAGACAGTTATGAATGTGTTCCTGATTCCAGATTTATGAGACCTTCAAGTGAATGTGAAATCTTACAACTGCCTATCTATATTCATAGGCGAAGCAGTTTTGTAAGGCTCTGCCTTCTAGAATGTTGTGCAGCTGTACAGAGCTGCATGTTCCCAAGTGAGTCTCTGAGTGTAGCACTTTCGATGCACAGATGTGTCAATCTCTAGTGCACAAAACCAGTCACAAGGGTCCTTTTTTTTTTTAATTAAGCCTTATACATCCTCTGAATAAATAAGATTTCAACTGACATGGTTTGTTAGGATAGGCCAAGATAAAAAAAAAAAGAGAAAATCACCTTCAAAGTTGTTCAAATTAAGTTCTTAGCAATGCATATTACTAATCAAAAATTTAGTTTTGATATATAGTAGTCATTTGAAGTGGATCAAAAAAGTGCTAAGACAAGAACAGTTATTGTTTTGGTTTTAGGACAACTATGATGAAAGGTTTTGATCCACTTCAAATGTTGACTACTGCATTTATGGTAGGAAGTTTACAAAATATCTTCATGGAACATGATCTTTACTTGAGACTGATTTTATTATTAAGAAAATTTTATAATTTTAACCCATACAATGTATTGTTGGGTTTTGTGGTCCAGGGACACAAATATTTAAAACTGATCTTACCTTTAATTACCTAAAGATCTACAGGGAACATAATGAAGGTGCTCGCTAGTTGAACCCATAAGTAAAATGCCTAAACATACCTTTTAAATCTAATAGATGACTTGGTGAGGTCAGTTTTTTTTTTTCAAAGTGCATACATAATGACTTCCAATTATCAAACAAAATGCATTCACACACTTTTTTTGTAACAGAAAGACTAATTACAGTAATTGATATATGTGGCAGGTTCAAATTCTCTCAGGTGTGGTTTAGTTTGAGACATTATTTTATATAACAGTTGTTGCAACAAAGGGACAATGTTAAAATGACTGACTGAAAACTGCTGCAAATTTATGTTTTATCAATCACTCACTATAAACCAACTGTGCTTCAGTGTTCACAGCGTGAGGGGGAATAAATGCAAGAAATCTGTGATTTTAGCCGTTTTTTTAAAGTCAGTTATTAAAGCTTATTAAAATTAGGTGTCTTTAGATTATAAGATAATTATGTAATTGCAGTGGTTGCAGAACAAAGCATCTACATTGTTCAGACAAGGAAATGCTTAGTGTGGTGTTATGCTTGCTAGTGCTAACTTTTTTATGCAATAATTGTACTTTACCGGATTAGGGATGCACCCATATTTAAATTGCGATAAATGCGATAGGCTGAAAATTATTTTAATTTTATGGTGGATAACTGGTAACTGGTTTTGTCTAAATAAGTTCAAATCAAAGAGATCATTTTAAATGCTACAAATGAATTTAGGCATCACCGTGTTATAATGTACAGTATGAAAATGGATATATTGTGAGAAAAAAATAAATAATAATAATTTGTTTGTAAAGTGTTTTTAAAGAATTAGTTCACTTCCAGAATAAAATTTCCTGATAATTTACTCACCCCTATGTCATCCAAAGATGTTAATGTCTTTCTTTCTTTAGTTGAAAAGAAATGAAGGTTTATGAGGAAAACATTCCAGGATTTAGTGGACTTCAATGGTGGCCAACAGGTTGAAGGTACAAAATGCAGTTTGAATACAGCTTCAAAGGGTTCTACACAATCACAGCCGAGGAATAAAGGGTATTTTTTAGAAAAACGTCACAATTTTCTAAAAAAAAAAAAATATTGATATACTTTTTAACCACAAATGCTCATCTTGCACTAGCTCGACCTCATGCATTACTACTTTTTTTTTTAGTTGTTTTTTTTTTTTTTTTTTTTTTTAATTATCAATTGTTTCATTAGATAAGACCCTTATTCCTCAGCTGCGATCGTGAAAGCCTCTTGAAGCTGCACTGAAACTGCAATTTGGATCTTCAAACCATTGGCTCCCATTAAAGTCCACTGTATGGGTAAAAATCCTGGAATATTTTCCTCAAAAATCTTAATTTCTTTTCGACTGAAGAAAGAAAGACATGAGCAAGTTTTTATTCTAGAAGTAAACTAATCCTTTAAATTTAAAATTAATTTACAATCAAAATCCCAAACTATTTTGATCTTAACGATCTTAAACTATTTCTGCAGGTGGTTCGAGCACGTTTGGAGGAGCGAGGCATCACTGTTCGAGACGTGAGGCTGAACGGCTCAGCAGCCAGTCACGTTCTGCACCAAGATACGGGGCTCGGATACAAGGACTTGGATCTGATTTTTGGCGTTTCCCTTTCAGACGATCAGGCCTTCCGTGTGGTCAAGGATGTGGTCCTCGACAGCCTGCTGGACTTCCTACCCGAGGGCGTCAGCAAGGAGAGAATCTCACCACTTACTCTGAAGGAGGCTTATGTACAGAAGTTGGTGAAGGTTTGCAACGACACCGACCGCTGGAGCCTCATTTCGCTCTCCAACAACACCGGCAAGAATGTTGAGCTTAAGTTTGTGGACTCTCTCAGGCGCCAATTTGAGTTCAGCGTGGACTCCTTCCAGATAGCCTTGGACTCCCTTCTTCTGTTTGACCGCTGTTCAGAGACACCCATGTCGGAGAGTTTTCACCCGACGGTGTTGGGCGAGAGCGTGTACGGGGACTTCGAGGAAGCTCTCGGCCATCTTTGCAACAAGGTTATCGCAACGAGAAGCCCAGAGGAGATCCGAGGAGGTGGGCTTTTGAAATACTGCCACCTTTTGGTGCGGGGGTTTCGGCCGACTTCAGAATCGGAGATGAAATCGCTTCAGCGCTACATGTGTTCTCGGTTCTTCATTGACTTTTCAGACATAGGCGAACAGCAGAGAAAGCTCGAGGCGTACTTGCAGAATCACTTTGCCGGAATGGAGCACAAACGTTACGACTGTCTTGTCACGTTATACCACGTGGTCAATGAGAGTACGGTGTGCTTGATGGGACACGAACGACGGCAGACATTAAATCTTATCTCTATGCTCGCACTGAGGGTGCTGGCTGAACAGAACGCCATCCCAACAGTTACCAACGTCACATGCTATTACCAGCCAGCGCCCTACGTGAGAGACATCAACTTTAGTAACTACTACATCGCTCACGTGCAGCCGCTGGTGCACACCTGCAGTAGTTCCTACCCGAAGTGGCTGCCCTGCAACTGACCGTTAGGACCTTAGGGTTCAGCCCTCGTACCTTCCCATGTGGTGAAGAAGATATGCAAGCAAGTGAATACATAAACAGTTTTTTTTCCAAAAACAAAAATGGACATGTAGGAGGAGCTTGGCAATTGTGACATAAATGTGATCTATATAGAATGACTGTTCACTGCTGTATGTCTGATTTGAGCCAATCCTTACGTATTCTGTTCTGCAGAGTGGATGAAGATCTTTTTCACATGTAGCACATTTTTAAACTCATTATAGATTCAGTTAAAGTCTTGCAGGTTATGTAAGTGGGGAAAGAAGGCTACTTTCGTTGTGAAGCTATGTGTTTTTTTTTTTTTTGCCAGACTGTGGTTTCAATCAACCTCTGTTTTGCTTCTTGGTTTTTTAAGGACCAAAGATATTTTATTTTCATCGTTAAAAAGAAAGGAATGTTTGCTGTTGTAATTCCAAGTGCCTAAAAACATTGTACAAAAAAAGTGAGACCTGTGCTTTCTAAAACCATTTTTCTGTCTCCTTGTTAATTGTAAAACTCTATTTTCAGGGATGGAGGCATGTATTTCCTTGTGATTAAAAAAAGCACAAAACCCATCTTCATGTGTTCTAGACCTCTTTTACCTTTTGATGCTAATATTTGATGTTAAAGGGATAGGTCACCAAAAATGAAAATTTAATGTTTATCTTCTTACCCCCTGGGCATCCAAGATGTAGGTGACTTTGTTTCTTCAGTAGAACATAAACAAAGATTTTTAACTCAAACCGTTGCAGTCTGTCAGGCATATAATGGCAGTCAATGGGACCCATTGATTTGAGAGTACAAAAAAACATACATAGACAAAACCTAATTAAACCCTGCGGCTCGTGGCGATACATTGAGGCCTAAACACACAAAACAATTGGTCTGTGCAAGAAACTGAACAGTATTTATATCATTTTTTACCTCTTATCCATCGCAATGTCCAACTGTCCTGAGTGCGTTCACAACAGCCGGCAATTGACGAAGAGCAAGCAACTATAACTTCAGTCGATCAGGCTCAAAAGTTGGGAGTCGGTGAAAAGTCCTGAATGAGTTTGGTTGCAAAATTAGATAAATACTGTTCAATTTTTTGCACTTGACTCTCAAAACCCGTGAAGCCCATTGACTGCCATTATATGACTGACAGACTGCAACAGTTTGAGTTAAAAATCTTTGTTTGTGTTCTACTGAAGAAACAAAGTCACCTACATTTTGGATGCCCTGGGTGCAAACATCAAATTTTCATTTTTGGGTGAACTATCCCTTTAATACTCAAGCATATATTTATTTTCCCTTTGTGTTGGTGTTTCAGAAGTGGTAAGGACTTTCTATATGAACCGAGCATTTATCATGAGACGTAAGAGGTGAAAGTGGTCAATGGCGAAACTGCAAGTGTAGCAGTGTTGTGGTCTGAATGTGTGCTGACTCTTAATCTGAGGGAATGGATCCATTGCAGTTCCAGGACATGAACCATAAGGATCCTTTCTAAAGCACAATGGCCCCTCTTTTAGTGTAACACTAAAGGTAACAGACAAAGGCTGTTTTGTTAACCCACCCATGCTGCCCCTGGAGATAGAATCCTATTTCCTTTCATAATGCCATATCCATGTCATTGTTTTTGTAAACATTAAGGAGCTGGTTTTGCCATGTAAGATAACAGATCTAGAGATGGAATGGTAAAAATAATTGCTATGGACTAATAGACTAATATATAATTGCTTTATGCTTTTAAGTTTAATTATTTAATTTTAATGTCTCTGCAACAAGTTAATTTTTTAGGTTAATTTGGTTCAGATTAATTAAATTTAAATAGCCCTACATCCTTTTTCTTGTGATGTTAGCATAGTATTTATTGGTCTAGACTGGTTTCTATAAGGGTGACCCATGAATTCTTCTTTCACCATTGTGCTCTTGAGCATTTTTGTGCCATTGCCTTTTGGGAATCAACCAATAAAGTATCTATTTAGAAGGTTATAGAATTTCTCTTCCGCACAAACTTTAGCAGTGCATGAGAATATGACTGTTTCTCTTTTATTAAGGGCTTCTCTGACTGATGTTTTGAAATTTTGAGTGAAAAAAGCATCCTTAAAAAATATTATGGCCTGTTTTCTGGCAATGTGTATTTTTATGATTTACAGAAATTCATAAAATGAATAAATAAATAGATATGAAATCTTTAAGACAAGCATTATTATTTAAAATATAATACTATGACCAATGTTTTTTTATTATTTATTTTTTCATTTATTCATTTATTCTTTCAATTAATTTATTCATCATTATTATTTTTAGAGAGATTTACTTGCCAATAGAATAAAAGAATAATAAATAAGCATAAAATAACTTTTTACATTTACAGTTAAGGTCAAAAGTTTACATACACCTTGCAGAAACTGCGAAATGCTAATTATTTTACCAAAATAAGAGAGATCAAACAAAATGCATGTTATTTTTTATTTAGTACTGACCTGAATATGATATGACATTAAACAGAAAATAATAGTTGAATTTATAAAATTCATTTCATTCATTCATTGTCCAGGGCTGCGTTTCCCAAAAGCATCGTAAGCTTAAGTACATCGTAGACCCATTGAAACCAATGGAGCTACGATCAACTTAAGCTTACGATGCTTTTGGGAAACGCTGCCCTGAACAGTTAAACTGCCTGCTGTTCTTCAGTAAAATCCTTGAGGTCCCAAATATTCTTTGGTTTTTCAGCATTTGTGTGTATTTGAACCCCTTTCAACAATGACTGGATGATGTTGAGATCCATTTTTTCACACTGAGGACAACTGAGGGACTCATATGCAACTATTACAGAAGGTTTCAATGCTCACTGATGCTTCAGAAGTAAAAACAATGCATTAGGAGCCAGGGGTATAAACTTTTGAACAGAATGAAGATGTGTACATTTTACTTCTTTTGCCTAAATATCATATTTTTTCATTTAGTACTGCCCTTCAGAGGCTACAGAAAATACATGTTTCCCAGAAGACAAATAAGTTAAATGTACCCTAATCTTCAAATTCAAAAGTTTTCACCCCTGCCTCTTAATGCTTTGTGTTTCCTTCTGAAGCATCGGTGAGCGTTTGAACCTTCTGTAATAATTGCATAGGAGTCCCTCAGTTGTCCTCAGTGTGAAAAGATGGATCTCAAAATCATACAGTCATTGTTGGAAAGGGTTCAAATACACAGAAATGCTGAAAAACCAAAGAATTTGTGGGACTAAAGGATTTTTCTGAAGAACAGTGAACTTGAACAGTTGAACTGTTCAGGACAAACAAGAGACTCATGAACAACTATCATTAAAAAAAACACAGCTGTGGATCATTCAGGTAACAACACAGTATTAAGAATCAAGGGGATGTAAACTTTTGAACAGGGTCATTTTTAAAAATTCTGCTATTATTTTTTCTTGTGAACTGTGTAAATGTATTTTATGTAAAATATTGTATCCACATTTTGTATGATCCCTCCTATTTTGGTAAAATAATGAACATTTTGCAGGTTCTGCAAGGTGTATGTAAACCTTTGATCTCAAGTATGTATATGTATATAAATAATGGCAAAATTTACATTTCAGTGAACTATCCCTTTAAGTGAAGGTGATATTTCATTGTAGTGTGTCAGAGAGAGACATAGGTCAGGTTTCCAAAAGGCATCAGGGGAGCAACTGCTGTCATAAAGCTGAAGTAAAACAATTTGGGAATAATACTCCACTTATTCCCTCATGTTAGGCCTCACATTATAAGACAGGATATAAATAAACCCGCCTAGTTAAAAGACTACGGAACTCTAAAGAAAAACAACCATTGGTAAACCATGTGTAATGTCCCGGCGCTGTGCAAACCGTGTCACTGGCAAAACTTACCCTGTCAGACAGTGGCTTAAGAAATTAGGATGAGGTAGTGCTGTTTTATTCAGTGGGACTTGAAACACAGACATGCAGGGAACATGCTCAAACATGTTGAGACATGTTTTGGACAAGACGCAACAAGCTGTGACAGTTATTTAGCCTATGATGTAATTTATATCCAGCTATTTTTTGTTATCTACAACTGTTATCTAAAACTGTAACAGGTTTTGTTACTCTTATGTTAAAGGGCTAGTTCACCCAAAAATGAAAATTAGCCCATGATTTACTCACCCTCAAGGTGTAAAATCATGTTCACAAAAGTACATAAAACCAGTAACTTAGAAGCCTTCAAAATGAGGACAATACCTCGTCTATGTGTTCTCTCATGACAATATCATTTCATAGCACAAAATGGCAATATAATATGTCATATATGATGTTATTCTAAACAACTTTGGCTACAGTAACACAGTGACCCCGAAAAAAGTTGGACACCAAGACCACAGTAAAAAAAAGTAAAGAACAAATACACTTGCCAAGCAAAACATTTAACAAAAATGAGCTTGTTTGGTGTAAAATAATAAAACAATAGACATATTGTTCAAAATTAAAGGGCTAGTTCACACAAAAATTTTAATTCTGTCATTTATTCCTTACCCTTATGTCGTTCCAAATCTGTAAGACCTTCATTCATCATCAAATAAAGGTATTTTCAATGAATTTCAAAAGCTTTCTGACCCCTCATAGACTGCAACGCAACTGACACGTTCAAGGTCTAGAAAGGTAGTAAGGACATTGTTAAAATAGTCTATATGATATCAGTGGTTCAACCATAATGTTATGAAGCTACACAAATACTTTTTGTGAATAAAGTTATTATATTTGTTTTCTTTGAGGGTGAGTAATTAATGACATAATTTTCATTTTTGTGTGAACTAGCCCTTTAAGATAAAAATTGGACACAGTTGAAAAAGGTAATAGGATTAATTAAATTACTGTTCAAAATTGTTTTTTAATAGATTAGTATTGTATTTATTAGGACTGAATTAAGTTGATCAAAAGTGACAGACTTATCATTGTTACCAAAAATTTGTTTTTGATCAATTTTGTTCTTTTGAAGAACCCTAAAAAAGGATTCAATATGGTTTCTACAAAAATATTAAGCAGCACAACTGTTTGTTAATAATAAAAAAATGTTTTCTGTGTTCACAATTAGCAAATTAAAAATGATTTCTGAAGGATCATGTGACACTGAGGACTGGAGTAATGGCTGCTGAAAATTAAATTTTCCATTACAGGAATAAATGACATTTTACAATATATTAAAATAGAAAACAGTTATTTTAAATCATAATAATACTTCTCAATATTACTGATTTTACTGTATTTTTAATCAAATAAATGCAGCCCTAGTGAGCACAAGAGTTTTTTTTTTCTTTAAGATTTTGAAAAACTTACAAACCCAAAACTTTTTATGGAAGTGTACACTGACTTCATACATCCACTAAAAATCACTTTGACATCAGTTGGCTAATAGAAATTGTAAAATGCCACTTTGTTTGATATTTTGTGTCTATGCAACAAAATTAAGACATTTTGTCAGACTTAAAGGGATAGTTCATCCAAAAAACGAAAATTTTGTCATTAATCACTTGTAATCCCTTAATTCATCTTTGGAACACAAATTAAGATATTTTTAATCTTCAATGCGTGTGAGACATGCGTCGAAAACTGACACAAAAGAGAAGAAATTGTTGAGTAAAGTCATAATTTTTGTTCTCTCGTTCTGAAGATTAACGAAAGTCTTACAGGTTTGAAACAACAAGAGGGTCGCTAACGTAATTAATGACAGAATTTTCATTTCATCCCTTTAAATGTCTAAAAGAGTCCTTTGTTTATTCTACACAGCAAAATATATTTGCCTAAGAGTGTGTGCTCTTGTAAAAATGAAGGACTTTAATGGAAAATGAATATGATGTTTAATATTTTGGTAGGACTGGGAAATATTTCTCCTTCGTCCATGCCAATAACATCCATGTGTGTGAGTCATACCTGTCTGTCTTGTTTCCCCTGGAACAATGACGCTCCTTGTCTTCATGCTTGAATCACTGAGGGCAGGTCAACCGGACAGCCGCCGCAATACAGGGCAAGTGCAATATTCGTTGCTGTTCATGGCATTCATAAACCTCACGGGGGTGACCTACGGAAAGAACACAAATTAGGTTTGAAATTTAATGAATGTGTTTTTCTATTTGCTGGAGTCAGATGTAGTCATTCTGGATAATATTCTTGATCTTGTGCAGTCCTACTGACAGAGATCTCCTGCCAGATTTAGGTCAGTGTAGAGTTAAATCAAAATGACAACTAATGGTTTTAATGATGTGGTAGTAAAAAGATGACTCAGTCGCCATTAATGAGCCATTGGAATTATAACGTCTGCAATATACAAAGCAGCGTCTGACAAGACGATTCTAATGCTGTGTGACGCATAACTAGCTGCATCAATCTCCATTATAAGGTATTAGAAACTGTCAAAAACACCTAAAAGCGGTTTCCAATTCACTTTTAAATGATCACACACCCGGTGTTAGGTTTTCGCTTAAGCATTCAGTAAATGGAGCATTTTAACATTCAATTTTTGCATCAAACCTAACACCGCTGTTATAAACCGATCATGACTGAAATAGGTATGAAACCATTAATTCATGACTGGAATGCACGATATGTGCACTGAAGCCTCAGGGGGCAAAGACAAAGTTATCACATGTTTCGTCATTTGAATCAGGGCAGAGAAAAGAATGGAAAAATGAACAGGGCGAGCCTCTTTTCAATAGCAAGAAACCAAATAAGTTCCATTCTTGAAGGAATGCTATAAAGTTGTAACTTGAAGATGTAGAGACCACAAAAGGTAGGTCACTCATTATAATGCGTTGAGGCTATTTTTCCTTATGTTTCCGCATGTAACTTTAAGTTACAAGTACAGTGCCTTGCAAAAGTATTCACACCCCTTCATTTTTTTTCACATTTTGTTTTGTTGCAGCATTATGTTAAACTGCTATAAATTAGATTTTCCCCACATCAATTTACACTCCATACACCATAATAATGACAAAGCAAAAACCAGATTTGCAAATTTATTAAAAATAAAACACTGAAATAAGTACATTGCATAAGTATTCATACCCTTAACTCAGTACATAGTTGAAGCACCTTTACAGCCTCAAGTCTTTTTGGGTATGATGTGACAAGCTTTACACAAATGCATTTGGCAATTATCTGCCATTCTTTGCCTCACCTTTTCACCTCTCAAGCTCAGACATTTTCTAGTTGTTCCAATCGTCTTTCATTATGTATAATGCTTCTGTGAACCTTCAATGCAGCAGATTTTTTTCTGAACTCTTCCCTAGATCATTGCCTTAACACAAGTCTGTCATTGAGCTCTACAGGCAGTTATCTTGACCTCAGGACTTGGTTTTTGCTCTGATATGATTTCAGCTGTTAGACCTTTTCTGAGAGGTGTGTGTCTTTCTAAATCATACTCATTCAAATGAATTTGCCACAGTTTAACTCCACTCCAAGTGTAGTAACATCTAGAAGCAATATGAATGCTCCTGAGCTTAATTTCAAGTGTCCCAGAAAAGGGTATGAATACTTATGCAATGGGATCTTTTCAGTTTTTTATTTTTTAATAAATTTGCACAAATGTTAAAAACCTATTTTTTGCTTTGCCATTATGGAGTAGGGAGTGTAGATTGATGTGGGGGAAAAAAGTAATTTAAAGTAGTTTAACATAAGGCAGCAACATAACAAAATGTGAAAAAAAATGAAGGGGTATGAATAATTTCACAAGGCCCTGTATCTCATCCTTTTTTTTTTTTTACATTACTATTATATTACTTATTAATTCTTATTAATTTCCTAATATTATTAATAAAATATTGAATACTGCCTGTTGCAGATGTTCAAATGCCATTATTGGCTTATTTCTTTTTTGCATAATAGCTATATTTATTTAATTTATTTTTAGTGCCATAATCAGCATCAAATACAATTTTCATGGCATGATATAATAAAAAATAATTTCAGATAAAAGAGACATTATAGAGACATTCTTTCATCTTCATATGTGACCCTGGACCACAAAACCAGTCTTAAGTCGCTGGGGTATATTTTTGCCAAAAATACATTGTATGGGTCAAAATTATAGATTTTTCTTTTATGTCAAAAATCATTAGGAAATTAAGTAAAGATCATGTTACATTAAGATTTTTTGTAAAATTCCTACTGTAAACCTATCAAAATGTAATTTTAGATTAGTAATATGCATTGTTAAGAACTTAATTTGGACAACTTTAAAGGTGATTTTCTCAGTATTTAGATTTTTTTGCACCCTTAGATTCCTGATTTTCAAATAGATGTATCTCGGCCAAATATTGTCCTATCCTAACAAACTATACATCAATAGAAAGCTTATTTATTGAGCTTTCATATGATGTATATATCTCAGTTTTGTAAAATTTAACCTTATGACTGGTTTTGTGGTCCAGGGTCACATATTTGATCATTTTTCACATTGTTTTTTTTTTGTAAAAACATATAAAAAGTAAAAAAAAAATAAAATACTTTCTGTAAAAGGTAGCCTAGCATTAAAACCAGGACAGTCCATTAAGACAGTCCATATGCTTAATAGTCAAAAGACATTATACAAACAAATTTTTTACATTAATATTTTTGTTCATATACATTTTTAAAATACACTACCAGTCAGATTTTTTTGTTTTTTAAAGAAGTGTCTTCTGCTCAGCAACCCTGCATTTATTTTTTCTAAAGTACAGCAAAAACAGTTCATTTTAGAAATATTTTACTATTTAAAATAAATGTTTTCTATTTTAACATATTGTAAAATGTAATTTATTCCTGTGACCAAAGCTACATTTTTAGCATCATTACTCAAGTCTTCAGTTTCACGTGATCCTTCAGAAATCATTCTAATATGCTGATTTGCTGTTCGAGAATTTTTTATTTTTTATTTTTATTATTATCAATATTTAAGACAGTTGAAAATAAAAGAATAAGAAATTATATAAATGAAAATTCTGTCATAAATTCTGTCAAATGGCTTTGGTCTGGCATGAGTCGACTCGGGCCATAAAGCACAGGCGGTGAACCCTCTTGCAGAGCTGCCCAACTCTCAAAACTCCCACAGTCAGCATAGCCGCTCCAGACATCTATCTGCTGAGCCTCTGCTATTAAATCAGTGGCATTACTAAACAAAGCACTGCAAAAAATATATAGGCTATACAACAGCGGGTCAAGTTTGAACGTATCTGTTTAAGTTCCTGACAGACATTTTTGCTTTGTTTAGTTTGTATGGGCCATTCTACAGAATTGGTGCAAACTGCTGTCCCACAACCAAAAAAAAAACCAGTATTCAAGTATTCAAATCTTAGATGTTTAGTAAGATCCTTCTATTATCTATTGAGACCCACAATAATATTTAAAAGATAAGTAAGCTTTATATATATAAAATCATAATATAGTGGGAACTTTCAATTTTCAACTTATGAAAATGAAATGGAAATCATTTTTGTATTTTATTTCATTGTTGTTTTTCTTTCTTTTTTTTCTTCGTAAATTATGATACTTTATGTAAAAAAAAAAACCCTGCATTTTCATGTTACTACTGAAACAGTGTATGTTTTAAATCCATTAGCTGAGACAGATTTTAACTACAACCCTACATTTATGATCTGGAAATATTTATGTGTACCTCTCTCTCATAGCTACATGGTGAGTAGATCATCTTGAGATAAACTTGTTCAAAAGTATGAAAAGTCTGTCTAACTTTAAAGAATGTCACTACCAAACACCATTTGTCTAGAACTAAACACACTTTCGTGAGAGTTATTCCATAACATTTAGTTTTTCTATGTGTACAACTGTTCAGAACTGTGCTAGCTAAACATTTATTGAGCTAAATTCAAATATACAATTGTCACTACCGAAGCATTCACAACTAAAACATCTGGTGAAGTTTCGGTAGTGTAAGAGTAAGAGTCACGACCGAAACATGCCATCATTGTTTCGGTAGTAAGAGAACACATTATTTGGGGGAAATAAACTTAATTTTAGTACAGTTAGGCAAATTTTTATTTTAGTATGCGAGTTAAAATTCTGTAATGTGATGTGGTTGCTACCAAAAACATTATTGTGACTGACACATGGGATGTTTTGTCAAAAATATACTGAATTATCAACTAAGATGTTATGATAGTGTTTGTGCTTCAATGTATATTCAAACTAATGAATCCTTAAAGGAGTAGTTCAATTTCAGAACAAAAATGTACAGATAATTTACTCACCCCCTTGTCATCCAAGATTTTCATGTCTTTCTTTCTTTAGTCGTAAGAAAATTATGCTTTTTGAGTAAAACATTTCAGGATTTCTCTCCATATAATGGACTTCTATGGTGCCCCCGAGTTTGAACTTCCAAAATGCAGCTTCAAAGGGCTCTAAACAATCACAGCCGAGGAAAGAAGGGTGTTATCTAGCAAAACGATGGGTTATTTTTTTAAAGAAATTACCTTTTATCCTCAAATACTCGTCTTGTCTAGTTTGGCAAGACAAGCATTTGAGATAAAAAGGTATATAAGTTGTAAATGTTTTTAGAAAATAACCCATCGTTTCGCTGGATAAGACTCTTCTTTCCTCGGCTGTGATTGTTTAGAGCCCTTTGAAGCTGCATTTTGGAAGTTCAAACTCGGGGGCACCATAGAAGTCCATTATTTGAAGAGAAATCCTGAAATGTTCTACTCAAAAAAACACCATTTCTTTAAGACTGAAGAAAGAAAGACATGAACATCTTGGATGACAAGGGGGTGATTACATTATCTGTATATTTTTTGTTCTGAAAGTGAACTACTCCTTTAAGTTTGAAATCAGTATGATTAACCTTTTGCCTTTTTACAGAGAAAATTAGGATTCAAAATACAACAAATCTCATAAACCACACTTGAAATACATCCTGAAAATACAATATGAGAATTAACTGCACAATTACTGAATGTGAACCTTTAAATAAATGTGTACCTTACAATTTGCATTCAAACACTATTTGTGAGAAAAGACACTTTTCCCAAGACGTTCCTAACTGTGACTTTGAACTTCTGTAGAATCACCCATATTATTATTAGGCCTATAGTTTCTCTGTGAATGATAGGCCAGCAGCAGTACCGTCTCAAAATTGGTCAAAACAAGGTATTGGAACAGCTTTAACGTGCGCTTGGGATGCCTTAGGCCCAAAACATTACCAAAGAATGTGAACTCTTCTAGACTATTTTAGTTACACAAGCTACGTTTTTGTCCGTCACTGGTTCTAAATGTCTTAACGCAACGCAATTACGCGCGTTGCCTACTCAGTGTAACCGACATTACCGTAAAACATCCCCTTTAGCTTTATTCCAAAACCTATTCTAAGCCTAGAAGTTTAGGGGTCATAAACTTACCTCACGAAACTATGCGAAGGCAAACGCGAGCGCTGTCAGCGCCTGTCCCAGTTGGGGTACGTATTTAATGTTCGTTCTTTCATGCGTTGGTCTGGCGGCAACAAATCACATTATTCAAGGGGGCGATATATTTATTTACTTTCAAATGTATATAATTTAGCGTTAAATCCGGATGTGTTATTATTCTGGTTAGTTGCTATAGTCATGTTGACTAAGCAGTTCATGTTTACAAAATTCCGATGGCCGTTCCAAAAGGTAAGCGATTGAGCAGCATCGCGTTAATCAGTAACAATAAACACTCTCATAACATTATGAGTTATAGGCTATACCTTAACAATAGATCAACAATATTGAACGAACATGAACAACAGCATATTTATAAATCAAAACGAACCAATTAATAAATTCTGTTAAAATGTATTCTTAGTCAGTGATGCCTAAAGCATTGTGTTTATCATATAATCATAAATCATAAAAAAAAGTGTTTAGGCCTGTTCATACTAATAAGGATAACTTTAAAACCTGCTGAAGACAATAGACACCATCACAACATTTGTAATGATTTTACTGGTTATAATGGGACTTGTTATTGTGTTAATATGTTCCAAACACACTACAGGAAACAACTTTGTAATGGTTTTAATGCTTACAAGTTGATGGTTTGTATTAATGTTTGTAATGGTATTTGTAGTGGAAACCGTTTCTGTGATTGTTTCTGTTGTTGTTTTTTTCAGCAGGGAAGTTTTGAATATTGTTCTGTAAGAACAGGAAGTTCATATCACAGCCATAATAATAACCATAACTATAAAGAGGAACAATATCATCATTGGAATCACTTTCAAAATGATCTTCCAGCTGAAGAATGGTAAAATCATTGACCACTAATCAGAATCCACTTTACAGAGCCCAAGCAAAAAAAAAAAATAAAACAGAACTAGTATGGACGCTAATATATTTATTGTTATAATTATAATTATAGTTCTTGGTGTGAATGGGCATTTGCCCATTTACAGTGTTGGGAGAGTTAAAAAGTAATGCATTACAATATTCCATTATTCAATCAAAAAATGAAAAAAAAAAAAAATGACTGGCATTACTTTGTAAAAATTAACTGATATTTTCTTGTAAATTAAAAAAAAGAAATGTGTTAGTTACTTGAGAAAAGTAATCTGATTACGTAACTCACATTACTTGTAATGTGTTACCCCCAACACTGCTCAGAATTCTTTGTGAAAACAAATGTCAAAGATGGTTAACCAAGTGAGAGAAATGTATAATTAAATACTAAAAAAATAATACACTTTTTTTAATTCAATACTTTTTTGTGTGTGCTAATTATGTTTATGCTTATTAGAGTATTTTGTTCTTTGTTTTTCAAATGAACTCGACTGTGAGTCAAATGTCCCATATTCTTGACATACAGCATTTTATGTATGGCACACAGATTGTTTCTACCTATAGAGCGATTCAAATCAGTCACTTATGAGGTTCACTGGCTGATAGGATTCTGCCTTTGAAGACAGCTGCTGCTATAGGTACTATAGGCAACTCGCTAGGTTTCGAAACAGAGCTTTTAAATGTCATAGATGAGTGTGTAATGAAAGGCCACATATTGCTCACATGAAAAACTGAGAAGAGGGAGCTGGATCCTCCAATTATCTTCCAATATAGTGAAATGGCCATGACCTTGCAAGCACCTGGTGTAATGTGTCCTCCAGCCTCTGAGTCTTGACGGAACGAGCGTGCCAATGGTAGTTTTCTTGAACCATGTGAGCACACAGCTGGCCAAAAGCACAGATGTAGTCAGACTGCAGTAGGTGTTTTTAATTAAACTGTTTTGGTAGTCACATGATTGTCATAAAGTGACATCATTCTATGAAAGTTAAAGGTTAACACATGCTACTGCTGTGCTAAATCACTGGGCTGGCCCGGTGGGCCGACAAATGTGAGCAGGCACCATCTTTCTTTATGGGCTGTGTGGTCTCTAAACAAGCTAGAAAGAAAGTTCTCCTCGTATCAGCCTCTCATTTGTGGGGAGAAACATCAAAGGGAGTTTTAAAAATCTCAGCAGAAGCCTTTCACTGAGTTTGTTTAGTTCAGGAACATATTCATTAAGGACGTCGCCCCTCGTTGACGGTCCCATACGTCAAGCTGCAAAGCCGGTAGCGCTGGGAGTGCAGTGAGGTTTATACAAGGAGGAAATTGCGTGAATATGTGACAGGAATGTGATGTCACAGGGAATGATGGAGTGCGCGAGGAAATACCAGTGGGGTGCACTGTGGATATGGAATCCTCATGTGAAGGGGCTTGTGGGCCTCTAAGCTCACTGTTGCTAGGAACTCAGAATAGCTCACCAGGGAGAGATCCGATCTGTTATTCCACTTCAGTCACAACCGTTATGATTAAGACTGCTGCTGGATGTGGTAAATGGATCGTTCCTGAGGAAAAAACAGTGATTTGGAGAGGGAGAGAGAGAGAGAGAGAGAGAGAGAGAGAGAGAGAGAGAAAAGGACGGAATGTCCACCCTTCGATGTTCCTTTCCCAGAGGGGAATTGGAGCTCTGCATTCCTCACATTGCAGTCCGCTGACAAACAATCCCAACTTTATCCCCTGCACGCGGGGCAGCTGAATGGCAGCAGTGTCTAGGCCGCAGGCCTCTGGAGTTTTTTTTGCAGGGGGGAGGGGGGAGGGCGATGCCGGCCAGACCAAATCTTACTGCCCCACCGCACTTCCTTGCTCCCAAACCAAACACAGGCCTAGCTTAGGTGCTACTGTAGGCCTGACTGGACACTGTGCAGTGCTGGCAGAGGATGGGCCGCTAGGAGCCAAGGGCAAATGCTCACTCATTCTGCTTGCCTAGGCAGTCCATTTTGAATTGGAGCAACAAAATTACAGGGTGTTACACTCCTAAATATAGCCAGGGATGGGAATCTTTCAGAATTTAATAATTTCTATTCTGATGGTTCTAGTTACGATTCTTATAATTTTGAGAGGGGGTATCCACCTTATTTTAGCTGTCAGTGTGAGCGTGTGTCGAGTGTGAGTGCATTAAATTTGTAAATTTAATGTGTCTGGCTTCTGGTCTCATCCGCATCCAGCTATTTTTAGTTGTACAAAACAGCTAGTTTTGCTGCTTGGTATTGCAAATTGGTGTGTCTTCCTATATTATTTTAATGTATTATTTCAGTTATGAACACACTGGTTTGCAGTGCAAAAAGTTTTACCATTTTTTCTTGTATTTCCCTATAGCGGCTATGCCGGAAGTCTCGTCCATGGGCTTACTTCCGCGTTGAAGAATAAGGTGGGTATTAGTTTGAAAATTTTTTTAACTACAAATGTAAAACAACAAAAATGTGGTAACATTTAAGCAATTATTATTATTTTTTTTTTTTCTACTGACTCTTTATAATTGTATTCTGTAACTTACAGTAAGCTTGTAATAATGTTTTCTAATTTAAGTGGTTCGGGTCAGTTTCCTAGTTTGCCGCAGTGCGTTTTTGCATCATTATGTCACATCTGTATACATAAAGAAGGATTCCCGGCTAGTAGGCTACATCGTGTGTGTGGATGCTGCAGTTGGCGGATCATTTGTAGCCTTTTCTTAGAGCAGCTGCAATAATTAAAGATTTATTTTTGGCATATTTGCCTTTATTCTAATAGGACAGATTAGAACTGACAGGAAGAGACATAGTGAGCAGGATTGGGAAAGGTCCTCGAGTCAGATTATGTCGGCTGCTTTTTGAGGTTAAAAGAACAATTGGTCGCACTTTATATTAGGTTGCCTTAACTACTATGCACTTACAAAATAAGTACAATGTACTTATTGTGTTCATATTGTATTGCAAAACACTTTTTTTGCTATTGAGGTGGGAAACGGTTAGGGACCGGTTTGGTGGTATGGGTAAGTTTAATGGCGGGTTAAGGTGTAAGGGATGGGTCAACAGCGTAATTATGAATGTAATTACAGAAAATAATTACAGATGTATTTACATGCAGGTACTTTTTAAAATAAAAGTACAATGTAAAAACATGTATGTACAAAATAAGTGCATTGTATCAAATTATTAATTAAAATGTAAGTGCATAATATTTAAGGCCACCTAATATAAAGTGGGACCGAACTATTTCTTTTGATGACATTCAAATGGTATGACAATTAGAGATTAGGCTGTACAGAAATTTAAATGTACAGATTCCTAATCCACACAACAAAGTACAACAAAGAACAAAGTAAAATAATAATAATTTGCAAGGTTTGATGTGATTTAATCAGCCTTGGTGAACATTTTCAGACATTTTCAGTTGGTCAGAACAAAACTGGCAGATGTTACGTACTTGTTCAGATGACATTTTCTGGTGAAACGTCTTACGTTGGACTACTGCTTCCAAGATGTAGTATCTGTAATTCCGAAGTGGAGTGAAAATGTATCCACGCTGAGGAGCCGTGCCAATGCACAACCCACGTAAAGAAGATAATTCCACAAATAACTAATATAAATTTGTAAAATCTGTAAAATAAGTTCCCCTTTTTCAAATCAAGCCATTCTCAGTATCTTGTTTGTGTGATGTCACACCGACGAAGTACGCTCCCACGATAGATTGTTTGACACGACCGTCTTACCATAGACCCGCCTTGAATGAGCTGTAACAGTCCGATCGCCATTGTTTCGATGCTGGAACAGGGACGTAGACAAGAATGGCTCCTAGTTGATTGAGGTGTTCTGTTGTTGGATGTAATAATGAACATAGTGGTCGTCATTTACTCCCGACATCTGAACAGCTGAAGACGCAGTGGATGACTTTTGTTTGTGAAGGGAATGCGCCCCCCGACCTACATACAGTCAGGTCCATATATATTTGGACACTGACACACTTTTCATAATTTCGGCTCTGTATGCCACTAGAATAGTTTTAAAATGATACAATCAAGATGAAATTGAAGTGCAGACTTTAAGCTTTAATTCAAGGGGTTGAACAAAAATATAACATAAAATGCTAAGGAAGTACAACCATTTTTATTCACAGACCCCCCATTTTTAGGGGCTCAAAAGTAATTGGACAAATTAATATAATCATAAATAAAATGTTCATTTTTAATATTTTGTTGAGAATCCTTTGCAGGCAATGACTGTCTTAAGTCTGGAACTCATGGACATCACCATAGACTGGGTTTCCTCCTTTGTGGTGCTTTGCCAGACCTTTACTGCAGCTGACTTCAGTTGTTGTTGGTTTGTGGGTCTTTCTGCCTTTAGTTTTGTCTTCAGCAAGTGAAATGCATGCTCAATCAATTTGAAATCAGAAGATTGACTTGGCCATTGCAGAATATTCCACTTTTTTACCTTTAAAAACTCCTGGGTTGCTTTTGCTGTATGTTTTAGGTCATCGTCCATTTGTACTAATGAAGAGACACGCCTACCTCCTGGAGAGTATTCTTCACTTGGCTGGATGTTCTAAAATGTTTTATTACCATGGAGAGGATCATCCAATCATCCACCATACTGTCGTCTTTTGTGAACATCCAGGCCTTTTTATGTTGCTGAGCTCACCAGTGTGTTCTTTTTCTTCTCAGAATTCACCAAACTGTTGATTTGGCTACTCCTAATGTTCCTGCTATCTCTCTGATGCATTTCTTTTGTTTTTGAAGCCTAACAATTGTCTGTTTTACTTGCATGCAGAGCTCCTTTGACTGCATGATGGGTTCAGAGCAACAGCTACCAAATGCAAATGGCACACTTAGAATCAGCTCCAAACTTTTTACCTGGTTAATTGATGTAGAACAAATGAAGGAATAGCCCACAACTGTCCATGAAACAGCTTTTGAGTCAATTGTCCAATTACTTATGGTCCCTTGAAAAAGGGGGGTGGTACATACTAAAGAGCTGTAATTCCTTAACCTTTCTACCAATTTGATGAGACTGCCCTAAAAATTAAAGCTCAGAGTGTGCACTTTAAGCCCATATTCATTGTATAACTGTAACTTGTATATGTTTTGGTCAACAGCTAAAATAATAAAAATTGTGTCAGTGTCCAAATATATATGGACCTGACTGTAAATGCATCTACAGGTCCTTCTCAAAAAATTAGCATATTGTGATAAAGTTCATTATTTTCTGTAATGTACTGATAAACATTAGACTTTCATATATTTTTGTTTCATTACACACAACTGAAGTAGTTCAAGCCTTTTATTGTTTTAATATTGATGATTTTGGCATACAGCTCATGAAAACCCAAAATTCCTATCTCAAAAAATTAGCATATTTCATCCGACCAATAAAAGAAAAGTGTTTTTAATACAAAAAAAGTCAACCTTCAAATAATTATGTTCAGTTATGCACTCAATACTTGGTCGGGAATCCTTTTGCAGAAATGACTGCATCAATGCAGCGTGGCATGGAGGCAATCAGCCTGTGGCACTGCAGAGGTGTTATGGAGGCCCAGGATGCTTCAATAGCGGCCTTAAGCTCATCCAGAGTGTTGGGTCTTGCGTCTCTCAACTTTCCCTTCACAATATCCCACAGATTCTCTATAGGGTTCAGGTCAGGAGAGTTGGCAGGCCAATTGAGCACAGTAATACCATGGTCAGTAAACCATTTACCAGTGGTTTTGGCACTGTGAGCAGGTGCCAGGTCGTGCTGAAAAATGAAATCTTCATCTCCATAAAGCTTTTCAGCAGATGGAAGCATGAAGTGCTCCAAAATCTCCTGATAGCTAGCTGCATTGATCCTGCCCTTGATAAAACACAGTGGACCAACACCAGCAGCTGACATGGCACCCCAGACCATCACTGACTGTGGGTACTTGACACTGGACTTCAGGCATTTTGGCATTTCCCTCTCCCCAGTCTTCCTCCAGATTTCCGAATGACATTCAAAATTTGCTTTCATCCGAAAAAAGTACTTTGGACCACTGAGCAACAGTCCAGTGCTGCTTCTCTGTAGCCCAGTTTCAGGCGCTTCTGCCGCTGTTTCTGGTTCAAAAGTGGCTTGACCTGGGGAATGCGGCACCTGTAGCCCATTTCCTGCACACGCCTGTACACGGTGGCTCTGGATGTTTCTACTCCAGACTCAGTCCACTGCTTCCGCAGGTCCCCCAAGGTCTGTAATCGGTCCTTCTCCACAATCTTCCTCAGGGTCCGGTCACCTCTTCTCGTTGTGCAGCGTTTTCTGCCACACTTTTTCCTTCCCACAGACTTCCCACTGAGGTGCCTTGATACAGCACTCTGGGAACAGCCTATTTGTTCAGAAATGTCTTTCTGTGTCTTACCCTCTTGCTTGAGGGTGTCAATGATGGCCTTCTGGACAGCAGTCAGGTCGGCAGTCTTACCCATGATTGCGGTTTTGAGTAATGAACCAGGCTGGGAGTTTTTAAAAGTCTCAGGAATCTTTTGCAGGTGTTTAGAGTTAATTAGTTGATTCAGATGATTAGGTTAATAGCACGTTTACAGAACCTTTTCATGATATGTTAATTTTTTGAGATAGGAATTTTGGGTTCCCCTTCAGTCGAATCACTTCGACGTTACATGGGAATTCGCTTAGAATCCAATCATATCTGAGCCTTATACAAAAGGCCAATGAAAATTGGCGAGTGGCATTTGCATGATGCGCCACGCCCCGTACATACGGGTATAAAAGGCGACGTCATGCGCCAGTCAGACAGCTTCTTCGCTTCAGATCCGTCTGAATGTTGAGCCTGCTTTCTCTGCTAAGAGTCTACAATCTTCAAAAGAGTTCTTCCAGAGTTCCTGCTCTCTCTCCTGACGTGCTGCAACTAAAAGAGCTTATCCTTCTGCAGCCGTCAGCGATCTCCCGCGGGCTGCCGTTTTCACGGCCACTACAGCCGCTCTGCTTTCCAGCGAGAGAGTCCCGTTGAGTGCACAGCCGCCCCGCGGCTTTTTCCCTGGGCAGACCGGGAGCTAAAAGAGCAATTTCTCGCGGCCGTAAGACGTTCTTTTCAGAATGGCTTTTCGGCCGTGCGCTTCAGGATGCGGTAGTTTCCTCCCTCCTGCGGACGGACATGATCACTGCCTCACGTGTTTGGGGAGTGAGCACGCTGAGGCAGCGTTCATGGATGGTGAATGCATTCATTGCGAATGCATGACCATGAGCACGCTGAAGTCCCGCCGCTCGTTCGCGAGGCGGCTCCCCCCGTCTTCCTCTCGCGGTCCGTCGTTAAGCCGTCAATGCTTTTCGGCCACCGCGGCGAGACGCGGGGGGGACTTAACTGTCACCGTGCAGAACGCACCGCCGGCCCAGAAAGCCCTGCGGTCTTCTGTCACACAGCGTGGTCCCGTCGAGTTCCCGGAGCAGTACGCTTCCCCGCCCAGCGGGCTGAGCGTCTCCTTCGGTGCTCCTGCGGAGGATGAGATGTCGACCGCAGCATCAGAGGGAGAGTCGGTCGGCGAGGCGGACGCTTCGGCGGCGCGGCCCCCTCTAGAGGTGGCCGCTCCGTCTGAGGTGGACGTTGAGCTATCGACTATGCTCCTCCGGGCCGCCAGGGGGATCGGTCTGGAGGTGCCCCAGGCGCCCCCGGCCGATCCTTCTAGGCTGGATGATTGGTTCCTGGGGAGGGCCCCCGCGGCTCCACCTCGCCCCCCCTCGGTCCCATTCTTCCCGGAGGTGCACGAGGAGCTGACGAGATCCTGGCGGGCCCCCTTCTCATCACGGCCCCGCCCCAGCTCCTCTCCCCTCACCACCCTCGATGGCGGGGCGGCCAGGGGGTATGCAGCGATTCCCCGGGTCGAGCGCGCTGTGGCGGTGCATTTGTGCCCACGCGGCGCTGCCACCTGGAGGGATCGTCCGCATCTCCCGTCCAGGGCGTGCGAGCGCTCGTCCGCCCTTGCGGGCCGCGTTTACCACGCCGCTGGACAGGCCGCCACCGCCCTGCATGCTATGGCGATCCTACAAGTTTATCAGGCCCAGGCCCTGAAACAGCTGCACGAGGGTGGTCCCGACCAGGGGGTTATGGAAGAACTCCGCGCCGCCACCGACTTCGCCCTACGGGCGACGAAGGTCACGGCGCGTTCCCTTGGTCAGGTGATGTCCACAGCCGTGGTCCAGGAGCGACACCTATGGCTCACTCTGGCCCAGATGGCAGACGTCGACAAAGCTCGCTTTCTTGACGCTCCTATCTCCCAGAGTGGCCTATTCGGCGACACTGTCGAGGACTTTGCCCAGCAGTTCTCGGCAGTCCAGAAGCAGAGGGAGGCCATTCAACACATCCTGCCCCGCCGCGAGTCCAAACCCATCCCGCCGCCGGTGGCTCAGCCTCCCCCCGCTCGTCGCCGAGGGCGCCCCCCCGCGGCCCCCACCAAACCTGCTCCGTCGCCTGCTGAACCCAAGAAGGAGACGGCCCGACGTCGAGCTGGCCGCGGGGGTGCGGCGCCGCCCGCCTCTCAGGGACCTGCAAAGAACACCCGCAAGAGAGCCGCGAAACGTCCCTGACGCGGGCAACCCGGAGGTGGAGAAGTTTGTTCTTCAGGGGACGAGAACATCTGCGTCCCCGCTCCCGCTGGAGGGCCGGGGGTTGTTGTGCACTTTAACGCTGCCGCCGGCCCACGGGTCGGCGGTACCCACAACTTCAATAAAAGAGCAATTTCCTTCACCTCCGGGGCCTCGGCCCCGTGTTCCCGTTCCGGGCGGCACCAGGATGCCCTCTCGGAGCCGGACTCGGAGCTGTCTTTCGCCAGCGCGGGAACCTGGGAAGAAGGTAGGCCCTGCTCAGAGCAGCTTGTCTCCCCTTCCTGTTCCCCCCCTAGGCTGCCCCACCACGGTCACGTCGGTCAACGTTCCCTTGACACCCCTGTCGAGGCGCTTGGGGGCCTGGCTTCAGCTCCCCAGCCCCTCGCGGTGGTTGATACGGACGGTACGTCTCGGCTATGCGATTCAGTTCGCCAAAGCTCCGCCCAGGTACAGAGGTGTCCTTCACACTCGTGTCCACTCAGACACCCACGCCGCTGTCCTGCGTGCAGAGGTCGCAGTCCTACTGGCGAAGGATGCGATCGAGCTTGTCCCTCCAGCCGAGATGAGGTCAGGGTTTTACAGTCCCTACTTCATCGTGCCCAAAAAGAGTGGTGGGTTAAGACCCATCCTGGATCTCAGAGTCCTGAATCGGTCCCTTCTCAGGCTGCCGTTCAAGATGCTCACGACGAAGCGCATGCTCTCATGCATTCGTCCCCAGGATTGGTTTGCAGCCATCGACCTGAAGGACGCGTACTTCCATGTCTCGATTCTTCCTCGCCACAGGCCCTTTCTTCGGTTTGCGTTCGAGGGTCGAGCATACCAGTACAAAGTTCTCCCATTCGGCCTGTCCCTCTCTCCTCGCGTTTTCACCAAGGTTGCGGAAGCGGCCCTGGCCCCTCTTTGGCTGTCAGGTTTCCGCATCCTCAACTATCTCGACGACTGGCTTCTGATAGCCCACTCTCGAGAGGTGCTTTGCGACCAGAGGGACCTGGTGCTTCAGCACCTCAGCCGCCTGGGCCTTCAGGTCAACCGAGAAAAGAGCAAACTCTCCCCAGTGCAGAGGATCTCTTTTCTCGGCGTGGAGCTGGACTCGGTCTCCATGACAGCCCGTCTCACCAACGAGCGCGCTCAGTCGGTGCTGAGATGTCTAGATTTATTCAGGCACAAGACAGCGGTTCCTCTAAAAACTTTTCAGAGGCTCCTGGGGCATATGGCAGCTGCGGCCGCGGTAACGCCGCTGGGCTTGCTTCATATGAGACCGCTTCAGCACTGGCTACACGACCGAGTCCCGAGACGGGCATGGCACCGTGGCACACTCCGGATTGGCGTTTCCCCGCAGTGTCGCCGCCTGTTCAGCCCGTGGTCAGACCCTGCCTTTCTCCAGGCCGGAGTACCCCTGGGGCAGGTGTCCAGGCACATCGTGGTTTACACGGATGCCTCCACCACGGGTTGGGGTGCTGTGTGCAACGGGCAAGCAGCTTCGGGCTCCTGGACAGGACCTCGACTGCAGTGGCACATCAATTGCCTCGAGTTGTTGGCTGTGCTTCTGGCCCTTCGTCGCTTCCGACCGACGTTGCGTCAGAAGCACGTACTTGTGCGTACCGACAGCACTGCGACTGTGGCTTATATCAACCGCCAGGGCGGCCTCCGCTCCCGTCGCATGTCACAACTCGCCCGCCGTCTGCTCCTCTGGAGTCAAACGTGGCTAAAATCGCTACGTGCCATTCACATTCTGGGGGAACTCAACCGTGCAGCCGATCAGCTCTCACGGCAGTCCACCCTCCCTGGAGAATGGCGACTCCACCCCGAGACAGTCCAGCTGATTTGGAGGCATTTCGGGGAGGCCCAGATAGATCTGTTTGCCTCCCCCGAATCCTCCCACTGCCAGCAGTTCTTCTCCCTCAACGAGGTATCCCTCGGCAGGGACGCTCTGGCCCACAGCTGGCCTCCGGGGCCCAAGTACGCCTTTCCCCCAGTGAGCCTCCTTGCACAGACCCTGTGCAAGATCAGGGAGGACGAGGAGCAGGTTCTCCTGGTCGCCCCATACTGGCCTGCCAGGACCTGGTTCCCAGAACTCATTTCCCTCGCGGCAGCCCCTCCCTGGAAAATCCCCTTGAGGAAGGACCTTCTTTCTCAGGGGATGGGCACTATTTGGCACCCACGTCCCGATCTATGGAACTTGCACGTCTGGCTCCTGGACGGGACGCTTCAGACCTCGCCGGCCTTCCACAGGCCGTGGTAGAAACCATCACTCAGTCCCGAGCCCCCTCTACAAGGCAGGCGTACGCACTGAGGTGGGGTCTATTCGTCGACTGGTGTTCCTCACGCAAACAGGACCCACAGAGATGCACGATTGCAGTAGTGCTTTCCTTCCTGCAAGAGAAGTTGGAGCGCAGGCTGTCCCCTTCGACTCTCAAAGTGTATGTCGCCGCTATTGCCGCACATCACGATGCAGTGGATGGATCATCCCTAGGTAAGCACCCTCTGGTCGTGAGATTCCTCAGAGGCGCTAGGAGGATCAATCCTCCCAGACCGCGCCTCGTACCCTCTTGGGACCTCTCCGTCGCCCTCCAGGGCCTGCGGGGACCTCCCTTCGAGCCCCTCGCCTCAGTTGAGCTTAAGTTTCTGTCATTGAAGACAGCGCTCCTGACTGCGTTGGCCTCCATCAAGAGGGTGGGGGATCTGCAAGCTTTCTCTGTCGACGAAGCGTGCCTGGAGTTCGGGCCCGGCGATTCTCACGTCATCCTGAGACCCCGGCCCGGCTATGTGCCCAAGGTTCCCACCACGCCTTTCCGCGATCAGGTGGTGAACCTGCAAGCTCTGCCCTTGGAGGAGGCAGACCCAGCTATAGCATCGTTGTGTCCAGTCCGTGCTCTGCGCACTTACGTAGACCGCACTCGGCACTTCAGACGCACTGAGCAGCTCTTTGTCTGCTTCTGAGGTCAGCAGAAAGGGAATGCTGTCTCCAAACAGAGGTTGGCGCATTGGGTGGTAGAAGCCATCTCCCTGTCTTACTTGTATCAGGGAGAGCCTTGCCCCTTAGGCTTGCATGCCCACTCCACACGGAGTGTTGCATCTTCCTACGCGTTGGCACATGGCGCCTCATTAGCGGACATCTGCAGAGCTGCCGGCTGGGCGACACCAAATACCTTTGCCAGGTTTTACAACCTTCGCTTAGAGGCCGTGTCCTCCCGAGTTCTGACAGGTGACCGGGAGGACGGCTAGTGTCGGCTTGCTGCGCCATTCCCACGTGGATCCGTGCGCTATCTCCCAGTCTGTTCCCTCCGGCGAACCTGGGTCCTCCATGCCCCTCAGTCCGGGCTAGACGCGGAGTAGCTCTTGACTGTGCTCCTGCCGGGTCTCCTTCGCCCCGCAGGTTGTGGCTTTTTTTCTCTATATTTTTTCCAGGGGTCAACCAGAAGGCCTCTGTTTCCCTCGTATATCCCTAAAACCCCCTTATGGATATATTGAATTTCTTATTTTCACATGGACAGAATTCATGTCTCCGCCCCCCCAACCCCTGCTTCAGTTTCTGGCATCCCTGGGGACCCCCCTTCTCGGGCCCCAGGGCGTTGGGAAGGTTACGTTAACGTCCGCCTGTTGACACGTCCGCCTGCCGGCACGTGGTCGTTGCGTAACGCGGCGCAGGGACGTGGCTTGTTCCATAGGGTCAGTTCCCATGTAACGTCGAAGTGATTCGACTGAAGGGGAACGTCTAGGTTACGTAGGTAACCCTCGTTCCCTGAAGGAGGGAACGGAGACGTTACATCCCCTGCCACGTCCCTGTCGTCGCGCTGACGCCGGCTCAACCCGGCTCCTCAGCGAAGAACCTGTCTGACTGGCGCATGACGTCGCCTTTTATACCCGTATGTACGGGGCGTGGCGCATCATGCAAATGCCACTCGCCAATTTTCATTGGCCTTTTGTATAAGGCTCAGATATGATTGGATTCTAAGCGAATTCCCATGTAACGTCGAAGTGATTCGACTGAAGGGGAACGTCTAGGTTACGTAGGTAACCCTCGTTCCCTGAAGGAGGGAACGGAGACGTTACATGGGAATTCCCATGTAACGTCTCCGTTCCCTCCTTCAGGGAACGAGGGTTACCTACGTAACCTAGACGTTCTGGCAATGCAAGCTGAAACTCGGTAAGAAATTAAAATTGCAGTCTGTGCATGAATAAAACCTATTTTGCAACACAGAGAAACATATCTGAAGGTCTTAGAAGTGTTTTGCATGATTTTTGAAGTTAGAGCCTGAAATGTCAGAAAACGGCGTTTCAGCACATAACAGACTTGGTTCAGGCAATGCAAGCTGAAACTCGGCCCAAAATTAAAATTGCAGTCTATGCATGAATAAAACCTATTTTGCAACACAGAGAAACATATCTGAAGGTGTTAGAAGTGTTTTGCATGATTTTTGAAGTTAGAGCCTGAAATGTCAGAAAACAGCGTTTCAGCACATAACAAACTTGGTTCAGGCAATGCAAGCTGAAACTCGGCCCAAAATTAAAATTGCAGTCTATGCATGAATAAAACCTATTTTGCAACACCGAGAAACATATCTGAAGGTGTTAGAAGTGTTTTGCATGATTTTTTAAGTTAGAGCCTGAAATGTCAGAAAACGGCGTTTCAGCACATAACAAACTTGGTTCTGGCAATGCAGGCTGAAACTCGGTCCAAAATTAAAATTGCAGTCTGTGCATGAATAAAACCTATTTTGCAACACAGAGAAACATATCTGAAGGTGTTAGAAGTGTTTTGCATGATTTTTGAAGTTAGAGCCTGAAATGTAGGAAAACGGCGTTTCAGCACATAACAAACTTGGTTCAGGCAATGCAAGCTGAAACTCGGTCCAAAATTAAAATTGCAGTCTGTGCATGAATAAAACCTATTTTGCAACACAGAGAAACATATCTGAAGGTGTTAGAAGTGTTTCGCATGATTTTTGAAGTTAGAGCCTGAAATGTCAGAAAACGGCGTTTCAGCACATAACAAACTTGGTTCTGGCAATGCAGGCTGAAACTCGGTCCAAAATTAAAATTGCAGTCTGTGCATGAATAAAACCTATTTTGCAACACAGAGAAACATATCTGAAGGTGTTAGAAGTGTTTTGCATGATTTTTGAAGTTAGAGCCTGAAATGTCAGAAAACAGCGTTTCAGCACATAACAAACTTGGTTCTGGCAATGCAAGCTGAAACTCGGTCCAAAATTAAAATTGCAGTCTGTGCATGAATAAAACCTATTTTGCAACACAGAGAAACATATCTGAAGGTGTTAGAAGTGTTTTGCATGATTTTTGAAGTTAGAGCCTGAAATGTCAGAAAACGGCGTTTCAGCACATAACAAACTTGGTTCTGGCAATGCAAGCTGAAACTCGGTCCAAAATTAAAATTGCAGTCTGTGCATGAATAAAACCTATTTTGCAACACAGAGAAACATATCTGAAGGTGTTAGAAGTGTTTTGCATGATTTTTGAAGTTAGAGCCTGAAATGTTAGAAAACGGCGTTTCAGCACATAACAAACTTGGTTCAGGCAATGCAAGCTGAAACTCGGTCCAAAATTAAAATTGCAGTCTGTGCATGAATAAAACCTATTTTGCAACACAGAGAAACATATCTGAAGGAGTTAGAAGTGTTTTGCATGATTTTTGAAGTTAGAGCCTGAAATGTCAGAAAACAGCGTTTCAGCGCAGAACAAACTTGGTTCAGGCAATTCAAGCTGAAACTCGGTCCAATATTAAAATTGCTGTCTGTGCATGAATAAAACCTATTTTGCAACACAGAGAAACATATCTGAAGGTGTTAGAAGTGTTTTGCATGATTTTTGAAGTTAGAGCCTGAAATGTCAGAAAACTGCGTTTCAGCACATAACAAACTTGGTTCAGGCAATGCAGGCTGAAACTCGGTCCAAAATTAAAATTGCAGTCTGTGCATGAATAAAACCTATTTTGCAACACAGAGAAACATATCTGAAGGTGTTAGAAGTGTTTTGCATGATTTTTGAAGTTAGAGCCTGAAATGTCAGAAAACAGCGTTTCAGCACATAACAAACTTGGTTCTGGCAATGCAAGCTGAAACTCGGTCCAAAATTAAAATTGCAGTCTGTGCATGAATAAAACCTATTTTGCAATACAGAGAAACATATCTGAAGGTGTTAGAAGTGTTTTGCATGATTTTTGAAGTTAGAGCCTGAAATGTCAGAAAACAGCTTTTCAGCACATAACAAACTTGGTTCTGGCAATGCAAGCTGAAACTCGGTCCAAAATTAAAATTGCAGTCTGTGCATGAATAAAACCTATTTTGCAACACAGAGAAACATATCTGAAGGTGTTAGAAGTGTTTTGCATGATTTTTGAAGTTAGAGCCTGAAATGTCAGAAAACGGCGTTTCAGCACATAACAAACTTGGTTCAGGCAATGCAGGCTGAAACTCGGTCCAAAATTAAAATTGCAGTCTGTGCATGAATAAAACCTATTTTGCAACACAGAGAAACATATCTGAAGGTGTTAGAAGTGTTTTGCATGATTTTTGAAGTTAGAGCCTGAAATGTCAGAAAACAGCTTTTCAGCACATAACAAACTTGATTCAGGCAATGCAAGCTGAAACTCGGTCCAAAATTAAAATTGCAGTCTGTGCATGAATAAAACCTATTTTGCAACACAGAGAAACATATCTGAAGGTGTTAGAAGTGTTTTGCATGATTTTTGAAGTTAGAGCCTGAAATGTCAGAAAACGGCGTTTCAGCACATAACAAACTTGGTTCAGGCAATGCAGGCTGAAACTCGGTCCAAAATTAAAATTGCAGTCTGTGCATGAATAAAACCTATTTTGCAACACAGAGAAACATATCTGAAGGTGTTAGAAGTGTTTTGCATGATTTTTGAAGTTAGAGCCTGAAATGTTAGAAAACGGCGTTTCAGCACATAACAAACTTGGTTCTGGCAATGCAGGCTGAAACTCGGTCCAAAATTAAAATTGCAGTCTGTGCATGAATAAAACCTGTTTTGCAACACAGAGAAACATATCTGAAGGTGTTAGAAGTGTTTTGCATGATTTTTGAAGTTAGAGCCTGAAATGTAGGAAAACGGCGTTTCAGCGCAGAACAAACTTGGTTCAGGCAATGCAAGCTGAAACTCGGTCCAAAATTAAAATTGCAGTCTGTGCATGAATAAAACCTATTTTGCAACACCGAGAAACATATCTGAAGGTGTTAGAAGTGTGTTGCATGATTTTTTAAGTTAGAGCCTGAAATGTCAGAAAACGGCGTTTCAGCACATAACAAACTTGGTTCTGGCAATGCAGGCTGAAACTCGGTCCAAAATTAAAATTGCAGTCTGTGCATGAATAAAACCTATTTTGCAACACAGAGAAACATATCTGAAGGTGTTAGAAGTGTTTTGCATGATTTTTGAGGTTAGATCCTGAAATGTCAGAAAACAGCCTTTCAGCGCAGAACAAACTTGGTTCTGGCAATGCAAGCTGAAACTCGGTCTAAAATTAAAATTGCAGTCTGTGCATGAATGAAACCTATTTTGCAACACAGAGAAACATATCTGAAGGTGTTAGAAGTGTTTTGCATGATTTTTGAAGTTAGAGCCTGAAATGTCAGAAAACAGCGTTTCAGCACATAACAAACTTGGTTCTGGCAATGCAAGCTGAAACTCGGTCCAAAATTAAAATTGCAGTCTGTGCATGAATAAAACCTATTTTGCAATACAGAGAAACATATCTGAGGGTGTTAGAAGTGTTTTGCATGATTTTTGAAGTTAGAGCCTGAAATGTCAGAAAACGGCGTTTCAGCACATAACAAACTTGGTTCAGGCAATGCAGGCTGAAACTAGGTCCAAAATTAAAATTGCAGTCTGTGCATGAATAAAACCTATTTTGCAACACAGAGAAACATATCTGAAGGTGTTAGAAGTGTTTTGCATGATTTTTGAAGTTAGAGCCTGAAATGTCAGAAAACAGCTTTTCAGCACATAACAAACTTGGTTCTGGCAATGCAAGCTGAAACTCGGTCCAAAATTAAAATTGCAGTCTGTGCATGAATAAAACCTATTTTGCAACACAGAGAAACATATCTGAAGGTGTTAGAAGTCTTTTGCATGATTTTTGAAGTTAGAGCCTGAAATGTCAGAAAACAGCTTTTCAGCACATAACAAACTTGGTTCTGGCAATGCAAGCTGAAACTCGGTCCAAAATTAAAATTGCAGTCTGTGCATGAATAAAACCTATTTTGCAACACAGAGAAACATATCTGAAGGTGTTAGAAGTGTTTTGCATGATTTTTGAAGTTAGAGCCTGAAATGTCAGAAAACGGCGTTTCAGCACATAACAAACTTGGTTCAGGCAATGCAGGCTGAAACTCGGTCCAAAATTAAAATTGCAGTCTGTGCATGAATAAAACCTATTTTGCAACACAGAGAAACATATCTGAAGGTGTTAGAAGTGTTTTGCATGATTTTTGAAGTTAGAGCCTGAAATGTTAGAAAACGGCGTTTCAGCACATAACAAACTTGGTTCAGGCAATGCCAGCTGAAACTCGGTCCAAAACTAAAATTGCAGTCTGTGCAGGAATAAAACCTATTTTGTAACACAGAGAAACATATCTGAAGGTGTTAGAAGTGTTTTGCATGATTTTTGAAGTTAGAGCCTGAAATGTCAGAAAACAGCGTTTCAGCGCAGAACAAACTTGGTTCAGGCAATTCAAGCTGAAACTCGGTCCAAAATTAAAATTGCAGTCTGTGCATGAATAAAACCTATTTTGCAACACAGAGAAACATATCTGAAGGTGTTAGAAGTGTTTTGCATGATTTTTGAGGTTAGATCCTGAAATGTCAGAAAACAGCCTTTCAGCGCAGAACAAACTTGGTTCTGGCAATGCAAGCTGAAACTCGGTCTAAAATTAAAATTGCAGTCTGTGCATGAATGAAACCTATTTTGCAACACAGAGAAACATATCTGAAGGTGTTAGAAGTGTTTTGCATGATTTTTGAAGTTAGAGCCTGAAATGTCAGAAAACAGCGTTTCAGCACATAACAAACTTGGTTCTGGCAATGCAAGCTCAAACTCGGTCCAAAATTAAAATTGCAGTCTGTGCATGAATAAAACCTATTTTGCAACACAGAGAAACATATCTGAAGGTGTTAGAAGTGTTTTGCATGATTTTTGAAGTTAGAGCCTGAAATGTCAGAAAACAGCGTTTCAGCACATAACAAACTTGGTTCTGGCAATGCAAGCTGAAACTCGGTCCAAAATTAAAATTGCAGTCTGTGCATGAATAAAACCTATTTTGCAACACAGAGAAACATATCTAAAGGTGTTAGAAGTGTTTTGCATGATTTTTGAAGTTAGAGCCTGAAATGTCAGAAAACGGCGTTTCAGCACATAACAAACTTGGTTCTGGCAATGCAAGCTGAAACTCGGTCCAAAATTAAAATTGCAGTCTGTGCATGAATAAAACCTATTTTGCAACACAGAGAAACATATCTGAAGGTGTTAGAAGTGTTTTGCATGATTTTTGAAGTTAGAGCCTGAAATGTTAGAAAACGGCGTTTCAGCACATAACAAACTTGGTTCAGGCAATGCAAGCTGAAACTCGGTCCAAAATTAAAATTGCAGTCTGTGCATGAATAAAACCTATTTTGCAACACAGAGAAACATATCTGAAGGAGTTAGAAGTGTTTTGCATGATTTTTGAAGTTAGAGCCTGAAATGTCAGAAAACAGCGTTTCAGCGCAGAACAAACTTGGTTCAGGCAATTCAAGCTGAAACTCGGTCCAATATTAAAATTGCTGTCTGTGCATGAATAAAACCTATTTTGCAACACAGAGAAACATATCTGAAGGTGTTAGAAGTGTTTTGCATGATTTTTGAAGTTAGAGCCTGAAATGTCAGAAAACGGCGTTTCAGCACATAACAAACTTGGTTCAGGCAATGCAGGCTGAAACTCGGTCCAAAATTAAAATTGCAGTCTGTGCATGAATAAAACCTATTTTGCAACACAGAGAAACATATCTGAAGGTGTTAGAAGTGTTTTGCATGATTTTTGAAGTTAGAGCCTGAAATGTCAGAAAACAGCTTTTCAGCACATAACAAACTTGGTTCTGGCAATGCAAGCTGAAACTCGGTCCAAAATTAAAATTGCAGTCTGTGCATGAATAAAACCTATTTTGCAACACAGAGAAACATATCTGAAGGTGTTAGAAGTGTTTTGCATGATTTTTGAAGTTAGAGCCTGAAATGTCAGAAAACAGCTTTTCAGCACATAACAAACTTGGTTCTGGCAATGCAAGCTGAAACTCGGTCCAAAATTAAAATTGCAGTCTGTGCATGAATAAAACCTATTTTGCAACACAGAGAAACATATCTGAAGGTGTTAGAAGTGTTTTGCATGATTTTTGAAGTTAGAGCCTGAAATGTCAGAAAACAGCTTTTCAGCACATAACAAACTTGGTTCTGGCAATGCAAGCTGAAACTCGGTCCAAAATTAAAATTGCAGTCTGTGCATGAATAAAACCTATTTTGCAACACAGAGAAACATATCTGAAGGTGTTAGAAGTGTTTTGCATGATTTTTGAAGTTAGAGCCTGAAATGTCAGAAAACGGCGTTTCAGCACATAACAAACTTGGTTCAGGCAATGCAGGCTGAAACTCGGTCCAAAATTAAAATTGCAGTCTGTGCATGAATAAAACCTATTTTGCAACACAGAGAAACATATCTGAAGGTGTTAGAAGTGTTTTGCATGATTTTTGAAGTTAGAGCCTGAAATGTTAGAAAACGGCGTTTCAGCACATAACAAACTTGGTTCAGGCAATGCCAGCTGAAACTCGGTCCAAAATTAAAATTGCAGTCTGTGCAGGAATAAAACCTATTTTGTAACACAGAGAAACATATCTGAAGGTGTTAGAAGTGTTTTGCATGATTTTTGAAGTTAGAGCCTGAAATGTCAGAAAACAGCGTTTCAGCGCAGAACAAACTTGGTTCAGGCAATTCAAGCTGAAACTCGGTCCAAAATTAAAATTGCAGTCTGTGCATGAATAAAACCTATTTTGCAACACAGAGAAACATATCTGAAGGTGTTAGAAGTGTTTTGCATGATTTTTGAGGTTAGATCCTGAAATGTCAGAAAACAGCCTTTCAGCGCAGAACAAACTTGGTTCTGGCAATGCAAGCTGAAACTCGGTCTAAAATTAAAATTGCAGTCTGTGCATGAATGAAACCTATTTTGCAACACAGAGAAACATATCTGAAGGTGTTAGAAGTGTTTTGCATGATTTTTGAAGTTAGAGCCTGAAATGTCAGAAAACAGCGTTTCAGCACATAACAAACTTGGTTCTGGCAATGCAAGCTCAAACTCGTTCCAAAATTAAAATTGCAGTCTGTGCATGAATAAAACCTATTTTGCAACACAGAGAAACATATCTGAAGGTGTTAGAAGTGTTTTGCATGATTTTTGAAGTTAGAGCCTGAAATGTCAGAAAACAGCGTTTCAGCACATAACAAACTTGGTTCTGGCAATGCAAGCTGAAACTCGGTCCAAAATTAAAATTGCAGTCTGTGCATGAATAAAACCTATTTTGCAACACAGAGAAACATATCTGAAGGTGTTAGAAGTGTTTTGCATGATTTTTGAAGTTAGAGCCTGAAATGTCAGAAAACGGCGTTTCAGCACATAACAAACTTGGTTCTGGCAATGCAAGCTGAAACTCGGTCCAAAATTAAAATTGCAGTCTGTGCATGAATAAAACCTATTTTGCAACACAGAGAAACATATCTGAAGGTGTTAGAAGTGTTTTGCATGATTTTTGAAGTTAGAGCCTGAAATGTTAGAAAACGGCGTTTCAGCACATAACAAACTTGGTTCAGGCAATGCAAGCTGAAACTCGGTCCAAAATTAAAATTGCAGTCTGTGCATGAATAAAACCTATTTTGCAACACAGAGAAACATATCTGAAGGAGTTAGAAGTGTTTTGCATGATTTTTGAAGTTAGAGCCTGAAATGTCAGAAAACAGCGTTTCAGCGCAGAACAAACTTGGTTCAGGCAATTCAAGCTGAAACTCGGTCCAATATTAAAATTGCTGTCTGTGCATGAATAAAACCTATTTTGCAACACAGAGAAACATATCTGAAGGTGTTAGAAGTGTTTTGCATGATTTTTGAAGTTAGAGCCTGAAATGTCAGAAAACGGCGTTTCAGCACATAACAAACTTGGTTCAGGCAATGCAGGCTGAAACTCGGTCCAAAATTAAAATTGCAGTCTGTGCATGAATAAAACCTATTTTGCAACACAGAGAAACATATCTGAAGGTGTTAGAAGTGTTTTGCATGATTTTTGAGGTTAGATCCTGAAATGTCAGAAAACAGCCTTTCAGCGCAGAACAAACTTGGTTCTGGCAATGCAAGCTGAAACTCGGTCTAAAATTAAAATTGCAGTCTGTGCATGAATGAAACCTATTTTGCAACACAGAGAAACATATCTGAAGGTGTTAGAAGTGTTTTGCATGATTTTTGAAGTTAGAGCCTGAAATGTCAGAAAACAGCGTTTCAGCACATAACAAACTTGGTTCTGGCAATGCAAGCTCAAACTCGGTCCAAAATTAAAATTGCAGTCTGTGCATGAATAAAACCTATTTTGCAACACAGAGAAACATATCTGAAGGTGTTAGAAGTGTTTTGCATGATTTTTGAAGTTAGAGCCTGAAATGTCAGAAAACAGCGTTTCAGCACATAACAAACTTGGTTCTGGCAATGCAAGCTGAAACTCGGTCCAAAATTAAAATTGCAGTCTGTGCATGAATAAAACCTATTTTGCAACACAGAGAAACATATCTGAAGGTGTTAGAAGTGTTTTGCATGATTTTTGAAGTTAGAGCCTGAAATGTCAGAAAACGGCGTTTCAGCACATAACAAACTTGGTTCTGGCAATGCAAGCTGAAACTCGGTCCAAAATTAAAATTGCAGTCTGTGCATGCATAAAACCTATTTTGCAACACAGAGAAACATATCTGAAGGTGTTAGAAGTGTTTTGCATGATTTTTGAAGTTAGAGCCTGAAATGTTAGAAAACGGCGTTTCAGCACATAACAAACTTGGTTCAGGCAATGCAAGCTGAAACTCGGCCCAAAATTAAAATTGCAGTCTATGCATGAATAAAACCTATTTTGCAACACAGAGAAACATATCTGAAGGTGTTAGAAGTGTTTTGCATGATTTTTGAAGTTAGAGCCTGAAATGTCAGAAAACAGTTTTTCAGCACATAACAAACTTGGTTCTGGCAATGCAAGCTGAAACTCGGTCAGAAATTAAAATTGCAGTCTGTGCATGAATAAAACCTATTTTGCAACACAGAGAAACATATCTGAAGGTGTTAGAAGTGTTTTGCATGATTTTTGAAGTTAGAGCCTGAAATGTCAGAAAACAGCGTTTCAGCACATAACAAACTTGGTTCTGGCAATGCAAGCTCAAACTCGGTAAGAAATTAAAATTGCAGTCTGTGCATGAATAAAACCTATTTTGCAACACAGAGAAACATATCTGAAGGTCTTAGAAGTGTTTTGCATGATTTTTGAAGTTAGAGCCTGAAATGTCAGAAAACGGCGTTTCAGCACATAACAGACTTGGTTCAGGCAATGCAAGCTGAAACTCGGCCCAAAATTAAAATTGCAGTCTATGCATGAATAAAACCTATTTTGCAACACAGAGAAACATATCTGAAGGTGTTAGAAGTGTTTTGCATGATTTTTGAAGTTAGAGCCTGAAATGTCAGAAAACAGCGTTTCAGCACATAACAAACTTGGTTCAGGCAATGCAAGCTGAAACTCGGCCCAAAATTAAAATTGCAGTCTATGCATGAATAAAACCTATTTTGCAACACAGAGAAACATATCTGAAGGTGTTAGAAGTGTTTTGCATGATTTTTGAGGTTAGATCCTGAAATGTCAGAAAACAGCCTTTCAGCGCAGAACAAACTTGGTTCTGGCAATGCAAGCTGAAACTCGGTCTAAAATTAAAATTGCAGTCTGTGCATGAATGAAACCTATTTCGCAACACAGAGAAACATATCTGAAGGTGTTAGAAGTGTTTTGCATGATTTTTGAAGTTAGAGCCTGAAATGTCAGAAAACAGCGTTTCAGCACATAACAAACTTGGTTCTGGCAATGCAAGCTCAAACTCGGTCCAAAATTAAAATTGCAGTCTGTGCATGAATAAAACCTATTTTGCAACACAGAGAAACATATCTGAAGGTGTTAGAAGTGTTTTGCATGATTTTTGAAGTTAGAGCCTGAAATGTCAGAAAACGGCGTTTCAGCACATAACAAACTTGATTCAGGCAATGCAAGCTGAAACTCGGTCCAAAATTAAAATTGCAGTCTGTGCATGAATAAAACCTATTTTGCAACACAGAGAAACATATCTGAAGGTGTTAGAAGTGTTTTGCATGATTTTTGAAGTTAGAGCCTGAAATGTCAGAAAACAGCGTTTCAGCACATAACAAACTTGGTTCTGGCAATGCAAGCTGAAACTCGGTCCAAAATTAAAATTGCAGTCTGTGCATGAATAAAACCTATTTTGCAACACAGAGAAACATATCTGAAGGTGTTAGAAGTGTTTTGCATGATTTTTGAAGTTAGAGCCTGAAATGTCAGAAAACGGCGTTTCAGCACATAACAAACTTGGTTCAGGCAATGCAAGCTGAAACTCGGTCCAAAATTAAAATTGCAGTCTGTGCATGAATAAAACCTATTTTGCAACACAGAGAAACATATCTGAAGGTGTTAGAAGTGTTTTGCATGATTTTTGAGGTTAGATCCTGAAATGTCAGAAAACAGCCTTTCAGCGCAGAACAAACTTGGTTCTGGCAATGCAAGCTGAAACTCGGTCTAAAATTAAAATTGCAGTCTGTGCATGAATGAAACCTATTTTCCAACACAGAGAAACATATCTGAAGGTGTTAGAAGTGTTGTGCATGATTTTTGAAGTTAGAGCCTGAAATGTCAGAAAACAGCGTTTCAGCACATAACAAACTTGGTTCTGGCAATGCAAGCTCAAACTCGGTCCAAAATTAAAATTGCAGTCTGTGCATGAATAAAACCTATTTTGCAACACCGAGAAACATATCTGAAGGTGTTAGATGTGTTTTGCATGATTTTTGAAGTTAGAGCCTGAAATGTCAGAAAACAGCGTTTCAGCACATAGCAAACTTGGTTCTGGCAATGCAAGCTGAAACTCGGTCCAAAATTAAAATTGCAGTCTGTGCATGAATAAAACCTATTTTGCAACACAGAGAAACATATCTGAAGGTGTTAGAAGTGTTTTGCATGATTTTTGAAGTTAGAGCCTGAAATGTCAGAAAACGGCGTTTCAGCACATAACAAACTTGGTTCAGGCAATGCAAGCTGAAACTCGGTCCAAAATTAAAATTGCAGTCTGTGCATGAATAAAACCTATTTTGCAACACAGAGAAACATATCTGAAGGTGTTAGAAGTGTTTTGCATGATTTTTGAAGTTAGAGCCTGAAATGTCAGAAAACAGCGTTTCAGCACATAACAAACTTGGTTCTGGCAATGCAAGCTGAAACTCGGCCCAAAATTAAAATTGCAGTCTATGCATGAATAAAACCTATTTTGCAACACAGAGAAACATATCTGAAGGTGTTAGAAGTGTTTTGCATGATTTTTGAAGTTAGAGCCTGAAATGTCAGAAAACAGTTTTTCAGCACATAACAAACTTGGTTCAGGCAATGCCAGCTGAAACTCGGTCCAAAATTAAAATTGCAGTCTGTGCATGAATAAAACCTATTTTGCAACACAGAGAAACATATCTGAAGGTGTTAGAAGTGTTTTGCATGATTTTTGAAGTTAGAGCCTGAAATGTCAGAAAACAGCGTTTCAGCGCAGAACAAACTTGGTTCAGGCAATTCAAGCTGAAACTCGGTCCAAAATTAAAATTGCAGTCTGTGCATGAATAAAACCTATTTTGCAACACCGAGAAACATATCTGAAGGTGTTAGAAGTGTTTTGCATGATTTTTTAAGTTAGAGCCTGAAATGTCAGAAAACGGCGTTTCAGCACATAACAGACTTGGTTCTGGCAATGCAGGCTGAAACTCGGTCCAAAATTAAAATTGCAGTCTGTGCATGAATAAAACCTATTTTGCAACACAGAGAAACATATCTGAAGGTGTTAGAAGTGTTTTGCATGATTTTTGAAGTTAGAGCCTGAAATGTAGGAAAACGGCGTTTCAGCACATAACAAACTTGGTTCAGGCAATGCAAGCTGAAACTCGGTCCAAAATTAAAATTGCAGTCTGTGCATGAATAAAACCTATTTTGCAACACAGAGAAACATATCTGAAGGTGTTAGAAGTGTTTCGCATGATTTTTGAAGTTAGAGCCTGAAATGTTAGAAAACGGCGTTTCAGCACATAACAAACTTGGTTCAGGCAATGCCAGCTGAAACTCGGTCCAAAATTAAAATTGCAGTCTGTGCATGAATAAAACCTATTTTGCAACACAGAGAAACATATCTGAAGGTGTTAGAAGTGTTTTGCATGATTTTTGAAGTTAGAGCCTGAAATGTCAGAAAACAGCGTTTCAGCACATAACAAACTTGGTTCTGGCAATGCAAGCTCAAACTCGGTCCAAAATTAAAATTGCAGTCTGTGCATGAATAAAACCTATTTTGCAACACAGAGAAACATATCTGAAGGTGTTAGAAGTGTTTTGCATGATTTTTGAAGTTAGAGCCTGAAATGTCAGAAAACAGCGTTTCAGCACATAACAAACTTGGTTCTGGCAATGCAAGCTGAAACTCGGTCCAAAATTAAAATTGCAGTCTGTGCATGAATAAAACCTATTTTGCAACACAGAGAAACATATCTGAAGGTGTTAGAAGTGTTTTGCATGATTTTTGAAGTTAGAGCCTGAAATGTCAGAAAACGGCGTTTCAGCACATAACAAACTTGGTTCTGGCAATGCAAGCTGAAACTCGGTCCAAAATTAAAATTGCAGTCTGTGCATGCATAAAACCTATTTTGCAACACAGAGAAACATATCTGAAGGTGTTAGAAGTGTTTTGCATGATTTTTGAAGTTAGAGCCTGAAATGTTAGAAAACGGCGTTTCAGCACATAACAAACTTGGTTCAGGCAATGCAAGCTGAAACTCGGCCCAAAATTAAAATTGCAGTCTATGCATGAATAAAACCTATTTTGCAACACAGAGAAACATATCTGAAGGTGTTAGAAGTGTTTTGCATGATTTTTGAAGTTAGAGCCTGAAATGTCAGAAAACAGTTTTTCAGCACATAACAAACTTGGTTCTGGCAATGCAAGCTGAAACTCGGTCAGAAATTAAAATTGCAGTCTGTGCATGAATAAAACCTATTTTGCAACACAGAGAAACATATCTGAAGGTGTTAGAAGTGTTTTGCATGATTTTTGAAGTTAGAGCCTGAAATGTCAGAAAACAGCGTTTCAGCACATAACAAACTTGGTTCTGGCAATGCAAGCTCAAACTCGGTAAGAAATTAAAATTGCAGTCTGTGCATGAATAAAACCTATTTTGCAACACAGAGAAACATATCTGAAGGTCTTAGAAGTGTTTTGCATGATTTTTGAAGTTAGAGCCTGAAATGTCAGAAAACGGCGTTTCAGCACATAACAGACTTGGTTCAGGCAATGCAAGCTGAAACTCGGCCCAAAATTAAAATTGCAGTCTATGCATGAATAAAACCTATTTTGCAACACAGAGAAACATATCTGAAGGTGTTAGAAGTGTTTTGCATGATTTTTGAAGTTAGAGCCTGAAATGTCAGAAAACAGCGTTTCAGCACATAACAAACTTGGTTCAGGCAATGCAAGCTGAAACTCGGCCCAAAATTAAAATTGCAGTCTATGCATGAATAAAACCTATTTTGCAACACAGAGAAACATATCTGAAGGTGTTAGAAGTGTTTTGCATGATTTTTGAGGTTAGATCCTGAAATGTCAGAAAACAGCCTTTCAGCGCAGAACAAACTTGGTTCTGGCAATGCAAGCTGAAACTCGGTCTAAAATTAAAATTGCAGTCTGTGCATGAATGAAACCTATTTCGCAACACAGAGAAACATATCTGAAGGTGTTAGAAGTGTTTTGCATGATTTTTGAAGTTAGAGCCTGAAATGTCAGAAAACAGCGTTTCAGCACATAACAAACTTGGTTCTGGCAATGCAAGCTCAAACTCGGTCCAAAATTAAAATTGCAGTCTGTGCATGAATAAAACCTATTTTGCAACACAGAGAAACATATCTGAAGGTGTTAGAAGTGTTTTGCATGATTTTTGAAGTTAGAGCCTGAAATGTCAGAAAACGGCGTTTCAGCACATAACAAACTTGATTCAGGCAATGCAAGCTGAAACTCGGTCCAAAATTAAAATTGCAGTCTGTGCATGAATAAAACCTATTTTGCAACACAGAGAAACATATCTGAAGGTGTTAGAAGTGTTTTGCATGATTTTTGAAGTTAGAGCCTGAAATGTCAGAAAACAGCGTTTCAGCACATAACAAACTTGGTTCTGGCAATGCAAGCTGAAACTCGGTCCAAAATTAAAATTGCAGTCTGTGCATGAATAAAACCTATTTTGCAACACAGAGAAACATATCTGAAGGTGTTAGAAGTGTTTTGCATGATTTTTGAAGTTAGAGCCTGAAATGTCAGAAAACGGCGTTTCAGCACATAACAAACTTGGTTCAGGCAATGCAAGCTGAAACTCGGTCCAAAATTAAAATTGCAGTCTGTGCATGAATAAAACCTATTTTGCAACACAGAGAAACATATCTGAAGGTGTTAGAAGTGTTTTGCATGATTTTTGAGGTTAGATCCTGAAATGTCAGAAAACAGCCTTTCAGCGCAGAACAAACTTGGTTCTGGCAATGCAAGCTGAAACTCGGTCTAAAATTAAAATTGCAGTCTGTGCATGAATGAAACCTATTTTCCAACACAGAGAAACATATCTGAAGGTGTTAGAAGTGTTGTGCATGATTTTTGAAGTTAGAGCCTGAAATGTCAGAAAACAGCGTTTCAGCACATAACAAACTTGGTTCTGGCAATGCAAGCTCAAACTCGGTCCAAAATTAAAATTGCAGTCTGTGCATGAATAAAACCTATTTTGCAACACCGAGAAACATATCTGAAGGTGTTAGATGTGTTTTGCATGATTTTTGAAGTTAGAGCCTGAAATGTCAGAAAACAGCGTTTCAGCACATAGCAAACTTGGTTCTGGCAATGCAAGCTGAAACTCGGTCCAAAATTAAAATTGCAGTCTGTGCATGAATAAAACCTATTTTGCAACACAGAGAAACATATCTGAAGGTGTTAGAAGTGTTTTGCATGATTTTTGAAGTTAGAGCCTGAAATGTCAGAAAACGGCGTTTCAGCACATAACAAACTTGGTTCAGGCAATGCAAGCTGAAACTCGGTCCAAAATTAAAATTGCAGTCTGTGCATGAATAAAACCTATTTTGCAACACAGAGAAACATATCTGAAGGTGTTAGAAGTGTTTTGCATGATTTTTGAAGTTAGAGCCTGAAATGTCAGAAAACAGCGTTTCAGCACATAACAAACTTGGTTCTGGCAATGCAAGCTGAAACTCGGCCCAAAATTAAAATTGCAGTCTATGCATGAATAAAACCTATTTTGCAACACAGAGAAACATATCTGAAGGTGTTAGAAGTGTTTTGCATGATTTTTGAAGTTAGAGCCTGAAATGTCAGAAAACAGTTTTTCAGCACATAACAAACTTGGTTCAGGCAATGCCAGCTGAAACTCGGTCCAAAATTAAAATTGCAGTCTGTGCATGAATAAAACCTATTTTGCAACACAGAGAAACATATCTGAAGGTGTTAGAAGTGTTTTGCATGATTTTTGAAGTTAGAGCCTGAAATGTCAGAAAACAGCGTTTCAGCGCAGAACAAACTTGGTTCAGGCAATTCAAGCTGAAACTCGGTCCAAAATTAAAATTGCAGTCTGTGCATGAATAAAACCTATTTTGCAACACCGAGAAACATATCTGAAGGTGTTAGAAGTGTTTTGCATGATTTTTTAAGTTAGAGCCTGAAATGTCAGAAAACGGCGTTTCAGCACATAACAGACTTGGTTCTGGCAATGCAGGCTGAAACTCGGTCCAAAATTAAAATTGCAGTCTGTGCATGAATAAAACCTATTTTGCAACACAGAGAAACATATCTGAAGGTGTTAGAAGTGTTTTGCATGATTTTTGAAGTTAGAGCCTGAAATGTAGGAAAACGGCGTTTCAGCACATAACAAACTTGGTTCAGGCAATGCAAGCTGAAACTCGGTCCAAAATTAAAATTGCAGTCTGTGCATGAATAAAACCTATTTTGCAACACAGAGAAACATATCTGAAGGTGTTAGAAGTGTTTCGCATGATTTTTGAAGTTAGAGCCTGAAATGTTAGAAAACGGCGTTTCAGCACATAACAAACTTGGTTCAGGCAATGCCAGCTGAAACTCGGTCCAAAATTAAAATTGCAGTCTGTGCATGAATAAAACCTATTTTGCAACACAGAGAAACATATCTGAAGGTGTTAGAAGTGTTTTGCATGATTTTTGAAGTTAGAGCCTGAAATGTCAGAAAACAGCGTTTCAGCGCAGAACAAACTTGGTTCAGGCAATTCAAGCTGAAACTCGGTCCAAAATTAAAATTGCAGTCTGTGCATGAATAAAACCTATTTTGCAACACCGAGAAACATATCTGAAGGTGTTAGAAGTGTTTTGCATGATTTTTTAAGTTAGAGCCTGAAATGTCAGAAAACGGCGTTTCAGCACATAACAGACTTGGTTCTGGCAATGCAGGCTGAAACTCGGTCCAAAATTAAAATTGCAGTCTGTGCATGAATAAAACCTATTTTGCAACACAGAGAAACATATCTGAAGGTGTTAGAAGTGTTTTGCATGATTTTTGAAGTTAGAGCCTGAAATGTTAGAAAACGGCGTTTCAGCACATAACAAACTTGGTTCAGGCAATGCCAGCTGAAACTCGGTCCAAAATTAAAATTGCAGTCTGTGCATGAATAAAACCTATTTTGCAACACAGAGAAACATATCTGAAGGTGTTAGAAGTGTTTTGCATGATTTTTGAAGTTAGAGCCTGAAATGTCAGAAAACAGCGTTTCAGCGCAGAACAAACTTGGTTCAGGCAATGCAAGCTGAAACTCGGTCTAAAATTAAAATTGCAGTCTGTGCATGAATGAAACCTATTTTCCAACACAGAGAAACATATCTGAAGGTGTTAGAAGTGTTGTGCATGATTTTTGAAGTTAGAGCCTGAAATGTCAGAAAACAGCGTTTCAGCACATAACAAACTTGGTTCTGGCAATGCAAGCTCAAACTCGGTCCAAAATTAACATTGCAGTCTGTGCATGAATAAAACCTATTTTGCAACACCGAGAAACATATCTGAAGGTGTTAGATGTGTTTTGCATGATTTTTGAAGTTAGAGCCTGAAATGTCAGAAAACAGCGTTTCAGCACATAGCAAACTTGGTTCTGGCAATGCAAGCTGAAACTCGGTCCAAAATTAAAATTGCAGTCTGTGCATGAATAAAACCTATTTTGCAACACAGAGAAACATATCTGAAGGTGTTAGAAGTGTTTTGCATGATTTTTGAAGTTAGAGCCTGAAATGTCAGAAAACGGCGTTTCAGCACATAACAAACTTGGTTCAGGCAATGCAAGCTGAAACTCGGTCCAAAATTAAAATTGCAGTCTGTGCATGAATAAAACCTATTTTGCAACACAGAGAAACATATCTGAAGGTGTTAGAAGTGTTTTGCATGATTTTTGAGGTTAGATCCTGAAATGTCAGAAAACAGCCTTTCAGCGCAGAACAAACTTGGTTCTGGCAATGCAAGCTGAAACTTGGTCTAAAATTAAAATTGCAGTCTGTGCATGAATGAAACCTATTTTCCAACACAGAGAAACATATCTGAAGGTGTTAGAAGTGTTGTGCATGATTTTTGAAGTTAGAGCCTGAAATGTCAGAAAACAGCGTTTCAGCACATAACAAACTTGGTTCTGGCAATGCAAGCTCAAACTCGGTCCAAAATTAAAATTGCAGTCTGTGCATGAATAAAACCTATTTTGCAACACCGAGAAACATATCTGAAGGTGTTAGATGTGTTTTGCATGATTTTTGAAGTTAGAGCCTGAAATGTCAGAAAACAGCGTTTCAGCACATAGCAAACTTGGTTCTGGCAATGCAAGCTGAAACTCGGTCCAAAATTAAAATTGCAGTCTGTGCATGAATAAAACCTATTTTGCAACACAGAGAAACATATCTGAAGGTGTTAGAAGTGTTTTGCATGATTTTTGAAGTTAGAGCCTGAAATGTCAGAAAACGGCGTTTCAGCACATAACAAACTTGGTTCAGGCAATGCAAGCTGAAACTCGGTCCAAAATTAAAATTGCAGTCTGTGCATGAATAAAACCTATTTTGCAACACAGAGAAACATATCTGAAGGTGTTAGAAGTGTTTTGCATGATTTTTGAAGTTAGAGCCTGAAATGTCAGAAAACAGCGTTTCAGCACATAACAAACTTGGTTCTGGCAATGCAAGCTGAAACTCGGCCCAAAATTAAAATTGCAGTCTATGCATGAATAAAACCTATTTTGCAACACAGAGAAACATATCTGAAGGTGTTAGAAGTGTTTTGCATGATTTTTGAAGTTAGAGCCTGAAATGTCAGAAAACAGTTTTTCAGCACATAACAAACTTGGTTCAGGCAATGCCAGCTGAAACTCGGTCCAAAATTAAAATTGCAGTCTGTGCGTGAATAAAACCTATTTTGCAACACAGAGAAACATATCTGAAGGTGTTAGAAGTGTTTTGCATGATTTTTGAAGTTAGAGCCTGAAATGTCAGAAAACAGCGTTTCAGCGCAGAACAAACTTGGTTCAGGCAATTCAAGCTGAAACTCGGTCCAAAATTAAAATTGCAGTCTGTGCATGAATAAAACCTATTTTGCAACACCGAGAAACATATCTGAAGGTGTTAGAAGTGTTTTGCATGATTTTTTAAGTTAGAGCCTGAAATGTCAGAAAACGGCGTTTCAGCACATAACAGACTTGGTTCTGGCAATGCAGGCTGAAACTCGGTCCAAAATTAAAATTGCAGTCTGTGCATGAATAAAACCTATTTTGCAACACAGAGAAACATATCTGAAGGTGTTAGAAGTGTTTTGCATGATTTTTGAAGTTAGAGCCTGAAATGTAGGAAAACGGCGTTTCAGCACATAACAAACTTGGTTCAGGCAATGCAAGCTGAAACTCGGTCCAAAATTAAAATTGCAGTCTGTGCATGAATAAAACCTATTTTGCAACACAGAGAAACATATCTGAAGGTGTTAGAAGTGTTTCGCATGATTTTTGAAGTTAGAGCCTGAAATGTTAGAAAACGGCGTTTCAGCACATAACAAACTTGGTTCAGGCAATGCCAGCTGAAACTCGGTCCAAAATTAAAATTGCAGTCTGTGCATGAATAAAACCTATTTTGCAACACAGAGAAACATATCTGAAGGTGTTAGAAGTGTTTTGCATGATTTTTGAAGTTAGAGCCTGAAATGTCAGAAAACAGCGTTTCAGCGCAGAACAAACTTGGTTCAGGCAATTCAAGCTGAAACTCGGTCCAAAATTAAAATTGCAGTCTGTGCATGAATAAAACCTATTTTGCAACACCGAGAAACATATCTGAAGGTGTTAGAAGTGTTTTGCATGATTTTTTAAGTTAGAGCCTGAAATGTCAGAAAACGGCGTTTCAGCACATAACAGACTTGGTTCTGGCAATGCAGGCTGAAACTCGGTCCAAAATTAAAATTGCAGTCTGTGCATGAATAAAACCTATTTTGCAACACAGAGAAACATATCTGAAGGTGTTAGAAGTGTTTTGCATGATTTTTGAAGTTAGAGCCTGAAATGTTAGAAAACGGCGTTTCAGCACATAACAAACTTGGTTCAGGCAATGCCAGCTGAAACTCGGTCCAAAATTAAAATTGCAGTCTGTGCATGAATAAAACCTATTTTGCAACACAGAGAAACATATCTGAAGGTGTTAGAAGTGTTTTGCATGATTTTTGAAGTTAGAGCCTGAAATGTCAGAAAACAGCGTTTCAGCGCAGAACAAACTTGGTTCAGGCAATGCAAGCTGAAACTCGGTCTAAAATTAAAATTGCAGTCTGTGCATGAATGAAACCTATTTTCCAACACAGAGAAACATATCTGAAGGTGTTAGAAGTGTTTTGCATGATTTTTGAAGTTAGAGCCTGAAATGTCAGAAAACAGCGTTTCAGCACATAACAAACTTGGTTCTGGCAATGCAAGCTCAAACTCGGTCCAAAATTAACATTGCAGTCTGTGCATGAATAAAACCTATTTTGCAACACCGAGAAACATATCTGAAGGTGTTAGATGTGTTTTGCATGATTTTTGAAGTTAGAGCCTGAAATGTCAGAAAACAGCGTTTCAGCACATAGCAAACTTGGTTCTGGCAATGCAAGCTGAAACTCGGTCCAAAATTAAAATTGCAGTCTGTGCATGAATAAAACCTATTTTGCAACACAGAGAAACATATCTGAAGGTGTTAGAAGTGTTTTGCATGATTTTTGAAGTTAGAGCCTGAAATGTCAGAAAACGGCGTTTCAGCACATAACAAACTTGGTTCAGGCAATGCAAGCTGAAACTCGGTCCAAAATTAAAATTGCAGTCTGTGCATGAATAAAACCTATTTTGCAACACAGAGAAACATATCTGAAGGTGTTAGAAGTGTTTTGCATGATTTTTGAAGTTAGAGCCTGAAATGTCAGAAAACAGCGTTTCAGCACATAACAAACTTGGTTCTGGCAATGCAAGCTGAAACTCGGCCCAAAATTAAAATTGCAGTCTATGCATGAATAAAACCTATTTTGCAACACAGAGAAACATATCTGAAGGTGTTAGAAGTGTTTTGCATGATTTTTGAAGTTAGAGCCTGAAATGTCAGAAAACAGTTTTTCAGCACATAACAAACTTGGTTCAGGCAATGCCAGCTGAAACTCGGTCCAAAATTAAAATTGCAGTCTGTGCATGAATAAAACCTATTTTGCAACACAGAGAAACATATCTGAAGGTGTTAGAAGTGTTTTGCATGATTTTTGAAGTTAGAGCCTGAAATGTCAGAAAACAGCGTTTCAGCGCAGAACAAACTTGGTTCAGGCAATTCAAGCTGAAACTCGGTCCAAAATTAAAATTGCAGTCTGTGCATGAATAAAACCTATTTTGCAACACCGAGAAACATATCTGAAGGTGTTAGAAGTGTTTTGCATGATTTTTTAAGTTAGAGCCTGAAATGTCAGAAAACGGCGTTTCAGCACATAACAGACTTGGTTCTGGCAATGCAGGCTGAAACTCGGTCCAAAATTAAAATTGCAGTCTGTGCATGAATAAAACCTATTTTGCAACACAGAGAAACATATCTGAAGGTGTTAGAAGTGTTTTGCATGATTTTTGAAGTTAGAGCCTGAAATGTAGGAAAACGGCGTTTCAGCACATAACAAACTTGGTTCAGGCAATGCAAGCTGAAACTCGGTCCAAAATTAAAATTGCAGTCTGTGCATGAATAAAACCTATTTTGCAACACAGAGAAACATATCTGAAGGTGTTAGAAGTGTTTCGCATGATTTTTGAAGTTAGAGCCTGAAATGTTAGAAAACGGCGTTTCAGCACATAACAAACTTGGTTCAGGCAATGCCAGCTGAAACTCGGTCCAAAATTAAAATTGCAGTCTGTGCATGAATAAAACCTATTTTGCAACACAGAGAAACATATCTGAAGGTGTTAGAAGTGTTTTGCATGATTTTTGAAGTTAGAGCCTGAAATGTCAGAAAACAGCGTTTCAGCGCAGAACAAACTTGGTTCAGGCAATTCAAGCTGAAACTCGGTCCAAAATTAAAATTGCAGTCTGTGCATGAATAAAACCTATTTGGCAACACCGAGAAACATATCTGAAGGTGTTAGAAGTGTTTTGCATGATTTTTTAAGTTAGAGCCTGAAATGTCAGAAAACGGCGTTTCAGCACATAACAGACTTGGTTCTGGCAATGCAGGCTGAAACTCGGTCCAAAATTAAAATTGCAGTCTGTGCATGAATAAAACCTATTTTGCAACACAGAGAAACATATCTGAAGGTGTTAGAAGTGTTTTGCATGATTTTTGAAGTTAGAGCCTGAAATGTAGGAAAACGGCGTTTCAGCACATAACAAACTTGGTTCAGGCAATGCAAGCTGAAACTCGGTCCAAAATTAAAATTGCAGTCTGTGCATGAATAAAACCTATTTTGCAACACAGAGAAACATATCTGAAGGTGTTAGAAGTGTTTCGCATGATTTTTGAAGTTAGAGCCTGAAATGTTAGAAAACGGCGTTTCAGCACATAACAAACTTGGTTCAGGCAATGCCAGCTGAAACTCGGTCCAAAATTAAAATTGCAGTCTGTGCATGAATAAAACCTATTTTGCAACACAGAGAAACATATCTGAAGGTGTTAGAAGTGTTTTGCATGATTTTTGAAGTTAGAGCCTGAAATGTCAGAAAACAGCGTTTCAGCGCAGAACAAACTTGGTTCAGGCAATTCAAGCTGAAACTCGGTCCAAAATTAAAATTGCAGTCTGTGCATGAATAAAACCTATTTTGCAACACCGAGAAACATATCTGAAGGTGTTAGAAGTGTTTTGCATGATTTTTTAAGTTAGAGCCTGAAATGTCAGAAAACGGCGTTTCAGCACATAACAAACTTGGTTCTGGCAATGCAGGCTGAAACTCGGTCCAAAATTAAAATTGCAGTCTGTGCATGAATAAAACCTATTTTGCAACACAGAGAAACATATCTGAAGGTGTTAGAAGTGTTTTGCATGATTTTTGAAGTTAGAGCCTGAAATGTAGGAAAACGGCGTTTCAGCACATAACAAACTTGGTTCAGGCAATGCAAGCTGAAACTCGGTCCAAAATTAAAATTGCAGTCTGTGCATGAATAAAACCTATTTTGCAACACAGAGAAACATATCTGAAGGTGTTAGAAGTGTTTTGCATGATTTTTGAGGTTAGAGCCTGAAATGTCAGAAAACAGCGTTTCAGCACATAACAAACTTGGTTCTGGCAATGCAAGCTGAAACTCGGTCCAAAATTAAAATTGCAGTCTGTGCATGAATAAAACCTATTTTGCAACACAGAGAAACATATCTGAAGGTGTTAGAAGTGTTTTGCATGATTTTTGAAGTTAGAGCCTGAAATGTCAGAAAACAGCTTTTCAGCACATAACAAACTTGGTTCAGGCAATGCAAGCTGAAACTCGGTCCAAAATTAAAATTGCAGTCTGTGCATGAATAAAACCTATTTTGCAACACAGAGAAACATATCTGAAGGTGTTAGAAGTGTTTTGCATGATTTTTGAAGTTAGAGCCTGAAATGTCAGAAAACAGCGTTTCAGCACATAACAAACTTGGTTCTGGCAATGCAAGCTGAAACTCGGTCCAAAATTAAAATTGCAGTCTGTGCATGAATAAAACCTATTTTGCAATACAGAGAAACATATCTGAAGGTGTTAGAAGTGTTTTGCATGATTTTTGAAGTTAGAGCCTGAAATGTCAGAAAACGGCGTTTCAGCACATAACAAACTTGGTTCAGGCAATGCAGGCTGAAACTCGGTCCAAAATTAAAATTGCAGTCTGTGCATGAATAAAACCTATTTTGCAACACAGAGAAACATATCTGAAGGTGTTAGAAGTGTTTTGCATGATTTTTGAAGTTAGAGCCTGAAATGTCAGAAAACAGCTTTTCAGCACATAACAAACTTGGTTCTGGCAATGCAAGCTGAAACTCGGTCCAAAATTAAAATTGCAGTCTGTGCATGAATAAAACCTATTTTGCAACACAGAGAAACATATCTGAAGGTGTTAGAAGTGTTTTGCATGATTTTTGAAGTTAGAGCCTGAAATGTAGGAAAACGGCGTTTCAGCGCAGAACAAACTTGGTTCAGGCAATTCAAGCTGAAACTCGGTCCAAAATTAAAATTGCAGTCTGTGCATGAATAAAACCTATTTTGCAACACCGAGAAACATATCTGAAGGTGTTAGAAGTGTTTTGCATGATTTTTTAAGTTAGAGCCTGAAATGTCAGAAAACGGCGTTTCAGCACATAACAGACTTGGTTCTGGCAATGCAGGCTGAAACTCGGTCCAAAATTAAAATTGCAGTCTGTGCATGAATAAAACCTATTTTGCAACACAGAGAAACATATCTGAAGGTGTTAGAAGTGTTTTGCATGATTTTTGAAGTTAGAGCCTGAAATGTAGGAAAACGGCGTTTCAGCACATAACAAACTTGGTTCAGGCAATGCAAGCTGAAACTCGGTCCAAAATTAAAATTGCAGTCTGTGCATGAATAAAACCTATTTTGCAACACAGAGAAACATATCTGAAGGTGTTAGAAGTGTTTCGCATGATTTTTGAAGTTAGAGCCTGAAATGTTAGAAAACGGCGTTTCAGCACATAACAAACTTGGTTCAGGCAATGCCAGCTGAAACTCGGTCCAAAATTAAAATTGCAGTCTGTGCATGAATAAAACCTATTTTGCAACACAGAGAAACATATCTGAAGGTGTTAGAAGTGTTTTGCATGATTTTTGAAGTTAGAGCCTGAAATGTCAGAAAACAGCGTTTCAGCGCAGAACAAACTTGGTTCAGGCAATTCAAGCTGAAACTCGGTCCAAAATTAAAATTGCAGTCTGTGCATGAATAAAACCTATTTGGCAACACCGAGAAACATATCTGAAGGTGTTAGAAGTGTTTTGCATGATTTTTTAAGTTAGAGCCTGAAATGTCAGAAAACGGCGTTTCAGCACATAACAGACTTGGTTCTGGCAATGCAGGCTGAAACTCGGTCCAAAATTAAAATTGCAGTCTGTGCATGAATAAAACCTATTTTGCAACACAGAGAAACATATCTGAAGGTGTTAGAAGTGTTTTGCATGATTTTTGAAGTTAGAGCCTGAAATGTAGGAAAACGGCGTTTCAGCACATAACAAACTTGGTTCAGGCAATGCAAGCTGAAACTCGGTCCAAAATTAAAATTGCAGTCTGTGCATGAATAAAACCTATTTTGCAACACAGAGAAACATATCTGAAGGTGTTAGAAGTGTTTCGCATGATTTTTGAAGTTAGAGCCTGAAATGTTAGAAAACGGCGTTTCAGCACATAACAAACTTGGTTCAGGCAATGCCAGCTGAAACTCGGTCCAAAATTAAAATTGCAGTCTGTGCATGAATAAAACCTATTTTGCAACACAGAGAAACATATCTGAAGGTGTTAGAAGTGTTTTGCATGATTTTTGAGGTTAGAGCCTGAAATGTCAGAAAACAGCGTTTCAGCACATAACAAACTTGGTTCTGGCAATGCAAGCTGAAACTCGGTCCAAAATTAAAATTGCAGTCTGTGCATGAATAAAACCTATTTTGCAACACAGAGAAACATATCTGAAGGTGTTAGAAGTGTTTTGCATGATTTTTGAAGTTAGAGCCTGAAATGTCAGAAAACAGCTTTTCAGCACATAACAAACTTGGTTCAGGCAATGCAAGCTGAAACTCGGTCCAAAATTAAAATTGCAGTCTGTGCATGAATAAAACCTATTTTGCAACACAGAGAAACATATCTGAAGGTGTTAGAAGTGTTTTGCATGATTTTTGAAGTTAGAGCCTGAAATGTCAGAAAACAGCGTTTCAGCACATAACAAACTTGGTTCTGGCAATGCAAGCTGAAACTCGGTCCAAAATTAAAATTGCAGTGTGTGCATGAATAAAACCTATTTTGCAATACAGAGAAACATATCTGAAGGTGTTAGAAGTGTTTTGCATGATTTTTGAAGTTAGAGCCTGAAATGTCAGAAAACGGCGTTTCAGCACATAACAAACTTGGTTCAGGCAATGCAGGCTGAAACTCGGTCCAAAATTAAAATTGCAGTCTGTGCATGAATAAAACCTATTTTGCAACACAGAGAAACATATCTGAAGGTGTTAGAAGTGTTTTGCATGATTTTTGAAGTTAGAGCCTGAAATGTCAGAAAACAGCTTTTCAGCACATAACAAACTTGGTTCTGGCAATGCAAGCTGAAACTCGGTCCAAAATTAAAATTGCAGTCTGTGCATGAATAAAACCTATTTTGCAACACAGAGAAACATATCTGAAGGTGTTAGAAGTGTTTTGCATGATTTTTGAAGTTAGAGCCTGAAATGTAGGAAAACGGCGTTTCAGCGCAGAACAAACTTGGTTCAGGCAATTCAAGCTGAAACTCGGTCCAAAATTAAAATTGCAGTCTGTGCATGAATAAAACCTATTTTGCAACACCGAGAAACATATCTGAAGGTGTTAGAAGTGTTTTGCATGATTTTTTAAGTTAGAGCCTGAAATGTCAGAAAACGGCGTTTCAGCACATAACAAACTTGGTTCTGGCAATGCAGGCTGAAACTCGGTCCAAAATTAAAATTGCAGTCTGTGCATGAATAAAACCTATTTTGCAACACAGAGAAACATATCTGAAGGTGTTAGAAGTGTTTTGCATGATTTTTGAAGTTAGAGCCTGAAATGTAGGAAAACGGCGTTTCAGCACATAACAAACTTGGTTCAGGCAATGCAAGCTGAAACTCGGTCCAAAATTAAAATTGCAGTCTGTGCATGAATAAAACCTATTTTGCAACACAGAGAAACATATCTGAAGGTGTTAGAAGTGTTTTGCATGATTTTTGAGGTTAGAGCCTGAAATGTCAGAAAACAGCGTTTCAGCACATAACAAACTTGGTTCTGGCAATGCAAGCTGAAACTCGGTCCAAAATTAAAATTGCAGTCTGTGCATGAATAAAACCTATTTTGCAACACAGAGAAACATATCTGAAGGTGTTAGAAGTGTTTTGCATGATTTTTGAAGTTAGAGCCTGAAATGTCAGAAAACAGCTTTTCAGCACATAACAAACTTGGTTCAGGCAATGCAAGCTGAAACTCGGTCCAAAATTAAAATTGCAGTCTGTGCATGAATAAAACCTATTTTGCAACACAGAGAAACATATCTGAAGGTGTTAGAAGTGTTTTGCATGATTTTTGAAGTTAGAGCCTGAAATGTCAGAAAACAGCGTTTCAGCACATAACAAACTTGGTTCTGGCAATGCAAGCTGAAACTCGGTCCAAAATTAAAATTGCAGTCTGTGCATGAATAAAACCTATTTTGCAATACAGAGAAACATATCTGAAGGTGTTAGAAGTGTTTTGCATGATTTTTGAAGTTAGAGCCTGAAATGTCAGAAAACGGCGTTTCAGCACATAACAAACTTGGTTCAGGCAATGCAGGCTGAAACTCGGTCCAAAATTAAAATTGCAGTCTGTGCATGAATAAAACCTATTTTGCAACACAGAGAAACATATCTGAAGGTGTTAGAAGTGTTTTGCATGATTTTTGAAGTTAGAGCCTGAAATGTCAGAAAACAGCTTTTCAGCACATAACAAACTTGGTTCTGGCAATGCAAGCTGAAACTCGGTCCAAAATTAAAATTGCAGTCTGTGCATGAATAAAACCTATTTTGCAACACAGAGAAACATATCTGAAGGTGTTAGAAGTGTTTTGCATGATTTTTGAAGTTAGAGCCTGAAATGTAGGAAAACGGCGTTTCAGCGCAGAACAAACTTGGTTCAGGCAATTCAAGCTGAAACTCGGTCCAAAATTAAAATTGCAGTCTGTGCATGAATAAAACCTATTTTGCAACACCGAGAAACATATCTGAAGGTGTTAGAAGTGTTTTGCATGATTTTTTAAGTTAGAGCCTGAAATGTCAGAAAACGGCGTTTCAGCACATAACAAACTTGGTTCTGGCAATGCAGGCTGAAACTCGGTCCAAAATTAAAATTGCAGTCTGTGCATGAATAAAACCTATTTTGCAACACAGAGAAACATATCTGAAGGTGTTAGAAGTGTTTTGCATGATTTTTGAAGTTAGAGCCTGAAATGTAGGAAAACGGCGTTTCAGCACATAACAAACTTGGTTCAGGCAATGCAAGCTGAAACTCGGTCCAAAATTAAAATTGCAGTCTGTGCATGAATAAAACCTATTTTGCAACACAGAGAAACATATCTGAAGGTGTTAGAAGTGTTTTGCATGATTTTTGAGGTTAGAGCCTGAAATGTCAGAAAACAGCGTTTCAGCACATAACAAACTTGGTTCTGGCAATGCAAGCTGAAACTCGGTCCAAAATTAAAATTGCACTCTGTGCATGAATAAAACCTATTTTGCAACACAGAGAAACATATCTGAAGGTGTTAGAAGTGTTTTGCATGATTTTTGAAGTTAGAGCCTGAAATGTCAGAAAACAGCTTTTCAGCACATAACAAACTTGGTTCAGGCAATGCAAGCTGAAACTCGGTCCAAAATTAAAATTGCAGTCTGTGCATGAATAAAACCTATTTTGCAACACAGAGAAACATATCTGAAGGTGTTAGAAGTGTTTTGCATGATTTTTGAAGTTAGAGCCTGAAATGTCAGAAAACAGCGTTTCAGCACATAACAAACTTGGTTCTGGCAATGCAAGCTGAAACTCGGTCCAAAATTAAAATTGCAGTCTGTGCATGAATAAAACCTATTTTGCAATACAGAGAAACATATCTGAAGGTGTTAGAAGTGTTTTGCATGATTTTTGAAGTTAGAGCCTGAAATGTCAGAAAACGGCGTTTCAGCACATAACAAACTTGGTTCAGGCAATGCAGGCTGAAACTCGGTCCAAAATTAAAATTGCAGTCTGTGCATGAATAAAACCTATTTTGCAACACAGAGAAACATATCTGAAGGTGTTAGAAGTGTTTTGCATGATTTTTGAAGTTAGAGCCTGAAATGTCAGAAAACAGCTTTTCAGCACATAACAAACTTGGTTCTGGCAATGCAAGCTGAAACTCGGTCCAAAATTAAAATTGCAGTCTGTGCATGAATAAAACCTATTTTGCAACACAGAGAAACATATCTGAAGGTGTTAGAAGTGTTTTGCATGATTTTTGAAGTTAGAGCCTGAAATGTCAGAAAACAGCTTTTCAGCACATAACAAACTTGTTTCTGGCAATGCAAGCTGAAACTCGGTCCAAAATTAAAATTGCAGTCTGTGCATGAATAAAACCTATTTTGCAACACAGAGAAACATATCTGAAGGTGTTAGAAGTGTTTTGCATGATTTTTGAAGTTAGAGCCTGAAATGTAGGAAAACGGCGTTTCAGCACATAACAAACTTGGTTCAGGCAATGCAAGCTGAAACTCGGTCCAAAATTAAAATTGCAGTCTGTGCATGAATAAAACCTTTTTTGCAACACAGAGAAACATATCTGAAGGTGTTAGAAGTGTTTTGCATGATTTTTGAGGTTAGATCCTGAAATGTCAGAAAACAGCCTTTCAGCGCAGAACAAACTTGGTTCTGGCAATGCAAGCTGAAACTCGGTCTAAAATTAAAATTGCAGTCTGTGCATGAATGAAACCTATTTTGCAACACAGAGAAACATATCTGAAGGTGTTAGAAGTGTTTTGCATGATTTTTGAAGTTAGAGCCTGAAATGTCAGAAAACAGCGTTTCAGCACATAACAAACTTGGTTCTGGCAATGCAAGCTCAAACTCGGTCCAAAATTAAAATTGCAGTCTGTGCATGAATAAAACCTATTTTGCAACACAGAGAAACATATCTGAAGGTGTTAGAAGTGTTTTGCATGATTTTTGAAGTTAGAGCCTGAAATGTCAGAAAACAGCGTTTCAGCACATAACAAACTTGGTTCTGGCAATGCAAGCTGAAACTCATCCAAAATTAAAATTGCAGTCTGTGCATGAATAAAACCTATTTTGCAACACAGAGAAACATATCTGAAGGTGTTAGAAGTGTTTTGCATGATTTTTGAAGTTAGAGCCTGAAATGTCAGAAAACAGCGTTTCAGCACATAACAAACTTGGTTCTGGCAATGCAAGCTCAAACTCGGTCCAAAATTAAAATTGCAGTCTGTGCATGAATAAAACCTATTTTGCAACACAGAGAAACATATCTGAAGGTGTTAGAAGTGTTTTGCATGATTTTTGAAGTTAGAGCCTGAAATGTCAGAAAACAGCGTTTCAGCACATAACAAACTTGGTTCTGGCAATGCAAGCTGAAACTCGGTCCAAAATTAAAATTGCAGTCTGTGCATGAATAAAACCTATTTTGCAACACAGAGAAACATATCTGAAGGTGTTAGAAGTGTTTTGCATGATTTTTGAAGTTAGAGCCTGAAATGTCAGAAAACGGCGTTTCAGCACATAACAGACTTGGTTCTGGCAATGCAGGCTGAAACTCGGTCCAAAATTAAAATTGCAGTCTGTGCATGAATAAAACCTATTTTGCAACACAGAGAAACATATCTGAAGGTGTTAGAAGTGTTTTGCATGATTTTTGAAGTTAGAGCCTGAAATGTAGGAAAACGGCGTTTCAGCACATAACAAACTTGGTTCAGGCAATGCAAGCTGAAACTCGGTCCAAAATTAAAATTGCAGTCTGTGCATGAATAAAACCTATTTTGCAACACAGAGAAACATATCTGAAGGTGTTAGAAGTGTTTTGCATGATTTTTGAGGTTAGATCCTGAAATGTCAGAAAACAGCCTTTCAGCGCAGAACAAACTTGGTTCTGGCAATGCAAGCTGAAACTCGGTCTAAAATTAAAATTGCAGTCTGTGCATGAATGAAACCTATTTTCCAACACAGAGAAACATATCTGAAGGTGTTAGAAGTGTTGTGCATGATTTTTGAAGTTAGAGCCTGAAATGTCAGAAAACAGCGTTTCAGCACATAACAAACTTGGTTCTGGCAATGCAAGCTCAAACTCGGTCCAAAATTAAAATTGCAGTCTGTGCATGAATAAAACCTATTTTGCAACACCGAGAAACATATCTGAAGGTGTTAGATGTGTTTTGCATGATTTTTGAAGTTAGAGCCTGAAATGTCAGAAAACAGCGTTTCAGCACATAGCAAACTTGGTTCTGGCAATGCAAGCTGAAACTCGGTCCAAAATTAAAATTGCAGTCTGTGCATGAATAAAACCTATTTTGCAACACAGAGAAACATATCTGAAGGTGTTAGAAGTGTTTTGCATGATTTTTGAAGTTAGAGCCTGAAATGTCAGAAAACGGCGTTTCAGCACATAACAAACTTGGTTCAGGCAATGCAAGCTGAAACTCGGTCCAAAATTAAAATTGCAGTCTGTGCATGAATAAAACCTATTTTGCAACACAGAGAAACATATCTGAAGGTGTTAGAAGTGTTTTGCATGATTTTTGAAGTTAGAGCCTGAAATGTCAGAAAACAGCGTTTCAGCACATAACAAACTTGGTTCTGGCAATGCAAGCTGAAACTCGGCCCAAAATTAAAATTGCAGTCTATGCATGAATAAAACCTATTTTGCAACACAGAGAAACATATCTGAAGGTGTTAGAAGTGTTTTGCATGATTTTTGAAGTTAGAGCCTGAAATGTCAGAAAACAGTTTTTCAGCACATAACAAACTTGGTTCAGGCAATGCCAGCTGAAACTCGGTCCAAAATTAAAATTGCAGTCTGTGCATGAATAAAACCTATTTTGCAACACAGAGAAACATATCTGAAGGTGTTAGAAGTGTTTTGCATGATTTTTGAAGTTAGAGCCTGAAATGTCAGAAAACAGCGTTTCAGCGCAGAACAAACTTGGTTCAGGCAATTCAAGCTGAAACTCGGTCCAAAATTAAAATTGCAGTCTGTGCATGAATAAAACCTATTTTGCAACACCGAGAAACATATCTGAAGGTGTTAGAAGTGTTTTGCATGATTTTTTAAGTTAGAGCCTGAAATGTCAGAAAACGGCGTTTCAGCACATAACAGACTTGGTTCTGGCAATGCAGGCTGAAACTCGGTCCAAAATTAAAATTGCAGTCTGTGCACGAATAAAACCTATTTTGCAACACAGAGAAACATATCTGAAGGTGTTAGAAGTGTTTTGCATGATTTTTGAAGTTAGAGCCTGAAATGTAGGAAAACGGCGTTTCAGCACATAACAAACTTGGTTCAGGCAATGCAAGCTGAAACTCGGTCCAAAATTAAAATTGCAGTCTGTGCATGAATAAAACCTATTTTGCAACACAGAGAAACATATCTGAAGGTGTTAGAAGTGTTTCGCATGATTTTTGAAGTTAGAGCCTGAAATGTTAGAAAACGGCGTTTCAGCACATAACAAACTTGGTTCAGGCAATGCCAGCTGAAACTCGGTCCAAAATTAAAATTGCAGTCTGTGCATGAATAAAACCTATTTTGCAACACAGAGAAACATATCTGAAGGTGTTAGAAGTGTTTTGCATGATTTTTGAAGTTAGAGCCTGAAATGTCAGAAAACAGCGTTTCAGCGCAGAACAAACTTGGTTCAGGCAATTCAAGCTGAAACTCGGTCCAAAATTAAAATTGCAGTCTGTGCATGAATAAAACCTATTTGGCAACACCGAGAAACATATCTGAAGGTGTTAGAAGTGTTTTGCATGATTTTTTAAGTTAGAGCCTGAAATGTCAGAAAACGGCGTTTCAGCACATAACAGACTTGGTTCTGGCAATGCAGGCTGAAACTCGGTCCAAAATTAAAATTGCAGTCTGTGCATGAATAAAACCTATTTTGCAACACAGAGAAACATATCTGAAGGTGTTAGAAGTGTTTTGCATGATTTTTGAAGTTAGAGCCTGAAATGTTAGAAAACGGCGTTTCAGCACATAACAAACTTGGTTCAGGCAATGCCAGCTGAAACTCGGTCCAAAATTAAAATTGCAGTCTGTGCATGAATAAAACCTATTTTGCAACACAGAGAAACATATCTGAAGGTGTTAGAAGTGTTTTGCATGATTTTTGAAGTTAGAGCCTGAAATGTCAGAAAACAGCGTTTCAGCGCAGAACAAACTTGGTTCAGGCAATGCAAGCTGAAACTCGGTCTAAAATTAAAATTGCAGTCTGTGCATGAATGAAACCTATTTTCCAACACAGAGAAACATATCTGAAGGTGTTAGAAGTGTTGTGCATGATTTTTGAAGTTAGAGCCTGAAATGTCAGAAAACAGCGTTTCAGCACATAACAAACTTGGTTCTGGCAATGCAAGCTCAAACTCGGTCAAAATTAACATTGCAGTCTGTGCATGAATAAAACCTATTTTGCAACACCGAGAAACATATCTGAAGGTGTTAGATGTGTTTTGCATGATTTTTGAAGTTAGAGCCTGAAATGTCAGAAAACAGCGTTTCAGCACATAGCAAACTTGGTTCTGGCAATGCAAGCTGAAACTCGGTCCAAAATTAAAATTGCAGTCTGTGCATGAATAAAACCTATTTTGCAACACAGAGAAACATATCTGAAGGTGTTAGAAGTGTTTTGCATGATTTTTGAAGTTAGAGCCTGAAATGTCAGAAAACGGCGTTTCAGCACATAACAAACTTGGTTCAGGCAATGCAAGCTGAAACTCGGTCCAAAATTAAAATTGCAGTCTGTGCATGAATAAAACCTATTTTGCAACACAGAGAAACATATCTGAAGGTGTTAGAAGTGTTTTGCATGATTTTTGAAGTTAGAGCCTGAAATGTCAGAAAACAGCGTTTCAGCACATAACAAACTTGGTTCTGGCAATGCAAGCTGAAACTCGGCCCAAAATTAAAATTGCAGTCTATGCATGAATAAAACCTATTTTGCAACACAGAGAAACATATCTGAAGGTGTTAGAAGTGTTTTGCATGATTTTTGAAGTTAGAGCCTGAAATGTCAGAAAACAGTTTTTCAGCACATAACAAACTTGGTTCAGGCAATGCCAGCTGAAACTCGGTCCAAAATTAAAATTGCAGTCTGTGCATGAATAAAACCTATTTTGCAACACAGAGAAACATATCTGAAGGTGTTAGAAGTGTTTTGCATGATTTTTGAAGTTAGAGCCTGAAATGTCAGAAAACAGCGTTTCAGCGCAGAACAAACTTGGTTCAGGCAATTCAAGCTGAAACTCGGTCCAAAATTAAAATTGCAGTCTGTGCATGAATAAAACCTATTTTGCAACACCGAGAAACATATCTGAAGGTGTTAGAAGTGTTTTGCATGATTTTTTAAGTTAGAGCCTGAAATGTCAGAAAACGGCGTTTCAGCACATAACAGACTTGGTTCTGGCAATGCAGGCTGAAACTCGGTCCAAAATTAAAATTGCAGTCTGTGCATGAATAAAACCTATTTTGCAACACAGAGAAACATATCTGAAGGTGGTAGAAGTGTTTTGCATGATTTTTGAAGTTAGAGCCTGAAATGTAGGAAAACGGCGTTTCAGCACATAACAAACTTGGTTCAGGCAATGCAAGCTGAAACTCGGTCCAAAATTAAAATTGCAGTCTGTGCATGAATAAAACCTATTTTGCAACACAGAGAAACATATCTGAAGGTGTTAGAAGTGTTTCGCATGATTTTTGAAGTTAGAGCCTGAAATGTTAGAAAACGGCGTTTCAGCACATAACAAACTTGGTTCAGGCAATGCAAGCTGAAACTCGGTCCAAAATTAAAATTGCAGTCTGTGCATGAATAAAACCTATTTTGCAACACAGAGAAACATATCTGAAGGTGTTAGAAGTGTTTTGCATGATTTTTGAAGTTAGAGCCTGAAATGTCAGAAAACAGCGTTTCAGCGCAGAACAAACTTGGTTCAGGCAATTCAAGCTGAAACTCGGTCCAATATTAAAATTGCTGTCTGTGCATGAATAAAACCTATTTTGCAACACAGAGAAACATATCTGAAGGTGTTAGAAGTGTTTTGCATGATTTTTGAAGTTAGAGCCTGAATTGTCAGAAAACGGCGTTTCAGCACATAACAAACTTGGTTCAGGCAATGCAAGCTGAAACTCGGCCCAAAATTAAAATTGCAGTCTATGCATGAATAAAACCTATTTTGCAACACAGAGAAACATATCTGAAGGTGTTAGAAGTGTTTTGCATGATTTTTGAAGTTAGAGCCTGAAATGTCAGAAAACAGCGTTTCAGCACATAACAAACTTGGTTCAGGCAATGCAAGCTGAAACTCGGTCCAAAATTAAAATTGCAGTCTGTGCATGAATAAAACCTATTTTGCAACACAGAGAAACATATCTGAAGGTGTTAGAAGTGTTTTGCATGATTTTTGAAGTTAGAGCCTGAAATGTCAGAAAACAGCGTTTCAGCGCAGAACAAACTTGGTTCAGGCAATTCAAGCTGAAACTCGGTCCAAAATTAAAATTGCAGTCTGTGCATGAATAAAACCTATTTTGCAACACAGAGAAACATATCTGAAGGTGTTAGAAGTGTTTTGCATGATTTTTGAAGTTAGAGCCTGAAATGTTAGAAAACGGCGTTTCAGCACATAACAAACTTGGTTCAGGCAATGCAAGCTGAAACTCGGCCCAAAATTAAAATTGCAGTCTATGCATGAATAAAACCTATTTTGCAACACAGAGAAACATATCTGAAGGTGTTAGAAGTGTTTTGCATGATTTTTGAAGTTAGAGCCTGAAATGTCAGAAAACAGCGTTTCAGCACATAACAAACTTGGTTCTGGCAATGCAAGCTCAAACTCGGTCCAAAATTAAAATTGCAGTCTGTGCATGAATAAAACCTATTTTGCAACACAGAGAAACATATCTGAAGGTGTTAGAAGTGTTTTGCATGATTTTTGAAGTTAGAGCCTGAAATGTCAGAAAACAGCGTTTCAGCACATAACAAACTTGGTTCTGGCAATGCAAGCTGAAACTCGGTCCAAAATTAAAATTGCAGTCTGTGCATGAATAAAACCTATTTTGCAACACAGAGAAACATATCTGAAGGTGTTAGAAGTGTTTTGCATGATTTTTGAAGTTAGAGCCTGAAATGTCAGAAAACGGCGTTTCAGCACATAACAAACTTGGTTCTGGCAATGCAAGCTGAAACTCGGCCCAAAATTAAAATTGCAGTCTATGCATGAATAAAACCTATTTTGCAACACAGAGAAACATATCTGAAGGTGTTAGAAGTGTTTTGCATGATTTTTGAAGTTAGAGCCTGAAATGTCAGAAAACAGTTTTTCAGCACATAACAAACTTGGTTCAGGCAATGCCAGCTGAAACTCGGTCCAAAATTAAAATTGCAGTCTGTGCATGAATAAAACCTATTTTGCAACACAGAGAAACATATCTGAAGGTGTTAGAAGTGTTTTGCATGATTTTTGAAGTTAGAGCCTGAAATGTCAGAAAACAGCGTTTCAGCGCAGAACAAACTTGGTTCAGGCAATTCAAGCTGAAACTCGGTCCAAAATTAAAATTGCAGTCTGTGCATGAATAAAACCTATTTTGCAACACCGAGAAACATATCTGAAGGTGTTAGAAGTGTTTTGCATGATTTTTTAAGTTAGAGCCTGAAATGTCAGAAAACGGCGTTTCAGCACATAACAGACTTGGTTCTGGCAATGCAGGCTGAAACTCGGTCCAAAATTAAAATTGCAGTCTGTGCATGAATAAAACCTATTTTGCAACACAGAGAAACATATCTGAAGGTGTTAGAAGTGTTTTGCATGATTTTTGAAGTTAGAGCCTGAAATGTAGGAAAACGGCGTTTCAGCACATAACAAACTTGGTTCAGGCAATGCAAGCTGAAACTCGGTCCAAAATTAAAATTGCAGTCTGTGCATGAATAAAACCTATTTTGCAACACAGAGAAACATATCTGAAGGTGTTAGAAGTGTTTTGCATGATTTTTGAGGTTAGATCCTGAAATGTCAGAAAACAGCCTTTCAGCGCAGAACAAACTTGGTTCTGGCAATGCAAGCTGAAACTCGGTCTAAAATTAAAATTGCAGTCTGTGCATGAATGAAACCTATTTTCCAACACAGAGAAACATATCTGAAGGTGTTAGAAGTGTTGTGCATGATTTTTGAAGTTAGAGCCTGAAATGTCAGAAAACAGCGTTTCAGCACATAACAAACTTGGTTCTGGCAATGCAAGCTCAAACTCGGTCCAAAATTAAAATTGCAGTCTGTGCATGAATAAAACCTATTTTGCAACACCGATAAACATATCTGAAGGTGTTAGATGTGTTTTGCATGATTTTTGAAGTTAGAGCCTGAAATGTCAGAAAACACCGTTTCAGCACATAGCAAACTTGGTTCTGGCAATGCAAGCTGAAACTCGGTCCAAAATTAAAATTGCAGTCTGTGCATGAATAAAACCTATTTTGCAACACAGAGAAAAATATCTGAAGGTGTTAGAAGTGTTTTGCATGATTTTTGAAGTTAGAGCCTGAAATGTCAGAAAACGGCGTTTCAGCACATAACAAACTTGGTTCAGGCAATGCAAGCTGAAACTCGGTCCAAAATTAAAATTGCAGTCTGTGCATGAATAAAACCTATTTTGCAACACAGAGAAACATATCTGAAGGTGTTAGAAGTGTTTTGCATGATTTTTGAAGTTAGAGCCTGAAATGTCAGAAAACAGCGTTTCAGCACATAACAAACTTGGTTCAGGCAATGCCAGCTGAAACTCGGTCCAAAATTAAAATTGCAGTCTGTGCATGAATAAAACCTATTTTGCAACACAGAGAAACATATCTGAAGGTGTTAGAAGTGTTTTGCATGATTTTTGAAGTTAGAGCCTGAAATGTCAGAAAACAGCGTTTCAGCGCAGAACAAACTTGGTTCAGGCAATTCAAGCTGAAACTCGGTCCAAAATTAAAATTGCAGTCTGTGCATGAATAAAACCTATTTTGCAACACAGAGAAACATATCTGAAGGTGTTAGAAGTGTTTTGCATGATTTTTGAAGTTAGAGCCTGAAATGTTAGAAACCGGCGTTTCAGCACATAACAAACTTGGTTCAGGCAATGCAAGCTGAAACTCGGCCCAAAATTAAAATTGCAGTCTATGCATGAATAAAACCTATTTTGCAACACAGAGAAACATATCTGAAGGTGTTAGAAGTGTTTTGCATGATTTTTGAAGTTAGAGCCTGAAATGTCAGAAAACAGCGTTTCAGCACATAACAAACTTGGTTCTGGCAATGCAAGCTCAAACTCGGTCCAAAATTAAAATTGCAGTCTGTGCATGAATAAAACCTATTTTGCAACACAGAGAAACATATCTGAAGGTGTTAGAAGTGTTTTGCATGATTTTTGAAGTTAGAGCCTGAAATGTCAGAAAACAGCGTTTCAGCACATAACAAACTTGGTTCTGGCAATGCAAGCTGAAACTCGGTCCAAAATTAAAATTGCAGTCTGTGCATGAATAAAACCTATTTTGCAACACAGAGAAACATATCTGAAGGTGTTAGAAGTGTTTTGCATGATTTTTGAAGTTAGAGCCTGAAATGTCAGAAAACAGCGTTTCAGCGCAGAACAAACTTGGTTCAGGCAATTCAAGCTGAAACTCGGTCCAAAATTAAAATTGCAGTCTGTGCATGAATAAAACCTATTTTGCAACACCGAGAAACATATCTGAAGGTGTTAGAAGTGTTTTGCATGATTTTTTAAGTTAGAGCCTGAAATGTCAGAAAACGGCGTTTCAGCACATAACAGACTTGGTTCTGGCAATGCAGGCTGAAACTCGGTCCAAAATTAAAATTGCAGTCTGTGCATGAATAAAACCTATTTTGCAACACAGAGAAACATATCTGAAGGTGTTAGAAGTGTTTTGCATGATTTTTGAAGTTAGAGCCTGAAATGTAGGAAAACGGCGTTTCAGCACATAACAAACTTGGTTCAGGCAATGCAAGCTGAAACTCGGTCCAAAATTAAAATTGCAGTCTGTGCATGAATAAAACCTATTTTGCAACACAGAGAAACATATCTGAAGGTGTTAGAAGTGTTTTGCATGATTTTTGAGGTTAGATCCTGAAATGTCAGAAAACAGCCTTTCAGCGCAGAACAAACTTGGTTCTGGCAATGCAAGCTGAAACTCGGTCTAAAATTAAAATTGCAGTCTGTGCATGAATGAAACCTATTTTCCAACACAGAGAAACATATCTGAAGGTGTTAGAAGTGTTGTGCATGATTTTTGAAGTTAGAGCCTGAAATGTCAGAAAACAGCGTTTCAGCACATAACAAACTTGGTTCTGGCAATGCAAGCTCAAACTCGGTCCAAAATTAAAATTGCAGTCTGTGCATGAATAAAACCTATTTTGCAACACCGAGAAACATATCTGAAGGTGTTAGATGTGTTTTGCATGATTTTTGAAGTTAGAGCCTGAAATGTCAGAAAACAGCGTTTCAGCACATAGCAAACTTGGTTCTGGCAATGCAAGCTGAAACTCGGTCCAAAATTAAAATTGCAGTCTGTGCATGAATAAAACCTATTTTGCAACACAGAGAAACATATCTGAAGGTGTTAGAAGTGTTTTGCATGATTTTTGAAGTTAGAGCCTGAAATGTCAGAAAACGGCGTTTCAGCACATAACAAACTTGGTTCAGGCAATGCAAGCTGAAACTCGGTCCAAAATTAAAATTGCAGTCTGTGCATGAATAAAACCTATTTTGCAACACAGAGAAACATATCTGAAGGTGTTAGAAGTGTTTTGCATGATTTTTGAAGTTAGAGCCTGAAATGTCAGAAAACAGCGTTTCAGCACATAACAAACTTGGTTCTGGCAATGCAAGCTGAAACTCGGCCCAAAATTAAAATTGCAGTCTATGCATGAATAAAACCTATTTTGCAACACAGAGAAACATATCTGAAGGTGTTAGAAGTGTTTTGCATGATTTTTGAAGTTAGAGCCTGAAATGTCAGAAAACAGTTTTTCAGCACATAACAAACTTGGTTCAGGCAATGCCAGCTGAAACTCGGTCCAAAATTAAAATTGCAGTCTGTGCATGAATAAAACCTATTTTGCAACACAGAGAAACATATCTGAAGGTGTTAGAAGTGTTTTGCATGATTTTTGAAGTTAGAGCCTGAAATGTCAGAAAACAGCGTTTCAGCGCAGAACAAACTTGGTTCAGGCAATTCAAGCTGAAACTCGGTCCAAAATTAAAATTGCAGTCTGTGCATGAATAAAACCTATTTTGCAACACCGAGAAACATATCTGAAGGTGTTAGAAGTGTTTTGCATGATTTTTTAAGTTAGAGCCTGAAATGTCAGAAAACGGCGTTTCAGCACATAACAGACTTGGTTCTGGCAATGCAGGCTGAAACTCGGTCCAAAATTAAAATTGCAGTCTGTGCACGAATAAAACCTATTTTGCAACACAGAGAAACATATCTGAAGGTGTTAGAAGTGTTTTGCATGATTTTTGAAGTTAGAGCCTGAAATGTAGGAAAACGGCGTTTCAGCACATAACAAACTTGGTTCAGGCAATGCAAGCTGAAACTCGGTCCAAAATTAAAATTGCAGTCTGTGCATGAATAAAACCTATTTTGCAACACAGAGAAACATATCTGAAGGTGTTAGAAGTGTTTCGCATGATTTTTGAAGTTAGAGCCTGAAATGTTAGAAAACGGCGTTTCAGCACATAACAAACTTGGTTCAGGCAATGCCAGCTGAAACTCGGTCCAAAATTAAAATTGCAGTCTGTGCATGAATAAAACCTATTTTGCAACACAGAGAAACATATCTGAAGGTGTTAGAAGTGTTTTGCATGATTTTTGAAGTTAGAGCCTGAAATGTCAGAAAACAGCGTTTCAGCGCAGAACAAACTTGGTTCAGGCAATTCAAGCTGAAACTCGGTCCAAAATTAAAATTGCAGTCTGTGCATGAATAAAACCTATTTGGCAACACCGAGAAACATATCTGAAGGTGTTAGAAGTGTTTTGCATGATTTTTTAAGTTAGAGCCTGAAATGTCAGAAAACGGCGTTTCAGCACATAACAGACTTGGTTCTGGCAATGCAGGCTGAAACTCGGTCCAAAATTAAAATTGCAGTCTGTGCATGAATAAAACCTATTTTGCAACACAGAGAAACATATCTGAAGGTGTTAGAAGTGTTTTGCATGATTTTTGAAGTTAGAGCCTGAAATGTTAGAAAACGGCGTTTCAGCACATAACAAACTTGGTTCAGGCAATGCCAGCTGAAACTCGGTCCAAAATTAAAATTGCAGTCTGTGCATGAATAAAACCTATTTTGCAACACAGAGAAACATATCTGAAGGTGTTAGAAGTGTTTTGCATGATTTTTGAAGTTAGAGCCTGAAATGTCAGAAAACAGCGTTTCAGCGCAGAACAAACTTGGTTCAGGCAATGCAAGCTGAAACTCGGTCTAAAATTAAAATTGCAGTCTGTGCATGAATGAAACCTATTTTCCAACACAGAGAAACATATCTGAAGGTGTTAGAAGTGTTGTGCATGATTTTTGAAGTTAGAGCCTGAAATGTCAGAAAACAGCGTTTCAGCACATAACAAACTTGGTTCTGGCAATGCAAGCTCAAACTCGGTCAAAATTAACATTGCAGTCTGTGCATGAATAAAACCTATTTTGCAACACCGAGAAACATATCTGAAGGTGTTAGATGTGTTTTGCATGATTTTTGAAGTTAGAGCCTGAAATGTCAGAAAACAGCGTTTCAGCACATAGCAAACTTGGTTCTGGCAATGCAAGCTGAAACTCGGTCCAAAATTAAAATTGCAGTCTGTGCATGAATAAAACCTATTTTGCAACACAGAGAAACATATCTGAAGGTGTTAGAAGTGTTTTGCATGATTTTTGAAGTTAGAGCCTGAAATGTCAGAAAACGGCGTTTCAGCACATAACAAACTTGGTTCAGGCAATGCAAGCTGAAACTCGGTCCAAAATTAAAATTGCAGTCTGTGCATGAATAAAACCTATTTTGCAACACAGAGAAACATATCTGAAGGTGTTAGAAGTGTTTTGCATGATTTTTGAAGTTAGAGCCTGAAATGTCAGAAAACAGCGTTTCAGCACATAACAAACTTGGTTCTGGCAATGCAAGCTGAAACTCGGCCCAAAATTAAAATTGCAGTCTATGCATGAATAAAACCTATTTTGCAACACAGAGAAACATATCTGAAGGTGTTAGAAGTGTTTTGCATGATTTTTGAAGTTAGAGCCTGAAATGTCAGAAAACAGCGTTTCAGCACATAACAAACTTGGTTCTGGCAATGCAAGCTGAAACTCGGTCCAAAATTAAAATTGCAGTCTGTGCATGAATAAAACCTATTTTGCAATACAGAGAAACATATCTGAAGGTGTTAGAAGTGTTTTGCATGATTTTTGAAGTTAGAGCCTGAAATGTCAGAAAACAGCTTTTCAGCACATAACAAACTTGTTTCTGGCAATGCAAGCTGAAACTCGGCCCAAAATTAAAATTGCAGTCTATGCATGAATAAAACCTATTTTGCAACACAGAGAAACATATCTGAAGGTGTTAGAAGTGTTTTGCATGATTTTTGAAGTTAGAGCCTGAAATGTCAGAAAACAGTTTTTCAGCACATAACAAACTTGGTTCAGGCAATGCCAGCTGAAACTCGGTCCAAAATTAAAATTGCAGTCTGTGCATGAATAAAACCTATTTTGCAACACAGAGAAACATATCTGAAGGTGTTAGAAGTGTTTTGCATGATTTTTGAAGTTAGAGCCTGAAATGTCAGAAAACAGCGTTTCAGCGCAGAACAAACTTGGTTCAGGCAATTCAAGCTGAAACTCGGTCCAAAATTAAAATTGCAGTCTGTGCATGAATAAAACCTATTTTGCAACACCGAGAAACATATCTGAAGGTGTTAGAAGTGTTTTGCATGATTTTTTAAGTTAGAGCCTGAAATGTCAGAAAACGGCGTTTCAGCACATAACAGACTTGGTTCTGGCAATGCAGGCTGAAACTCGGTCCAAAATTAAAATTGCAGTCTGTGCATGAATAAAACCTATTTTGCAACACAGAGAAACATATCTGAAGGTGTTAGAAGTGTTTTGCATGATTTTTGAAGTTAGAGCCTGAAATGTAGGAAAACGGCGTTTCAGCACATAACAAACTTGGTTCAGGCAATGCAAGCTGAAACTCGGTCCAAAATTAAAATTGCAGTCTGTGCATGAATAAAACCTATTTTGCAACACAGAGAAACATATCTGAAGGTGTTAGAAGTGTTTCGCATGATTTTTGAAGTTAGAGCCTGAAATGTTAGAAAACGGCGTTTCAGCACATAACAAACTTGGTTCAGGCAATGCCAGCTGAAACTCGGTCCAAAATTAAAATTGCAGTCTGTGCATGAATAAAACCTATTTTGCAACACAGAGAAACATATCTGAAGGTGTTAGAAGTGTTTTGCATGATTTTTGAAGTTAGAGCCTGAAATGTCAGAAAACAGCGTTTCAGCGCAGAACAAACTTGGTTCAGGCAATTCAAGCTGAAACTCGGTCCAAAATTAAAATTGCAGTCTGTGCATGAATAAAACCTATTTGGCAACACCGAGAAACATATCTGAAGGTGTTAGAAGTGTTTTGCATGATTTTTTAAGTTAGAGCCTGAAATGTCAGAAAACGGCGTTTCAGCACATAACAGACTTGGTTCTGGCAATGCAGGCTGAAACTCGGTCCAAAATTAAAATTGCAGTCTGTGCATGAATAAAACCTATTTTGCAACACAGAGAAACATATCTGAAGGTGTTAGAAGTGTTTTGCATGATTTTTGAAGTTAGAGCCTGAAATGTAGGAAAACGGCGTTTCAGCACATAACAAACTTGGTTCAGGCAATGCAAGCTGAAACTCGGTCCAAAATTAAAATTGCAGTCCGTGCATGAATAAAACCTATTTTGCAACACAGAGAAACATATCTGAAGGTGTTAGAAGTGTTTCGCATGATTTTTGAAGTTAGAGCCTGAAATGTTAGAAAACGGCGTTTCAGCACATAACAAACTTGGTTCAGGCAATGCCAGCTGAAACTCGGTCCAAAATTAAAATTGCAGTCTGTGCATGAATAAAACCTATTTTGCAACACAGAGAAACATATCTGAAGGTGTTAGAAGTGTTTTGCATGATTTTTGAAGTTAGAGCCTGAAATGTCAGAAAACAGCGTTTCAGCGCAGAACAAACTTGGTTCAGGCAATTCAAGCTGAAACTCGGTCCAAAATTAAAATTGCAGTCTGTGCATGAATAAAACCTATTTTGCAACACCGAGAAACATATCTGAAGGTGTTAGAAGTGTTTTGCATGATTTTTTAAGTTAGAGCCTGAAATGTCAGAAAACGGCGTTTCAGCACATAACAAACTTGGTTCAGGCAATTCAAGCTGAAACTCGGTCCAAAATTAAAATTGCAGTCTGTGCATGAATAAAACCTATTTTGCAACACAGAGAAACATATCTGAAGGTGTTAGAAGTGTTTTGCATGATTTTTGAAGTTAGAGCCTGAAATGTAGGAAAACGGCGTTTCAGCACATAACAAACTTGGTTCAGGCAATGCAAGCTGAAACTCGGTCCAAAATTAATATGGCAGTCTGTGCATGAATAAAACCTATTTTGCAACACAGAGAAACATATCTGAAGGTGTTAGAAGTGTTTTGCATGATTTTTGAGGTTAGAGCCTGAAATGTCAGAAAACAGCGTTTCAGCACATAACAAACTTGGTTCTGGCAATGCAAGCTGAAACTCGGTCCAAAATTAAAATTGCACTCTTTGCATGAATAAAACCTATTTTGCAACACAGAGAAACATATCTGAAGGTGTTAGAAGTGTTTTGCATGATTTTTGAAGTTAGAGCCTGAAATGTCAGAAAACAGCTTTTCAGCACATAACAAACTTGGTTCAGGCAATGCAAGCTGAAACTCGGTCCAAAATTAAAATTGCAGTCTGTGCATGAATAAAACCTATTTTGCAACACAGAGAAACATATCTGAAGGTGTTAGAAGTGTTTTGCATGATTTTTGAAGTTAGAGCCTGAAATGTCAGAAAACAGCGTTTCAGCACATAACAAACTTGGTTCTGGCAATGCAAGCTGAAACTCGGTCCAAAATTAAAATTGCAGTCTGTGCATGAATAAAACCTATTTTGCAATACAGAGAAACATATCTGAAGGTGTTAGAAGTGTTTTGCATGATTTTTGAAGTTAGAGCCTGAAATGTCAGAAAACGGCGTTTCAGCACATAACAAACTTGGTTCAGGCAATGCAGGCTGAAACTCGGTCCAAAATTAAAATTGCAGTCTGTGCATGAATAAAACCTATTTTGCAACACAGAGAAACATATCTGAAGGTGTTAGAAGTGTTTTGCATGATTTTTGAAGTTAGAGCCTGAAATGTCAGAAAACAGCTTTTCAGCACATAACAAACTTGGTTCTGGCAATGCAAGCTGAAACTCGGTCCAAAATTAAAATTGCAGTCTGTGCATGAATAAAACCTATTTTGCAACACAGAGAAACATATCTGAAGGTGTTAGAAGTGTTTTGCATGATTTTTGAAGTTAGAGCCTGAAATGTCAGAAAACAGCTTTTCAGCACATAACAAACTTGTTTCTGGCAATGCAAGCTGAAACTCGGTCCAAAATTAAAATTGCAGTCTGTGCATGAATAAAACCTATTTTGCAACACAGAGAAACATATCTGAAGGTGTTAGAAGTGTTTTGCATGATTTTTGAAGTTAGAGCCTGAAATGTCAGAAAACGGCGTTTCAGCACATAACAAACTTGGTTCAGGCAATGCAGGCTGAAACTCGGTCCAAAATTAAAATTGCAGTCTGTGCATGAATAAAACCTATTTTGCAACACAGAGAAACATATCTGAAGGTGTTAGAAGTGTTTTGCATGATTTTTGAAGTTAGAGCCTGAAATGTTAGAAAACGGCGTTTCAGCACATAACAAACTTGGTTCAGGCAATGCCAGCTGAAACTCGGTCCAAAATTAAAATTGCAGTCTGTGCAGGAATAAAACCTATTTTGCAACACAGAGAAACATATCTGAAGGTGTTAGAAGTGTTTTGCATGATTTTTGAAGTTAGAGCCTGAAATGTTAGAAAACGGCGTTTCAGCACATAACAAACTTGGTTCAGGCAATGCCAGCTGAAACTCGGTCCAAAATTAAAATTGCAGTCTGTGCAGGAATAAAACCTATTTTGTAACACAGAGAAACATATCTGAAGGTGTTAGAAGTGTTTTGCATGATTTTTGAAGTTAGAGCCTGAAATGTCAGAAAACAGCGTTTCAGCGCAGAACAAACTTGGTTCAGGCAATTCAAGCTGAAACTCGGTCCAAAATTAAAATTGCAGTCTGTGCATGAATAAAACCTATTTTGCAACACCGAGAAACATATCTGAAGGTGTTAGAAGTGTTTTGCATGATTTTTGAAGTTAGAGCCTGAAATGTCAGAAAACGGCGTTTCAGCACATAACAAACTTGGTTCTGGCAATGCAGGCTGAAACTCGGTCCAAAATTAAAATTGCAGTCTGTGCATGAATAAAACCTATTTTGTAACACAGAGAAACATATCTGAAGGTGTTAGAAGTGTTTTGCATGATTTTTGAAGTTAGAGCCTGAAATGTAGGAAAACGGCGTTTCAGCACATAACAAACTTGGTTCAGGCAATGCAAGCTGAAACTCGGTCCAAAATTAAAATTGCAGTCTGTGCATGAATAAAACCTTTTTTGCAACACAGAGAAACATATCTGAAGGTGTTAGAAGTGTTTTGCATGATTTTTGAGGTTAGATCCTGAAATGTCAGAAAACAGCCTTTCAGCGCAGAACAAACTTGGTTCTGGCAATGCAAGCTGAAACTCGGTCTAAAATTAAAATTGCAGTCTGTGCATGAATGAAACCTATTTTGCAACACAGAGAAACATATCTGAAGGTGTTAGAAGTGTTTTGCATGATTTTTAAAGTTAGAGCCTGAAATGTCAGAAAACAGCGTTTCAGCACATAACAAACTTGGTTCTGGCAATGCAAGCTCAAACTCGGTCCAAAATTAAAATTGCAGTCTGTGCATGAATAAAACCTATTTTGCAACACAGAGAAACATATCTGAAGGTGTTAGAAGTGTTTTGCATGATTTTTGAAGTTAGAGCCTGAAATGTCAGAAAACAGCGTTTCAGCACATAACAAACTTGGTTCTGGCAATGCAAGCTGAAACTCATCCAAAATTAAAATTGCAGTCTGTGCATGAATAAAACCTATTTTGCAACACAGAGAAACATATCTGAAGGTGTTAGAAGTGTTTTGCATGATTTTTGAAGTTAGAGCCTGAAATGTCAGAAAACAGCGTTTCAGCACATAACAAACTTGGTTCTGGCAATGCAAGCTCAAACTCGGTCCAAAATTAAAATTGCAGTCTGTGCATGAATAAAACCTATTTTGCAACACAGAGAAACATATCTGAAGGTGTTAGAAGTGTTTTGCATGATTTTTGAAGTTAGAGCCTGAAATGTCAGAAAACAGCATTTCAGCACATAACAAACTTGGTTCTGGCAATGCAAGCTGAAACTCGGTCAGAAATTAAAATTGCAGTCTGTGCATGAATAAAACCTATTTTGCAACACAGAGAAACATATCTGAAGGTGTTAGAAGTGTTTTGCATGATTTTTGAAGTTAGAGCCTGAAATGTCAGAAAACAGCGTTTCAGCACATAACAAACTTGGTTCAGGCAATGCAAGCTGAAACTCGGTCCAAAATTAAAATTGCAGTCTGTGCATGAATAAAACCTATTTTGCAACACAGAGAAACATATCTGAAGGTGTTAGAAGTGTTTCGCATGATTTTTGAAGTTAGAGCCTGAAATGTTAGAAAACTGCGTTTCAGCACATAACAAACTTGGTTCAGGCAATGCCAGCTGAAACTCGGTCCAAAATTAAAATTGCAGTCTGTGCATGAATAAAACCTATTTTGCAACACAGAGAAACATATCTGAAGGTGTTAGAAGTGTTTTGCATGATTTTTGAAGTTAGAGCCTGAAATGTCAGAAAACAGCGTTTCAGCGCAGAACAAACTTGGTTCAGGCAATTCAAGCTGAAACTCGGTCCAAAATTAAAATTGCAGTCTGTGCATGAATAAAACCTATTTTGCAACACCGAGAAACATATCTGAAGGTGTTAGAAGTGTTTTGCATGATTTTTTAAGTTAGAGCCTGAAATGTCAGAAAACGGCGTTTCAGCACATAACAGACTTGGTTCTGGCAATGCAGGCTGAAACTCGGTCCAAAATTAAAATTGCAGTCTGTGCATGAATAAAACCTATTTTGCAACACAGAGAAACATATCTGAAGGTGTTAGAAGTGTTTTGCATGATTTTTGAAGTTAGAGCCTGAAATGTTAGAAAACGGCGTTTCAGCACATAACAAACTTGGTTCAGGCAATGCCAGCTGAAACTCGGTCCAAAATTAAAATTGCAGTCTGTGCATGAATAAAACCTATTTTGCAACACAGAGAAACATATCTGAAGGTGTTAGAAGTGTTTTGCATGATTTTTGAAGTTAGAGCCTGAAATGTCAGAAAACAGCGTTTCAGCGCAGAACAAACTTGGTTCAGGCAATGCAAGCTGAAACTCGGTCTAAAATTAAAATTGCAGTCTGTGCATGAATGAAACCTATTTTCCAACACAGAGAAACATATCTGAAGGTGTTAGAAGTGTTGTGCATGATTTTTGAAGTTAGAGCCTGAAATGTCAGAAAACAGCGTTTCAGCACATAACAAACTTGGTTCTGGCAATGCAAGCTCAAACTCGGTCCAAAATTAAAATTGCAGTCTGTGCATGAATAAAACCTATTTTGCAACACCGAGAAACATATCTGAAGGTGTTAGATGTGTTTTGCATGATTTTTGAAGTTAGAGCCTGAAATGTCAGAAAACAGCGTTTCAGCACATAGCAAACTTGGTTCTGGCAATGCAAGCTGAAACTCGGTCCAAAATTAAAATTGCAGTCTGTGCATGAATAAAACCTATTTTGCAACACAGAGAAACATATCTGAAGGTGTTAGAAGTGTTTTGCATGATTTTTGAAGTTAGAGCCTGAAATGTCAGAAAACGGCGTTTCAGCACATAACAAACTTGGTTCAGGCAATGCAAGCTGAAACTCGGTCCAAAATTAAAATTGCAGTCTGTGCATGAATAAAACCTATTTTGCAACACAGAGAAACATATCTGAAGGTGTTAGAAGTGTTTTGCATGATTTTTGAAGTTAGAGCCTGAAATGTCAGAAAACAGCGTTTCAGCACATAACAAACTTGGTTCTGGCAATGCAAGCTGAAACTCGGCCCAAAATTAAAATTGCAGTCTATGCATGAATAAAACCTATTTTGCAACACAGAGAAACATATCTGAAGGTGTTAGAAGGGTTTTGCATGATTTTTGAAGTTAGAGCCTGAAATGTCAGAAAACAGTTTTTCAGCACATAACAAACTTGGTTCAGGCAATGCCAGCTGAAACTCGGTCCAAAATTAAAATTGCAGTCTGTGCATGAATAAAACCTATTTTGCAACACAGAGAAACATATCTGAAGGTGTTAGAAGTGTTTTGCATGATTTTTGAAGTTAGAGCCTGAAATGTCAGAAAACAGCGTTTCAGCGCAGAACAAACTTGGTTCAGGCAATTCAAGCTGAAACTCGGTCCAAAATTAAAATTGCAGTCTGTGCATGAACAAAACCTATTTTGCAACACCGAGAAACATATCTGAAGGTGTTAGAAGTGTTTTGCATGATTTTTTAAGTTAGAGCCTGAAATGTCAGAAAACGGCGTTTCAGCACATAACAGACTTGGTTCTGGCAATGCAGGCTGAAACTCGGTCCAAAATTAAAATTGCAGTCTTTGCATGAATAAAACCTATTTTGCAACACAGAGAAACATATCTGAAGGTGTTAGAAGTGTTTTGCATGATTTTTGAAGTTAGAGCCTGAAATGTAGGAAAACGGCGTTTCAGCACATAACAAACTTGGTTCAGGCAATGCAAGCTGAAACTCGGTCCAAAATTAAAATTGCAGTCTGTGCATGAATAAAACCTATTTTGCAACACAGAGAAACATATCTGAAGGTGTTAGAAGTGTTTCGCATGATTTTTGAAGTTAGAGCCTGAAATGTTAGAAAACGGCGTTTCAGCACATAACAAACTTGGTTCAGGCAATGCCAGCTGAAACTCGGTCCAAAATTAAAATTGCAGTCTGTGCATGAATAAAACCTATTTTGCAACACAGAGAAACATATCTGAAGGTGTTAGAAGTGTTTTGCATGATTTTTGAAGTTAGAGCCTGAAATGTCAGAAAACAGCGTTTCAGCGCAGAACAAACTTGGTTCAGGCAATTCAAGCTGAAACTCGGTCCAAAATTAAAATTGCAGTCTGTGCATGAATAAAACCTATTTTGCAACACCGAGAAACATATCTGAAGGTGTTAGAAGTGTTTTGCATGATTTTTTAAGTTAGAGCCTGAAATGTCAGAAAACGGCGTTTCAGCACATAACAGACTTGGTTCTGGCAATGCAGGCTGAAACTCGGTCCAAAATTAAAATTGCAGTCTGTGCATGAATAAAACCTATTTTGCAACACAGAGAAACATATCTGAAGGTGTTAGAAGTGTTTTGCATGATTTTTGAAGTTAGAGCCTGAAATGTAGGAAAACGGCGTTTCAGCACATAACAAACTTGGTTCAGGCAATGCAAGCTGAAACTCGGTCCAAAATTAAAATTGCAGTCTGTGCATGAATAAAACCTATTTTGCAACACAGAGAAACATATCTGAAGGTGTTAGAAGTGTTTCGCATGATTTTTGAAGTTAGAGCCTGAAATGTTAGAAAACGGCGTTTCAGCACATAACAAACTTGGTTCTGGCAATGCAGGCTGAAACTCGGTCCAAAATTAAAATTGCAGTCTGTGCATGAATAAAACCTATTTTGCAACACAGAGAAACATATCTGAAGGTGTTAGAAGTGTTTTGCATGATTTTTGAAGTTAGAGCCTGAAATGTCAGAAAACAGCGTTTCAGCGCAGAACAAACTTGGTTCAGGCAATTCAAGCTGAAACTCGGTCCAAAATTAAAATTGCAGTCTGTGCATGAATAAAACCTATTTTGTAACACCGAGAAACATATCTTAAGGTGTTAGAAGTGTTTTGCATGATTTTTTAAGTTAGAGCCTGAAATGTCAGAAAACGGCGTTTCAGCACATAACAAACTTGGTTCTGGCAATGCAGGCTGAAACTCGGTCCAAAATTAAAATTGCAGTCTGTGCATGAATAAAACCTATTTTGCAACACAGAGAAACATATCTGAAGGTGTTAGAAGTGTTTTGCATGATTTTTGAAGTTAGAGCCTGAAATGTAGGAAAACGGCGTTTCAGCACATAACAAACTTGGTTCAGGCAATGCAAGCTGAAACTCGGTCCAAAATTAAAATTGCAGTCTGTGCATGAATAAAACCTATTTTGCAACACAGAGAAACATATCTGAAGGTGTTAGAAGTGTTTTGCATGATTTTTGAGGTTAGATCCTGAAATGTCAGAAAACAGCCTTTCAGCGCAGAACAAACTTGGTTCTGGCAATGCAAGCTGAAACTCGGTCTAAAATTAAAATTGCAGTCTGTGCATGAATGAAACCTATTTTGCAACACAGAGAAACATATCTGAAGGTGTTAGAAGTGTTTTGCATGATTTTTGAAGTTAGAGCCTGAAATGTCAGAAAACAGCGTTTCAGCACATAACAAACTTGGTTCTGGCAATGCAAGCTCAAACTCGGTCCAAAATTAAAATTGCACTCTGTGCATGAATAAAACCTATTTTGCAACACAGAGAAACATATCTGAAGGTGTTAGAAGTGTTTTGCATGATTTTTGAAGTTAGAGCCTGAAATGTCAGAAAACAGCTTTTCAGCACAAAACAAACTTGGTTCAGGCAATGCAAGCTGAAACTCGGTCCAAAATTAAAATTGCAGTCTGTGCATGAATAAAACCTATTTTGCAACACAGAGAAACATATCTGAAGGTGTTAGAAGTGTTTTGCATGATTTTTGAAGTTAAGAGCCTGAAATGTCAGAAAACAGCGTTTCAGCACATAACAAACTTGGTTCTGGCAATGCAAGCTGAAACTCGGTCCAAAATTAAAATTGCAGTCTGTGCATGAATAAAACCTATTTTGCAATACAGAGAAACATATCTGAAGGTGTTAGAAGTGTTTTGCATGATTTTTGAAGTTAGAGCCTGAAATGTCAGAAAACGGCGTTTCAGCACATAACAAACTTGGTTCAGGCAATGCAGGCTGAAACTCGGTCCAAAATTAAAATTGCAGTCTGTGCATGAATAAAACCTATTTTGCAACACAGAGAAACATATCTGAAGGTGTTAGAAGTGTTTTGCATGATTTTTGAAGTTAGAGCCTGAAATGTCAGAAAACAGCTTTTCAGCACATAACAAACTTGGTTCTGGCAATGCAAGCTGAAACTCGGTCCAAAATTAAAATTGCAGTCTGTGCATGAATAAAACCTATTTTGCAACACAGAGAAACATATCTGAAGGTGTTAGAAGTGTTTTGCATGATTTTTGAAGTTAGAGCCTGAAATGTCAGAAAACAGCTTTTCAGCACATAACAAACTTGTTTCTGGCAATGCAAGCTGAAACTCGGTCCAAAATTAAAATTGCAGTCTGTGCATGAATAAAACCTATTTTGCAACACAGAGAAACATATCTGAAGGTGTTAGAAGTGTTTTGCATGATTTTTGAAGTTAGAGCCTGAAATGTCAGAAAACGGCATTTCAGCACATAACAAACTTGGTTCAGGCAATGCAGGCTGAAACTCGGTCCAAAATTAAAATTGCAGTCTGTGCATGAATAAAACCTATTTTGCAACACAGAGAAACATATCTGAAGGTGTTAGAAGTGTTTTGCATGATTTTTGAAGTTAGAGCCTGAAATGTTAGAAAACGGCGTTTCAGCACATAACAAACTTGGTTCAGGCAATGCCAGCTGAAACTCGGTCCAAAATTAAAATTGCAGTCTGTGCAGGAATAAAACCTATTTTGTAACACAGAAAAACATATCTGAAGGTGTTAGAAGTGTTTTGCATGATTTTTGAAGTTAGAGCCTGAAATGTCAGAAAACAGCGTTTCAGCGCAGAACAAACTTGGTTCAGGCAATTCAAGCTGAAACTCGGTCCAAAATTAAAATTGCAGTCTGTGCATAAATAAAACCTATTTTGCAACACCGAGAAACATATCTGAAGGTGTTAGAAGTGTTTTGCATGATTTTTGAAGTTAGAGCCTGAAATGTCAGAAAACGGCGTTTCAGCACATAACAAACTTGGTTCTGGCAATGCAGGCTGAAACTCGGTCCAAAATTAAAATTGCAGTCTGTGCATGAATAAAACCTATTTTGCAACACAGAGAAACATATCTGAAGGTGTTAGAAGTGTTTTGCATGATTTTTGAAGTTAGAGCCTGAAATGTAGGAAAACGGCGTTTCAGCACATAACAAACTTGGTTCAGGCAATGCAAGCTGAAACTCGGTCCAAAATTAAAATTGCAGTCTGTGCATGAATAAAACCTTTTTTGCAACACAGAGAAACATATCTGAAGGTGTTAGAAGTGTTTTGCATGATTTTTGAGGTTAGATCCTGAAATGTCAGAAAACAGCCTTTCAGCGCAGAACAAACTTGGTTCTGGCAATGCAAGCTGAAACTCGGTCTAAAATTAAAATTGCAGTCTGTGCATGAATGAAACCTATTTTGCAACACAGAGAAACATATCTGAAGGTGTTAGAAGTGTTTTGCATGATTTTTGAAGTTAGAGCCTGAAATGTCAGAAAACAGCGTTTCAGCACATAACAAACTTGGTTCTGGCAATGCAAGCTCAAACTCGGTCCAAAATTAAAATTGCAGTCTGTGCATGAATAAAACCTATTTTGCAACACAGAGAAACATATCTGAAGGTGTTAGAAGTGAATTGCATGATTTTTGAAGTTAGAGCCTGAAATGTCACAAAACAGCGTTTCAGCACATAACAAACTTGGTTCTGGCAATGCAAGCTGAAACTCATTCAAAATTAAAATTGCAGTCTGTGCATGAATAAAACCTATTTTGCAACACAGAGAAACATATCTGAAGGTGTTAGAAGTGTTTTGCATGATTTTTGAAGTTAGAGCCTGAAATGTCAGAAAACGGCGTTTCAGCACATAACAAACTTGGTTCTGGCAATGCAAGCTGAAACTCGGTCCAAAATTAAAATTGCAGTCTGTGCATGAATAAAACCTATTTTGCAACACAGAGAAACATATCTGAAGGTGTTAGAAGTGTTTTGCATGATTTTTGAAGTTAGAGCCTGAAATGTTAGAAAACGGCGTTTCAGCACATAACAAACTTGGTTCAGGCAATGCAAGCTGAAACTCGGTCCAAAATTAAAATTGCAGTCTGTGCATGAATAAAACCTATTTTGCAACACAGAGAAACATATCTGAAGGTGTTAGAAGTGTTTTGCATGATTTTTGAAGTTAGAGCCTGAAATGTCAGAAAACAGCGTTTCAGCACATAACAAACTTGGTTCTGGCAATGCAAGCTCAAACTCGGTCCAAAATTAAAATTGCAGTCTGTGCATGAATAAAACCTATTTTGCAACACAGAGAAACATATCTGAAGGTGTTAGAAGTGTTTTGCATGATTTTTGAAGTTAGAGCCTGAAATGTCAGAAAACAGCGTTTCAGCGCAGAACAAACTTGGTTCAGGCAATTCAAGCTGAAACTCGGTCCAAAATTAAAATTGCAGTCTGTGCATGAATAAAACCTATTTTGCAACACCGAGAAACATATCTGAAGGTGTTAGAAGTGTTTTGCATGATTTTTGAAGTTAGAGCCTGAAATGTCAGAAAACGGCGTTTCAGCACATAACAAACTTGGTTCTGGCAATGCAGGCTGAAACTCGGTCCAAAATTAAAATTGCAGTCTGTGCATGAATAAAACCTATTTTGTAACACAGAGAAACATGTCTGAAGGTGTTAGAAGTGTTTTGCATGATTTTTGAAGTTAGAGCCTGAAATGTAGGAAAACGGCGTTTCAGCACATAACAAACTTGGTTCAGGCAATGCAAGCTGAAACTCGGTCCAAAATTAAAATTGCAGTCTGTGCATGAATAAAACCTTTTTTGCAACACAGAGAAACATATCTGAAGGTGTTAGAAGTGTTTTGCATGATTTTTGAGGTTAGATCCTGAAATGTCAGAAAACAGCCTTTCAGCGCAGAACAAACTTGGTTCTGGCAATGCAAGCTGAAACTCGGTCTAAAATTAAAATTGCAGTCTGTGCATGAATGAAACCTATTTTGCAACACAGAGAAACATATCTGAAGGTGTTAGAAGTGTTTTGCATGATTTTTGAAGTTAGAGCCTGAAATGTCAGAAAACAGCGTTTCAGCACATAACAAACTTGGTTCTGGCAATGCAAGCTCAAACTCGGTCCAAAATTAAAATTGCAGTCTGTGCATGAATAAAACCTATTTTGCAACACAGAGAAACATATCTGAAGGTGTTAGAAGTGTTTTGCATGATTTTTGAAGTTAGAGCCTGAAATGTCAGAAAACAGCGTTTCAGCACATAACAAACTTGGTTCTGGCAATGCAAGCTGAAACTCATCCAAAATTAAAATTGCAGTCTGTGCATGAATAAAACCTATTTTGCAACACAGAGAAACATATCTGAAGGTGTTAGAAGTGTTTTGCATGATTTTTGAAGTTAGAGCCTGAAATGTCAGAAAACAGCGTTTCAGCACATAACAAACTTGGTTCTGGCAATGCAAGCTCAAACTCGGTCCAAAATTAAAATTGCAGTCTGTGCATGAATAAAACCTATTTTGCAACACAGAGAAACATATCTGAAGGTGTTAGAAGTGTTTTGCATGATTTTTGAAGTTAGAGCCTGAAATGTCAGAAAACAGCATTTCAGCACATAACAAACTTGGTTCTGGCAATGCAAGCTGAAACTCGGTCAGAAATTAAAATTGCAGTCTGTGCATGAATAAAACCTATTTTGCAACACAAAGAAACATATCTGAAGGTGTTAGAAGTGTTTTGCATGATTTTTGAAGTTAGAGCCTGAAATGTCAGAAAACAGCGTTTCAGCACATAACAAACTTGGTTCAGGCAATGCAAGCTGAAACTCGGTCCAAAATTAAAATTGCAGTCTGTGCATGAATAAAACCTATTTTGCAACACAGAGAAACATATCTGAAGGTGTTAGAAGTGTTTCGCATGATTTTTGAAGTTAGAGCCTGAAATGTTAGAAAACGGCGTTTCAGCACATAACAAACTTGGTTCAGGCAATGCCAGCTGAAACTCGGTCCAAAATTAAAATTGCAGTCTGTGCATGAATAAAACCTATTTTGCAACACAGAGAAACATATCTGAAGGTGTTAGAAGTGTTTTGCATGATTTTTGAAGTTAGAGCCTGAAATGTCAGAAAACAGCGTTTCAGCGCAGAACAAACTTGGTTCAGGCAATTCAAGCTGAAACTCGGTCCAAAATTAAAATTGCAGTCTGTGCATGAATAAAACCTATTTTGCAACACCGAGAAACATATCTGAAGGTGTTAGAAGTGTTTTGCATGATTTTTTAAGTTAGAGCCTGAAATGTCAGAAAACGGCGTTTCAGCACATAACAGACTTGGTTCTGGCAATGCAGGCTGAAACTCGGTCCAAAATTAAAATTGCAGTCTGTGCATGAATAAAACCTATTTTGCAACACAGAGAAACATATCTGAAGGTGTTAGAAGTGTTTTGCATGATTTTTGAAGTTAGAGCCTGAAATGTTAGAAAACGGCGTTTCAGCACATAACAAACTTGGTTCAGGCAATGCCAGCTGAAACTCGGTCCAAAATTAAAATTGCAGTCTGTGCATGAATAAAACCTATTTTGCAACACAGAGAAACATATCTGAAGGTGTTAGAAGTGTTTTGCATGATTTTTGAAGTTAGAGCCTGAAATGTCAGAAAACAGCGTTTCAGCGCAGAACAAACTTGGTTCAGGCAATGCAAGCTGAAACTCGGTCTAAAATTAAAATTGCAGTCTGTGCATGAATGAAACCTATTTTCCAACACAGAGAAACATATCTGAAGGTGTTAGAAGTGTTGTGCATGATTTTTGAAGTTAGAGCCTGAAATGTCAGAAAACAGCGTTTCAGCACATAACAAACTTGGTTCTGGCAATGCAAGCTCAAACTCGGTCCAAAATTAAAATTGCAGTCTGTGCATGAATAAAACCTATTTTGCAACACCGAGAAACATATCTGAAGGTGTTAGATGTGTTTTGCATGATTTTTGAAGTTAGAGCCTGAAATGTCAGAAAACAGCGTTTCAGCACATAGCAAACTTGGTTCTGGCAATGCAAGCTGAAACTCGGTCCAAAATTAAAATTGCAGTCTGTGCATGAATAAAACCTATTTTGCAACACAGAGAAACATATCTGAAGGTGTTAGAAGTGTTTTGCATGATTTTTGAAGTTAGAGCCTGAAATGTCAGAAAACGGCGTTTCAGCACATAACAAACTTGGTTCAGGCAATGCAAGCTGAAACTCGGTCCAAAATTAAAATTGCAGTCTGTGCATGAATAAAACCTATTTTGCAACACAGAGAAACATATCTGAAGGTGTTAGAAGTGTTTTGCATGATTTTTGAAGTTAGAGCCTGAAATGTCAGAAAACAGCGTTTCAGCACATAACAAACTTGGTTCTGGCAATGCAAGCTGAAACTCGGCCCAAAATTAAAATTGCAGTCTATGCATGAATAAAACCTATTTTGCAACACAGAGAAACATATCTGAAGGTGTTAGAAGGGTTTTGCATGATTTTTGAAGTTAGAGCCTGAAATGTCAGAAAACAGTTTTTCAGCACATAACAAACTTGGTTCAGGCAATGCCAGCTGAAACTCGGTCCAAAATTAAAATTGCAGTCTGTGCATGAATAAAACCTATTTTGCAACACAGAGAAACATATCTGAAGGTGTTAGAAGTGTTTTGCATGATTTTTGAAGTTAGAGCCTGAAATGTCAGAAAACAGCGTTTCAGCGCAGAACAAACTTGGTTCAGGCAATTCAAGCTGAAACTCGGTCCAAAATTAAAATTGCAGTCTGTGCATGAACAAAACCTATTTTGCAACACCGAGAAACATATCTGAAGGTGTTAGAAGTGTTTTGCATGATTTTTTAAGTTAGAGCCTGAAATGTCAGAAAACGGCGTTTCAGCACATAACAGACTTGGTTCTGGCAATGCAGGCTGAAACTCGGTCCAAAATTAAAATTGCAGTCTTTGCATGAATAAAACCTATTTTGCAACACAGAGAAACATATCTGAAGGTGTTAGAAGTGTTTTGCATGATTTTTGAAGTTAGAGCCTGAAATGTAGGAAAACGGCGTTTCAGCACATAACAAACTTGGTTCAGGCAATGCAAGCTGAAACTCGGTCCAAAATTAAAATTGCAGTCTGTGCATGAATAAAACCTATTTTGCAACACAGAGAAACATATCTGAAGGTGTTAGAAGTGTTTCGCATGATTTTTGAAGTTAGAGCCTGAAATGTTAGAAAACGGCGTTTCAGCACATAACAAACTTGGTTCAGGCAATGCCAGCTGAAACTCGGTCCAAAATTAAAATTGCAGTCTGTGCATGAATAAAACCTATTTTGCAACACAGAGAAACATATCTGAAGGTGTTAGAAGTGTTTTGCATGATTTTTGAAGTTAGAGCCTGAAATGTCAGAAAACAGCGTTTCAGCGCAGAACAAACTTGGTTCAGGCAATTCAAGCTGAAACTCGGTCCAAAATTAAAATTGCAGTCTGTGCATGAATAAAACCTATTTTGCAACACCGAGAAACATATCTGAAGGTGTTAGAAGTGTTTTGCATGATTTTTTAAGTTAGAGCCTGAAATGTCAGAAAACGGCGTTTCAGCACATAACAGACTTGGTTCTGGCAATGCAGGCTGAAACTCGGTCCAAAATTAAAATTGCAGTCTGTGCATGAATAAAACCTATTTTGCAACACAGAGAAACATATCTGAAGGTGTTAGAAGTGTTTTGCATGATTTTTGAAGTTAGAGCCTGAAATGTAGGAAAACGGCGTTTCAGCACATAACAAACTTGGTTCAGGCAATGCAAGCTGAAACTCGGTCCAAAATTAAAATTGCAGTCTGTGCATGAATAAAACCTATTTTGCAACACAGAGAAACATATCTGAAGGTGTTAGAAGTGTTTCGCATGATTTTTGAAGTTAGAGCCTGAAATGTTAGAAAACGGCGTTTCAGCACATAACAAACTTGGTTCTGGCAATGCAGGCTGAAACTCGGTCCAAAATTAAAATTGCAGTCTGTGCATGAATAAAACCTATTTTGCAACACAGAGAAACATATCTGAAGGTGTTAGAAGTGTTTTGCATGATTTTTGAAGTTAGAGCCTGAAATGTCAGAAAACAGCGTTTCAGCGCAGAACAAACTTGGTTCAGGCAATTCAAGCTGAAACTCGGTCCAAAATTAAAATTGCAGTCTGTGCATGAATAAAACCTATTTTGTAACACCGAGAAACATATCTTAAGGTGTTAGAAGTGTTTTGCATGATTTTTTAAGTTAGAGCCTGAAATGTCAGAAAACGGCGTTTCAGCACATAACAAACTTGGTTCTGGCAATGCAGGCTGAAACTCGGTCCAAAATTAAAATTGCAGTCTGTGCATGAATAAAACCTATTTTGCAACACAGAGAAACATATCTGAAGGTGTTAGAAGTGTTTTGCATGATTTTTGAAGTTAGAGCCTGAAATGTAGGAAAACGGCGTTTCAGCACATAACAAACTTGGTTCAGGCAATGCAAGCTGAAACTCGGTCCAAAATTAAAATTGCAGTCTGTGCATGAATAAAACCTATTTTGCAACACAGAGAAACATATCTGAAGGTGTTAGAAGTGTTTTGCATGATTTTTGAGGTTAGATCCTGAAATGTCAGAAAACAGCCTTTCAGCGCAGAACAAACTTGGTTCTGGCAATGCAAGCTGAAACTCGGTCTAAAATTAAAATTGCAGTCTGTGCATGAATGAAACCTATTTTGCAACACAGAGAAACATATCTGAAGGTGTTAGAAGTGTTTTGCATGATTTTTGAAGTTAGAGCCTGAAATGTCAGAAAACAGCGTTTCAGCACATAACAAACTTGGTTCTGGCAATGCAAGCTCAAACTCGGTCCAAAATTAAAATTGCACTCTGTGCATGAATAAAACCTATTTTGCAACACAGAGAAACATATCTGAAGGTGTTAGAAGTGTTTTGCATGATTTTTGAAGTTAGAGCCTGAAATGTCAGAAAACAGCTTTTCAGCACATAACAAACTTGGTTCAGGCAATGCAAGCTGAAACTCGGTCCAAAATTAAAATTGCAGTCTGTGCATGAATAAAACCTATTTTGCAACACAGAGAAACATATCTGAAGGTGTTAGAAGTGTTTTGCATGATTTTTGAAGTTAAGAGCCTGAAATGTCAGAAAACAGCGTTTCAGCACATAACAAACTTGGTTCTGGCAATGCAAGCTGAAACTCGGTCCAAAATTAAAATTGCAGTCTGTGCATGAATAAAACCTATTTTGCAATACAGAGAAACATATCTGAAGGTGTTAGAAGTGTTTTGCATGATTTTTGAAGTTAGAGCCTGAAATGTCAGAAAACGGCGTTTCAGCACATAACAAACTTGGTTCAGGCAATGCAGGCTGAAACTCGGTCCAAAATTAAAATTGCAGTCTGTGCATGAATAAAACCTATTTTGCAACACAGAGAAACATATCTGAAGGTGTTAGAAGTGTTTTGCATGATTTTTGAAGTTAGAGCCTGAAATGTCAGAAAACAGCTTTTCAGCACATAACAAACTTGGTTCTGGCAATGCAAGCTGAAACTCGGTCCAAAATTAAAATTGCAGTCTGTGCATGAATAAAACCTATTTTGCAACACAGAGAAACATATCTGAAGGTGTTAGAAGTGTTTTGCATGATTTTTGAAGTTAGAGCCTGAAATGTCAGAAAACAGCTTTTCAGCACATAACAAACTTGTTTCTGGCAATGCAAGCTGAAACTCGGTCCAAAATTAAAATTGCAGTCTGTGCATGAATAAAACCTATTTTGCAACACAGAGAAACATATCTGAAGGTGTTAGAAGTGTTTTGCATGATTTTTGAAGTTAGAGCCTGAAATGTCAGAAAACGGCATTTCAGCACATAACAAACTTGGTTCAGGCAATGCAGGCTGAAACTCGGTCCAAAATTAAAATTGCAGTCTGTGCATGAATAAAACCTATTTTGCAACACAGAGAAACATATCTGAAGGTGTTAGAAGTGTTTTGCATGATTTTTGAAGTTAGAGCCTGAAATGTTAGAAAACGGCGTTTCAGCACATAACAAACTTGGTTCAGGCAATGCCAGCTGAAACTCGGTCCAAAATTAAAATTGCAGTCTGTGCAGGAATAAAACCTATTTTGTAACACAGAAAAACATATCTGAAGGTGTTAGAAGTGTTTTGCATGATTTTTGAAGTTAGAGCCTGAAATGTCAGAAAACAGCGTTTCAGCGCAGAACAAACTTGGTTCAGGCAATTCAAGCTGAAACTCGGTCCAAAATTAAAATTGCAGTCTGTGCATAAATAAAACCTATTTTGCAACACCGAGAAACATATCTGAAGGTGTTAGAAGTGTTTTGCATGATTTTTGAAGTTAGAGCCTGAAATGTCAGAAAACGGCGTTTCAGCACATAACAAACTTGGTTCTGGCAATGCAGGCTGAAACTCGGTCCAAAATTAAAATTGCAGTCTGTGCATGAATAAAACCTATTTTGCAACACAGAGAAACATATCTGAAGGTGTTAGAAGTGTTTTGCATGATTTTTGAAGTTAGAGCCTGAAATGTAGGAAAACGGCGTTTCAGCACATAACAAACTTGGTTCAGGCAATGCAAGCTGAAACTCGGTCCAAAATTAAAATTGCAGTCTGTGCATGAATAAAACCTTTTTTGCAACACAGAGAAACATATCTGAAGGTGTTAGAAGTGTTTTGCATGATTTTTGAGGTTAGATCCTGAAATGTCAGAAAACAGCCTTTCAGCGCAGAACAAACTTGGTTCTGGCAATGCAAGCTGAAACTCGGTCTAAAATTAAAATTGCAGTCTGTGCATGAATGAAACCTATTTTGCAACACAGAGAAACATATCTGAAGGTGTTAGAAGTGTTTTGCATGATTTTTGAAGTTAGAGCCTGAAATGTCAGAAAACAGCGTTTCAGCACATAACAAACTTGGTTCTGGCAATGCAAGCTCAAACTCGGTCCAAAATTAAAATTGCAGTCTGTGCATGAATAAAACCTATTTTGCAACACAGAGAAACATATCTGAAGGTGTTAGAAGTGAATTGCATGATTTTTGAAGTTAGAGCCTGAAATGTCACAAAACAGCGTTTCAGCACATAACAAACTTGGTTCTGGCAATGCAAGCTGAAACTCATCCAAAATTAAAATTGCAGTCTGTGCATGAATAAAACCTATTTTGCAACACAGAGAAACATATCTGAAGGTGTTAGAAGTGTTTTGCATGATTTTTGAAGTTAGAGCCTGAAATGTCAGAAAACGGCGTTTCAGCACATAACAAACTTGGTTCTGGCAATGCAAGCTGAAACTCGGTCCAAAATTAAAATTGCAGTCTGTGCATGAATAAAACCTATTTTGCAACACAGAGAAACATATCTGAAGGTGTTAGAAGTGTTTTGCATGATTTTTGAAGTTAGAGCCTGAAATGTTAGAAAACGGCGTTTCAGCACATAACAAACTTGGTTCAGGCAATGCAAGCTGAAACTCGGTCCAAAATTAAAATTGCAGTCTGTGCATGAATAAAACCTATTTTGCAACACAGAGAAACATATCTGAAGGTGTTAGAAGTGTTTTGCATGATTTTTGAAGTTAGAGCCTGAAATGTCAGAAAACAGCGTTTCAGCACATAACAAACTTGGTTCTGGCAATGCAAGCTCAAACTCGGTCCAAAATTAAAATTGCAGTCTGTGCATGAATAAAACCTATTTTGCAACACAGAGAAACATATCTGAAGGTGTTAGAAGTGTTTTGCATGATTTTTGAAGTTAGAGCCTGAAATGTCAGAAAACAGCGTTTCAGCACATAACAAACTTGGTTCTGGCAATGCAAGCTGAAACTCGGTCCAAAATTAAAATTGCAGTCTGTGCATGAATAAAACCTATTTTGCAACACAGAGAAACATATCTGAAGGTGTTAGAAGTGTTTTGCATGATTTTTGAAGTTAGAGCCTGAAATGTCAGAAAACGGCGTTTCAGCACATAACAAACTTGGTTCTGGCAATGCAAGCTGAAACTCGGTCCAAAATTAAAATTGCAGTCTGTGCATGAATAAAACCTATTTTGCAACACAGAGAAACATATCTGAAGGTGTTAGAAGTGTTTTGCATGATTTTTGAAGTTAGAGCCTGAAATGTTAGAAAACGGCGTTTCAGCACATAACAAACTTGGTTCAGGCAATGCAAGCTGAAACTCGGTCCAAAATTAAAATTGCAGTCTGTGCATGAATAAAACCTATTTTGCAACACAGAGAAACATATCTGAAGCTGTTAGAAGTGTTTTGCATGATTTTTGAAGTTAGAGCCTGAAATGTCAGAAAACAGCGTTTCAGCGCAGAACAAACTTGGTTCAGGCAATTCAAGCTGAAACTCGGTCCAATATTAAAATTGCTGTCTGTGCATGAATAAAACCTATTTTGCAACACAGAGAAACATATCTGAAGGTGTTAGAAGTGTTTTGCATGATTTTTGAAGTTAGAGCCTGAATTGTCAGAAAACGGCGTTTCAGCACATAACAAACTTGGTTCAGGCAATGCAAGCTGAAACTCGGCCCAAAATTAAAATTGCAGTCTATGCATGAATAAAACCTATTTTGCAACACAGAGAAACATATCTGAAGGTGTTAGAAGTGTTTTGCATGATTTTTGAAGTTAGAGCCTGAAATGTCAGAAAACAGTTTTTCAGCACATAACAAACTTGGTTCTGGCAATGCAAGCTGAAACTCGGTCAGAAATTAAAATTGCAGTCTGTGCATGAATAAAACCTATTTTGCAACACAGAGAAACATATCTGAAGGTGTTAGAAGTGTTTTGCATGATTTTTGAAGTTAGAGCCTGAAATGTCAGAAAACAGCGTTTCAGCACATAACAAACTTGGTTCTGGCAATGCAAGCTGAAACTCGGTAAGAAATTAAAATTGCAGTCTGTGCATGAATAAAACCTATTTTGCAACACAGAGAAACATATCTGAAGGTCTTAGAAGTGTTTTGCATGATTTTTGAAGTTAGAGCCTGAAATGTAGGAAAACGGCGTTTCAGCACATAACAAACTTGGTTCTGGCAATGCAAGCTGAAACTCATCCAAAATTAAAATTGCAGTCTGTGCATGAATAAAACCTATTTTGCAACACAGAGAAACATATCTGAAGGTGTTAGAAGTGTTTTGCATGATTTTTGAAGTTAGAGCCTGAAATGTCAGAAAACGGCGTTTCAGCACATAACAAACTTGGTTCTGGCAATGCAAGCTGAAACTCGGTCCAAAATTAAAATTGCAGTCTGTGCATGAATAAAACCTATTTTGCAACACAGAGAAACATATCTGAAGGTGTTAGAAGTGTTTTGCATGATTTTTGAAGTTAGAGCCTGAAATGTTAGAAAACGGCGTTTCAGCACATAACAAACTTGGTTCAGGCAATGCAAGCTGAAACTCGGTCCAAAATTAAAATTGCAGTCTGTGCATGAATAAAACCTATTTTGCAACACAGAGAAACATATCTGAAGGTGTTAGAAGTGTTTTGCATGATTTTTGAAGTTAGAGCCTGAAATGTCAGAAAACAGCGTTTCAGCACATAACAAACTTGGTTCTGGCAATGCAAGCTCAAACTCGGTCCAAAATTAAAATTGCAGTCTGTGCATGAATAAAACCTATTTTGCAACACAGAGAAACATATCTGAAGGTGTTAGAAGTGTTTTGCATGATTTTTGAAGTTAGAGCCTGAAATGTCAGAAAACAGCGTTTCAGCACATAACAAACTTGGTTCTGGCAATGCAAGCTGAAACTCGGTCCAAAATTAAAATTGCAGTCTGTGCATGAATAAAACCTATTTTGCAACACAGAGAAACATATCTGAAGGTGTTAGAAGTGTTTTGCATGATTTTTGAAGTTAGAGCCTGAAATGTCAGAAAACGGCGTTTCAGCACATAACAAACTTGGTTCTGGCAATGCAAGCTGAAACTCGGTCCAAAATTAAAATTGCAGTCTGTGCATGAATAAAACCTATTTTGCAACACAGAGAAACATATCTGAAGGTGTTAGAAGTGTTTTGCATGATTTTTGAAGTTAGAGCCTGAAATGTTAGAAAACGGCGTTTCAGCACATAACAAACTTGGTTCAGGCAATGCAAGCTGAAACTCGGTCCAAAATTAAAATTGCAGTCTGTGCATGAATAAAACCTATTTTGCAACACAGAGAAACATATCTGAAGCTGTTAGAAGTGTTTTGCATGATTTTTGAAGTTAGAGCCTGAAATGTCAGAAAACAGCGTTTCAGCGCAGAACAAACTTGGTTCAGGCAATTCAAGCTGAAACTCGGTCCAATATTAAAATTGCTGTCTGTGCATGAATAAAACCTATTTTGCAACACAGAGAAACATATCTGAAGGTGTTAGAAGTGTTTTGCATGATTTTTGAAGTTAGAGCCTGAATTGTCAGAAAACGGCGTTTCAGCACATAACAAACTTGGTTCAGGCAATGCAAGCTGAAACTCGGCCCAAAATTAAAATTGCAGTCTATGCATGAATAAAACCTATTTTGCAACACAGAGAAACATATCTGAAGGTGTTAGAAGTGTTTTGCATGATTTTTGAAGTTAGAGCCTGAAATGTCAGAAAACAGTTTTTCAGCACATAACAAACTTGGTTCTGGCAATGCAAGCTGAAACTCGGTCAGAAATTAAAATTGCAGTCTGTGCATGAATAAAACCTATTTTGCAACACAGAGAAACATATCTGAAGGTGTTAGAAGTGTTTTGCATGATTTTTGAAGTTAGAGCCTGAAATGTCAGAAAACAGCGTTTCAGCACATAACAAACTTGGTTCTGGCAATGCAAGCTGAAACTCGGTAAGAAATTAAAATTGCAGTCTGTGCATGAATAAAACCTATTTTGCAACACAGAGAAACATATCTGAAGGTCTTAGAAGTGTTTTGCATGATTTTTGAAGTTAGAGCCTGAAATGTAGGAAAACGGCGTTTCAGCACATAACAAACTTGGTTCAGGCAATGCAAGCTGAAACTCGGTCCAAAATTAAAATTGCAGTCTGTGCATGAATAAAACTTATTTTGCAACACAGAGAAACATATCTGAATGTGTTAGAAGTGTTTTGCATGATTTTTGAAGTTAGAGCCTAAAAAGTCAGAAAACAGCGTTTCAGTGCAGAACAAACTTGGTTCAAGCAATGCAAGCTGAATCTCGGTCCCACTTTAAAATTGCAGTCTGTGCATGAATAAAACCTATTTTGCAACACAGAGAAACATATCTGAAGGTGTTAGAAGTGTTTTGCATGATTTTTGAAGTTAGAGCCTGAAATGTAGGAAAACGGCGTTTCAGCACATAACAAACTTGGTTCAGGCAATGCAAGCTGAAACTCGGTCCAAAATTAAAATTGCAGTCTGTGCATGAATAAAACCTATTTTGCAACACAGAGAAACATATCTGAAGGTGTTAGAAGTGTTTCGCATGATTTTTGAAGTTAGAGCCTGAAATGTTAGAAAACGGCGTTTCAGCACATAACAAACTTGGTTCTGGCAATGCAGGCTGAAACTCGGTCCAAAATTAAAATTGCAGTCTGTGCATGAATAAAACCTATTTTGCAACACAGAGAAACATATCTGAAGGTGTTAGAAGTGTTTTGCATGATTTTTGAAGTTAGAGCCTGAAATGTCAGAAAACAGCGTTTCAGCGCAGAACAAACTTGGTTCAGGCAATTCAAGCTGAAACTCGGTCCAAAATTAAAATTGCAGTCTGTGCATGAATAAAACCTATTTTGCAACACCGAGAAACATATCTTAAGGTGTTAGAAGTGTTTTGCATGATTTTTTAAGTTAGAGCCTGAAATGTCAGAAAACGGCGTTTCAGCACATAACAAACTTGGTTCTGGCAATGCAGGCTGAAACTCGGTCCAAAATTAAAATTGCAGTCTGTGCATGAATAAAACCTATTTTGCAACACAGAGAAACATATCTGAAGGTGTTAGAAGTGTTTTGCATGATTTTTGAAGTTAGAGCCTGAAATGTAGGAAAACGGCGTTTCAGCACATAACAAACTTGGTTCAGGCAATGCAAGCTGAAACTCGGTCCAAAATTAAAATTGCAGTCTGTGCATGAATAAAACCTATTTTGCAACACAGAGAAACATATCTGAAGGTGTTAGAAGTGTTTTGCATGATTTTTGAGGTTAGATCCTGAAATGTCAGAAAACAGCCTTTCAGCGCAGAACAAACTTGGTTCTGGCAATGCAAGCTGAAACTCGGTCTAAAATTAAAATTGCAGTCTGTGCATGAATGAAACCTATTTTGCAACACAGAGAAACATATCTGAAGGTGTTAGAAGTGTTTTGCATGATTTTTGAAGTTAGAGCCTGAAATGTCAGAAAACAGCGTTTCAGCACATAACAAACTTGGTTCTGGCAATGCAAGCTCAAACTCGGTCCAAAATTAAAATTGCAGTCTGTGCATGAATAAAACCTATTTTGCAACACAGAGAAACATATCTGAAGGTGTTAGAAGTGTTTTGCATGATTTTTGAAGTTAGAGCCTGAAATGTCAGAAAACAGCGTTTCAGCACATAACAAACTTGGTTCTGGCAATGCAAGCTGAAACTCATCCAAAATTAAAATTGCAGTCTGTGCATGAATAAAACCTATTTTGCAACACAGAGAAACATATCTGAAGGTGTTAGAAGTGTTTTGCATGATTTTTGAAGTTAGAGCCTGAAATGTCAGAAAACGGCGTTTCAGCACATAACAAACTTGGTTCTGGCAATGCAAGCTGAAACTCGGTCCAAAATTAAAATTGCAGTCTGTGCATGAATAAAACCTATTTTGCAACACAGAGAAACATATCTGAAGGTGTTAGAAGTGTTTTGCATGATTTTTGAAGTTAGAGCCTGAAATGTTAGAAAACGGCGTTTCAGCACATAACAAACTTGGTTCAGGCAATGCAAGCTGAAACTCGGTCCAAAATTAAAATTGCAGTCTGTGCATGAATAAAACCTATTTTGCAACACAGAGAAACATATCTGAAGGTGTTAGAAGTGTTTTGCATGATTTTTGAAGTTAGAGCCTGAAATGTCAGAAAACAGCGTTTCAGCACATAACAAACTTGGTTCTGGCAATGCAAGCTCAAACTCGGTCCAAAATTAAAATTGCAGTCTGTGCATGAATAAAACCTATTTTGCAACACAGAGAAACATATCTGAAGGTGTTAGAAGTGTTTTGCATGATTTTAGAAGTTAGAGCCTGAAATGTCAGAAAACGGCGTTTCAGCACATAACAAACTTGGTTCTGGCAATGCAGGCTGAAACTCGGTCCAAAATTAAAATTGCAGTCTGTGCATGAATAAAACCTATTTTGCAACACAGAGAAACATATCTGAAGGTGTTAGAAGTGTTTTGCATGATTTTTGAAGTTAGAGCCTGAAATGTAGGAAAACGGCGTTTCAGCACATAACAAACTTGGTTCAGGCAATGCAAGCTGAAACTCGGTCCAAAATTAAAATTGCAGTCTGTGCATGAATAAAACCTTTTTTGCAACACAGAGAAACATATCTGAAGGTGTTAGAAGTGTTTTGCATGATTTTTGAGGTTAGATCCTGAAATGTCAGAAAACAGCCTTTCAGCGCAGAACAAACTTGGTTCTGGCAATGCAAGCTGAAACTCGGTCTAAAATTAAAATTGCAGTCTGTGCATGAATGAAACCTATTTTGCAACACAGAGAAACATATCTGAAGGTGTTAGAAGTGTTTTGCATGATTTTTGAAGTTAGAGCCTGAAATGTCAGAAAACAGCGTTTCAGCACATAACAAACTTGGTTCTGGCAATGCAAGCTCAAACTCGGTCCAAAATTAAAATTGCAGTCTGTGCATGAATAAAACCTATTTTGCAACACAGAGAAACATATCTGAAGGTGTTAGAAGTGTTTTGCATGATTTTTGAAGTTAGAGCCTGAAATGTCAGAAAACAGCGTTTCAGCACATAACAAACTTGGTTCTGGCAATGCAAGCTGAAACTCATCCAAAATTAAAATTGCAGTCTGTGCATGAATAAAACCTATTTTGCAACACAGAGAAACATATCTGAAGGTGTTAGAAGTGTTTTGCATGATTTTTGAAGTTAGAGCCTGAAATGTCAGAAAACAGCGTTTCAGCACATAACAAACTTGGTTCTGGCAATGCAAGCTGAAACTCGGTCCAAAATTAAAATTGCAGTCTGTGCATGAATAAAACCTATTTTGCAACACAGAGAAACATATCTGAAGGTGTTAGAAGTGTTTTGCATGATTTTTGAAGTTAGAGCCTGAAATGTTAGAAAACGGCGTTTCAGCACATAACAAACTTGGTTCAGGCAATGCAAGCTGAAACTCGGTCCAAAATTAAAATTGCAGTCTGTGCATGAATAAAACCTATTTTGCAACACAGAGAAACATATCTGAAGGTGTTAGAAGTGTTTTGCATGATTTTTGAAGTTAGAGCCTGAAATGTCAGAAAACAGCGTTTCAGCACATAACAAACTTGGTTCTGGCAATGCAAGCTCAAACTCGGTCCAAAATTAAAATTGCAGTCTGTGCATGAATAAAACCTATTTTGCAACACAGAGAAACATATCTGAAGGTGTTAGAAGTGTTTTGCATGATTTTTGAAGTTAGAGCCTGAAATGTCAGAAAACAGCGTTTCAGCACATAACAAACTTGGTTCTGGCAATGCAAGCTGAAACTCGGTCCAAAATTAAAATTGCAGTCTGTGCATGAATAAAACCTATTTTGCAACACAGAGAAACATATCTGAAGGTGTTAGAAGTGTTTTGCATGATTTTTGAAGTTAGAGCCTGAAATGTCAGAAAACGGCGTTTCAGCACATAACAAACTTGGTTCTGGCAATGCAAGCTGAAACTCGGTCCAAAATTAAAATTGCAGTCTGTGCATGAATAAAACCTATTTTGCAACACAGAGAAACATATCTGAAGGTGTTAGAAGTGTTTTGCATGATTTTTGAAGTTAGAGCCTGAAATGTTAGAAAACGGCGTTTCAGCACATAACAAACTTGGTTCAGGCAATGCAAGCTGAAACTCGGTCCAAAATTAAAATTGCAGTCTGTGCATGAATAAAACCTATTTTGCAACACAGAGAAACATATCTGAAGCTGTTAGAAGTGTTTTGCATGATTTTTGAAGTTAGAGCCTGAAATGTCAGAAAACAGCGTTTCAGCGCAGAACAAACTTGGTTCAGGCAATTCAAGCTGAAACTCGGTCCAATATTAAAATTGCTGTCTGTGCATGAATAAAACCTATTTTGCAACACAGAGAAACATATCTGAAGGTGTTAGAAGTGTTTTGCATGATTTTTGAAGTTAGAGCCTGAATTGTCAGAAAACGGCGTTTCAGCACATAACAAACTTGGTTCAGGCAATGCAAGCTGAAACTCGGCCCAAAATTAAAATTGCAGTCTATGCATGAATAAAACCTATTTTGCAACACAGAGAAACATATCTGAAGGTGTTAGAAGTGTTTTGCATGATTTTTGAAGTTAGAGCCTGAAATGTCAGAAAACAGTTTTTCAGCACATAACAAACTTGGTTCTGGCAATGCAAGCTGAAACTCGGTCAGAAATTAAAATTGCAGTCTGTGCATGAATAAAACCTATTTTGCAACACAGAGAAACATATCTGAAGGTGTTAGAAGTGTTTTGCATGATTTTTGAAGTTAGAGCCTGAAATGTCAGAAAACAGCGTTTCAGCACATAACAAACTTGGTTCTGGCAATGCAAGCTGAAACTCGGTAAGAAATTAAAATTGCAGTCTGTGCATGAATAAAACCTATTTTGCAACACAGAGAAACATATCTGAAGGTCTTAGAAGTGTTTTGCATGATTTTTGAAGTTAGAGCCTGAAATGTAGGAAAACGGCGTTTCAGCACATAACAAACTTGGTTCAGGCAATGCAAGCTGAAACTCGGTCCAAAATTAAAATTGCAGTCTGTGCATGAATAAAACCTATTTTGCAACACAGAGAAACATATCTGAAGGTGTTAGAAGTGTTTTGCATGATTTTTGAGGTTAGATCCTGAAATGTCAGAAAACAGCCTTTCAGCGCAGAACAAACTTGGTTCTGGCAATGCAAGCTGAAACTCGGTCTAAAATTAAAATTGCAGTCTGTGCATGAATGAAACCTATTTTGCAACACAGAGAAACATATCTGAAGGTGTTAGAAGTGTTTTGCATGATTTTTGAAGTTAGAGCCTGAAATGTCAGAAAACAGCGTTTCAGCACATAACAAACTTGGTTCTGGCAATGCAAGCTCAAACTCGGTCCAAAATTAAAATTGCAGTCTGTGCATGAATAAAACCTATTTTGCAACACAGAGAAACATATCTGAAGGTGTTAGAAGTGTTTTGCATGATTTTTGAAGTTAGAGCCTGAAATGTCAGAAAACAGCGTTTCAGCACATAACAAACTTGGTTCTGGCAATGCAAGCTGAAACTCGGTCCAAAATTAAAATTGCAGTCTGTGCATGAATAAAACCTATTTTGCAACACAGAGAAACATATCTGAAGGTGTTAGAAGTGTTTTGCATGATTTTTGAAGTTAGAGCCTGAAATGTCAGAAAACAGCATTTCAGTGCAGAACAAACTTGTTTCAAGCAATGCAAGCTGAATCTCTGTCCCACTTTAATATTGCAGTCTGTGCATGAATAAAACCTATTTTGCAACACAGAGAAACATATCTGAAGGTGTTAGAAGTGTTTTGCATGATTTTTGAAGTTAGAGCCTGAAATGTCAGAAAACAGCGTTTCAGCGCAGAACAAACTTGGTTCCAGCAATGCAAGCTGAATCTTGGTCCCACTTTAAAATATCAGTCTCTGCATGAATAAAACCTATTTTGCAACACAGAGAAACATATCTGAAGGTGTTAGAAGTGTTTTGCATGATTTTTGAAGTTAGAGCCTGAAATGTCAGAAAACAGCGTTTCAGCGCAGAACAAAGTTGGTTCTGGCAATGCAAGCTGAATCTCGGTCCTAATTTAAATTTGCAGTCTGTGCATGAATAAAACTTATTTTGCAACACAGAGAAACATATCTGAATGTGTTAGAAGTGTTTTGCATGATTTTTGAAGTTAGAGCCTAAAAAGTCAGAAAACAGCGTTTCAGTGCAGAACAAACTTGGTTCAAGCAATGCAAGCTGAATCTCGGTCCCACTTTAAAATTGCAGTCTGTGCATGAATAAAACCTATTTTGCAACACAGAGAAACATATCTGAAGGTGTTAGAAGTGTTTTGCATGATTTTTGAAGTTAGAGCCTGAAATGTAGGAAAACGGCGTTTCAGCACATAACAAACTTGGTTCAGGCAATGCAAGCTGAAACTCGGTCCAAAATTAAAATTGCAGTCTGTGCATGAATAAAACCTATTTTGCAACACAGAGAAACATATCTGAAGGTGTTAGAAGTGTTTCGCATGATTTTTGAAGTTAGAGCCTGAAATGTTAGAAAACGGCGTTTCAGCACATAACAAACTTGGTTCTGGCAATGCAGGCTGAAACTCGGTCCAAAATTAAAATTGCAGTCTGTGCATGAATAAAACCTATTTTGCAACACAGAGAAACATATCTGAAGGTGTTAGAAGTGTTTTGCATGATTTTTGAAGTTAGAGCCTGAAATGTCAGAAAACAGCGTTTCAGCGCAGAACAAACTTGGTTCAGGCAATTCAAGCTGAAACTCGGTCCAAAATTAAAATTGCAGTCTGTGCATGAATAAAACCTATTTTGCAACACCGAGAAACATATCTTAAGGTGTTAGAAGTGTTTTGCATGATTTTTTAAGTTAGAGCCTGAAATGTCAGAAAACGGCGTTTCAGCACATAACAAACTTGGTTCTGGCAATGCAGGCTGAAACTCGGTCCAAAATTAAAATTGCAGTCTGTGCATGAATAAAACCTATTTTGCAACACAGAGAAACATATCTGAAGGTGTTAGAAGTGTTTTGCATGATTTTTGAAGTTAGAGCCTGAAATGTAGGAAAACGGCGTTTCAGCACATAACAAACTTGGTTCAGGCAATGCAAGCTGAAACTCGGTCCAAAATTAAAATTGCAGTCTGTGCATGAATAAAACCTATTTTGCAACACAGAGAAACATATCTGAAGGTGTTAGAAGTGTTTTGCATGATTTTTGAGGTTAGATCCTGAAATGTCAGAAAACAGCCTTTCAGCGCAGAACAAACTTGGTTCTGGCAATGCAAGCTGAAACTCGGTCTAAAATTAAAATTGCAGTCTGTGCATGAATGAAACCTATTTTGCAACACAGAGAAACATATCTGAAGGTGTTAGAAGTGTTTTGCATGATTTTTGAAGTTAGAGCCTGAAATGTCAGAAAACAGCGTTTCAGCACATAACAAACTTGGTTCTGGCAATGCAAGCTCAAACTCGGTCCAAAATTAAAATTGCAGTCTGTGCATGAATAAAACCTATTTTGCAACACAGAGAAACATATCTGAAGGTGTTAGATGTGTTTTGCATGATTTTTGAAGTTAGAGCCTGAAATGTCAGAAAACGGCGTTTCAGCACATAACAAACTTGGTTCAGGCAATGCAGGCTGAAACTCGGTCCAAAATTAAAATTGCAGTCTGTGCATGAATAAAACCTATTTTGCAACACAGAGAAACATATCTGAAGGTGTTAGATGTGTTTTGCATGATTTTTGAAGTTAGAGCCTGAAATGTCAGAAAACAGCGTTTCAGCACATAACAAACTTGGTTCTGGCAATGCAAGCTGAAACTCGGTCCAAAATTAAAATTGCACTCTGTGCATGAATAAAACCTATTTTGCAACACAGAGAAACATATCTGAAGGTGTTAGAAGTGTTTTGCATGATTTTTGAAGTTAGAGCCTGAAATGTCAGAAAACAGCTTTTCAGCACATAACAAACTTGGTTCAGGCAATGCAAGCTGAAACTCGGTCCAAAATTAAAATTGCAGTCTGTGCATGAATAAAACCTATTTTGCAACACAGAGAAACATATCTGAAGGTGTTAGAAGTGTTTTGCATGATTTTTGAAGTTAAGAGCCTGAAATGTCAGAAAACAGCGTTTCAGCACATAACAAACTTGGTTCTGGCAATGCAAGCTGAAACTCGGTCCAAAATTAAAATTGCAGTCTGTGCATGAATAAAACCTATTTTGCAATACAGAGAAACATATCTGAAGGTGTTAGAAGTGTTTTGCATGATTTTTGAAGTTAGAGCCTGAAATGTCAGAAAACGGCGTTTCAGCACATAACAAACTTGGTTCAGGCAATGCAGGCTGAAACTCGGTCCAAAATTAAAATTGCAGTCTGTGCATGAATAAAACCTATTTTGCAACACAGAGAAACATATCTGAAGGTGTTAGAAGTGTTTTGCATGATTTTTGAAGTTAGAGCCTGAAATGTCAGAAAACAGCTTTTCAGCACATAACAAACTTGGTTCTGGCAATGCAAGCTGAAACTCGGTCCAAAATTAAAATTGCAGTCTGTGCATGAATAAAACCTATTTTGCAACACAGAGAAACATATCTGAAGGTGTTAGAAGTGTTTTGCATGATTTTTGAAGTTAGAGCCTGAAATGTCAGAAAACAGCTTTTCAGCACATAACAAACTTGTTTCTGGCAATGCAAGCTGAAACTCGGTCCAAAATTAAAATTGCAGTCTGTGCATGAATAAAACCTATTTTGCAACACAGAGAAACATATCTGAAGGTGTTAGAAGTGTTTTGCATGATTTTTGAAGTTAGAGCCTGAAATGTCAGAAAACGGCGTTTCAGCACATAACAAACTTGGTTCAGGCAATGCAGGCTGAAACTCGGTCCAAAATTAAAATTGCAGTCTGTGCATGAATAAAACCTATTTTGCAACACAGAGAAACATATCTGAAGGTGTTAGAAGTGTTTTGCATGATTTTTGAAGTTAGAGCCTGAAATGTTAGAAAACGGCGTTTCAGCACATAACAAACTTGGTTCAGGCAATGCCAGCTGAAACTCGGTCCAAAATTAAAATTGCAGTCTGTGCAGGAATAAAACCTATTTTGTAACACAGAGAAACATATCTGAAGGTGTTAGAAGTGTTTTGCATGATTTTTGAAGTTAGAGCCTGAAATGTCAGAAAACAGCGTTTCAGCGCAGAACAAACTTGGTTCAGGCAATTCAAGCTGAAACTCGGTCCAAAATTAAAATTGCAGTCTGTGCATAAATAAAACCTATTTTGCAACACCGAGAAACATATCTGAAGGTGTTAGAAGTGTTTTGCATGATTTTTGAAGTTAGAGCCTGAAATGTCAGAAAACGGCGTTTCAGCACATAACAAACTTGGTTCTGGCAATGCAGGCTGAAACTCGGTCCAAAATTAAAATTGCAGTCTGTGCATGAATAAAACCTATTTTGCAACACAGAGAAACATATCTGAAGGTGTTAGAAGTGTTTTGCATGATTTTTGAAGTTAGAGCCTGAAATGTAGGAAAACGGCGTTTCAGCACATAACAAACTTGGTTCAGGCAATGCAAGCTGAAACTCGGTCCAAAATTAAAATTGCAGTCTGTGCATGAATAAAACCTTTTTTGCAACACAGAGAAACATATCTGAAGGTGTTAGAAGTGTTTTGCATGATTTTTGAGGTTAGATCCTGAAATGTCAGAAAACAGCCTTTCAGCGCAGAACAAACTTGGTTCTGGCAATGCAAGCTGAAACTCGGTCTAAAATTAAAATTGCAGTCTGTGCATGAATGAAACCTATTTTGCAACACAGAGAAACATATCTGAAGGTGTTAGAAGTGTTTTGCATGATTTTTGAAGTTAGAGCCTGAAATGTCAGAAAACAGCGTTTCAGCACATAACAAACTTGGTTCTGGCAATGCAAGCTCAAACTCGGTCCAAAATTAAAATTGCAGTCTGTGCATGAATAAAACCTATTTTGCAACACAGAGAAACATATCTGAAGGTGTTAGAAGTGTTTTGCATGATTTTTGAAGTTAGAGCCTGAAATGTCAGAAAACAGCGTTTCAGCACATAACAAACTTGGTTCTGGCAATGCAAGCTGAAACTCATCCAAAATTAAAATTGCAGTCTGTGCATGAATAAAACCTATTTTGCAACACAGAGAAACATATCTGAAGGTGTTAGAAGTGTTTTGCATGATTTTTGAAGTTAGAGCCTGAAATGTCAGAAAACGGCGTTTCAGCACATAACAAACTTGGTTCTGGCAATGCAAGCTGAAACTCGGTCCAAAATTAAAATTGCAGTCTGTGCATGAATAAAACCTATTTTGCAACACAGAGAAACATATCTGAAGGTGTTAGAAGTGTTTTGCATGATTTTTGAAGTTAGAGCCTGAAATGTTAGAAAACGGCGTTTCAGCACATAACAAACTTGGTTCAGGCAATGCAAGCTGAAACTCGGTCCAAAATTAAAATTGCAGTCTGTGCATGAATAAAACCTATTTTGCAACACAGAGAAACATATCTGAAGGTGTTAGAAGTGTTTTGCATGATTTTTGAAGTTAGAGCCTGAAATGTCAGAAAACAGCGTTTCAGCGCAGAACAAACTTGGTTCCAGCAATGCAAGCTGAATCTTGGTCCCACTTTAAAATATCAGTCTCTGCATGAATAAAACCTATTTTGCAACACAGAGAAACATATCTGAAGGTGTTAGAAGTGTTTTGCATGATTTTTGAAGTTAGAGCCTGAAATGTCAGAAAACAGCGTTTCAGCGCAGAACAAAGTTGGTTCTGGCAATGCAAGCTGAATCTCGGTCCTAATTTAAATTTGCAGTCTGTGCATGAATAAAACTTATTTTGCAACACAGAGAAACATATCTGAATGTGTTAGAAGTGTTTTGCATGATTTTTGAAGTTAGAGCCTAAAAAGTCAGAAAACAGCGTTTCAGTGCAGAACAAACTTGGTTCAAGCAATGCAAGCTGAATCTCGGTCCCACTTTAAAATTGCAGTCTGTGCATGAATAAAACCTATTTTGCAACACAGAGAAACATATCTGAAGGTGTTAGAAGTGTTTTGCATGATTTTTGAAGTTAGAGCCTGAAATGTCAGAAAACAACTTTTCAGCGCAGAACAAACTTGGTTCCAGCAATGCAAGCTGAATCTCGGTCCCACTTTAAATTTGCAGTCTGTGCATGAATAAAACCTATTTTGAAACACAGAGAAACATATCTGAAGGTGTCAGAAGTGGTTTGCATGATTTTTGAAGTTAGAGCCTAAAATGTCAGAAAACAGCGTTTCAGTGCAGAACAAACTTGGTTCAAGCAATGCAAGCTGAATCTCGGTCCCACTTTAAAATTGCAGTCTGTGCATGAATAAAACCTATTTTGCAACACAGAGAAACATATCTGAAGGTGTTAGAAGTGTTTTGCATGATTTTTTAAGTTAGAGCCTGAAATGTCAGAAAACAACGTTTCAGCGCAGAACAAACTTGGTTCCAGCAATGCAAGCTGAATCTCGGTCCCACTTTAAAATTGCAGTCTGTGCATGAATAAAATGTATTTTGCAACACAGAGAAACATATCTGAAGGTGTTAGAAGTGTTTTGCATGATTTTTGAAGTTAGAGCCTGAAATGTCAGAAAACAGCGTTTCAGCGCAGAACAAAGTTGGTTCAGGCAATGCAAGCTGAATCTCGGTCCCACTTTAAAATTGCAGTCTGTGCATGAATAAAACCTATTTTGCAACACAGAGAAACATATCTGAAGGTGTTAGAAGTGTTTTGCATGATTTTTGAAGTTAGAGCCTGAAATGTCAGAAAACAGCGTTTCAGTGCAGTACAAACTTGGTTCAAGTAATGCAAGCTGAATCTCGGTCCCACTTTAAAATTGCAGTCAGTGCATGATTAAAACCTATTTTGCAACAGAGAAACATATCTGAAGGTGTTAGAAGTGTTTCTCATGATTTTTGAAGTTAGAGCCTGAAATGTCAGAAAACAGCGTTTCAGCGCAGAACAAACTTGGTTCCAGCAATGCAAGCTGAATCTTGTTCCCACTTTAAAATATCAGTCTGTGCATGAATAAAACCTATTTTGCAACACAGAGAAACATATCTGAAGGTGTTAGAAGTGTTTTGCATGATTTTTGAAGTTTAACCATGGCATTTGTAGTAAAACTGTGGTTATACAAATAGCAATCAATACTTTCTTACTACAATAAAACATGGTCATTTTCGTAAGGGATTGACTACACATTATATGGTCGAGGGTCAGTTACTATGGCAAAATAACATGGTAGGCTAACAGTGTGGACTTTTTACATGATCCCTTTCCCACGACAGACAAATATCAAAATAAACATTTCACTCATAAATCGATGATTATACGATACGGAAACCTTACCTTTATGCGTCTTCTTGAAGCGATCTAAATTCATTTTTTAACGCATTATTTCGCTTGTCTTTAATCCGCGTGGAGTTGTTGATATTGGGGGAAAATTACCGCCCCTGATGGTGCTCCATTGATCACTCCATTTGGTACATGCGTGTTATTTTCACGTTTAGAGGAGGCAAAACGTGACACTCACACGTTTCCTCGAATGGACCAACGTGTCTATTACACGCTTTGACGTGATACCGGGTTGCGCATTGTTACCTGATTCCAACATTATTGAATAGAGGTTAATAGCAATTTGGAATCCGTTTTTTGGAATCATGCACTAAATTTCTACAAAAAATTCAGTTCACTTTCGTACCACCAGATGGCGTGCATCCGTTTAAAGATATATTGGACGTTCCAGATAGAAATTAATTCCATACTGTTAACCGCCGATTTGTGCCATTCACATGAATAAAACCACAACCAGAGAAAACCGCTAAACGTACAAATGGCACAAACAGGCGGTTAACAGTATGGGGTTCATTTCTATCTAGAACGTACAAGATATCTTTACACGGATTCACGCCATCTGGTGGTAGGAAAGTGAACTGAATTTTTGTAGAAATTTAGTGCATGATTCCAAAAAACGGATTCCAAATTGCTATTAACCTCTATTCAATAATGTTGGAATCAGGTAACAATGTGGAACCATTCCATATTTTGTATTCTGACCAAATGAAATATTCCAGAATTTGATTCTCAGGCTCTAACTTCAAAAATCATGCAAAACACTTCTAACACCTTCAGATATGTTTCTCTGTGTTGCAAAATAGGTTTTATTCATGCACAGACTGCAATTTTAATTTTGGACCGAGTTTCAGCCTGCATTGCCTGAACCAAGTTTGTTATGTGCTGAAACGCCGTTTTCTGACATTTCAGGCTCTAACTTCAAAAATCATGCAAAACACTTCTAACACCTTCAGATATGTTTCTCTGTATTGCAAAATAGGTTTTATTCATGCACAGACTGCAATTTTAATTTTGGACCGAGTTTCAGCTTGCATTGCCAGAACCAAGTTTGTTATGTGCTGAAACGCTGTTTTCTGACATTTCAGGCTCTAACTTCAAAAATCATGCAAAACACTTCTAACACCTTCAGATATGTTTCTCTGTGTTGCAAAATAGGTTTCATTCATGCACAGACTGCAATTTTAATTTTAGACCGAGTTTCAGCTTGCATTGCCAGAACCAAGTTTGTTCTGCGCTGAAAGGCTGTTTTCTGACATTTCAGGATCTAACCTCAAAAATCATGCAAAACACTTCTAACACCTTCAGATATGTTTCTCTGTGTTGCAAAATAGGTTTCATTCATGCACAGACTGCAATTTTAATTTTAGACCGAGTTTCAGCTTGCATTGCCAGAACCAAGTTTGTTCTGCGCTGAAAGGCTGTTTTCTGACATTTCAGGATCTAACCTCAAAAATCATGCAAAACACTTCTAACACCTTCAGATATGTTTCTCTGTGTTGCAAAATAGGTTTTATTCATGCATAGACTGCAATTTTAATTTTGGGCCGAGTTTCAGCTTGCATTGCCTGAACCAAGTCTGTTATGTGCTGAAACGCCGTTTTCTGACATTTCAGGCTCTAACTTCAAAAATCATGCAAAACACTTCTAAGACCTTCAGATATGTTTCTCTGTGTTGCAAAATAGGTTTTATTCATGCACAGACTGCAATTTTAATTTCTTACCGAGTTTCAGCTTGCATTGTGTTCAATAATGGTGCGTTTATCACCTTTAACCCTATGATTATTCAGGTAGGGTAAGGACAGTCAAATCTAGCCAAAACCAAAAGTTACTCACCCGCCCGCAGGTTGCAGTCCTTCAGGAATGACGTAGAAGACTCCCCTTGTGGTTGTTCGTGGTTAAGGTTTATTTAATAGTTATAAGTAAAATCTCACAAGAGGCACTTGTAACAATAAAATTATTATTTATTAGTTACAATACAAAGCAGTTAAATGCACAAATAAAATAAAAAATCAGCTAAGCTATTTGTTATATAATAAAACTTTTCAACAGCAATATTGGAGATGCTGTTAAGCGTCCCTCGTTAGGGTATCAGGTATCCTCTTACGCTTAATGCAGTCAGCATCTCAAGAGTGGTTTACTCCTCAGACCTTTTATACAACTTTTTGGGTAATTACCATTACACATCAATTAATCATCATATTAGTCATCAATTCCTCAATGTCCTGTATGTTCCAATCTTCCTGCTGTAGGCGTACCAGTCTCTGCAAGTCATTCTTAATGAGACGGTGGTCCTTCCTTTGTCTCTTACGTTGTTGTCTGCGTCTAGCACTCATCCGTTTCCTCTTCAAGGTCTTCATCAGCTTCAGCTCTGCTTGGGGTTGCAACATGATCTCTTCACCCCTGTGTACCCTCTCGTTAACCTTTGTGGTTGATTACACAGTAATAACTCAATAGCATGTCTTACACAATTGTTTCTTACTCATCCTTAACAAAGCAAATTTTGCAATTGCAAGCATCCTTATCTCAAAGCATCCGGCATCAACTTAAACTAAGCAAATAACATAACTTTGAAACAGGTAAATAGCAACCTTATTATCCAAATCCAAAACACCCCCTTCTTGCTATTTCCTGATTCAATCCAACACATTACTCTCTCATTTTCATGTGCATATATCCTTCAAAAGTCTTGGTTCTTTTGTTGAACTTCATTAATTCAACATATATTTGACCTCTAATAGTTATTTTAATTTTTGCAATCACATTCATGTACTCTTTAATCCAAAATTTACCCTTTTTTGGTTTCAACATATCTTCTCTGAGAATCATATCTCTCACAACATCAGGTTTAGGCCAAATTTTTATACTCTGCTTCACAATGGTAAGGTACTGGCCAAATCTCTGCCGCAATAGCGGTATATTAGTAATTTCATGTTGGCATGCTCCAATGTACTCCCCTTTTGGATCCTCACAGATAAAGGTACGGCCTCTCCCGTCCCTCTCACACCTTTTACAGTGTCCCATGGTTGGGATTTGGGTCTCGATCAAGACCTTGGCCGCCACCTTTCTTCTAGGCTCCCGGGGCTTTTCTTCCACCATTTCCAGCAATGCCTCTGTCTATGAGATAAAACATCCCACTTTCTTTTAAATTTAAAAATTTTCTCATTGTACCATCATTGTAAAGCATGTACAAAAATATGGTCTATTACACATATATGTATTCATTTTCTTCTTTCTTTCAGTGTTCATCTTTCACATCATCATATTGCATTCCAGTATTACATCAAACACTTTTAATCATTTAATACTTTCTACTTCTACTTCTCCTTTCCTTTTAATATTCTATTGCTTCATTATAATTGTATTATCATTGCTTAATAAAATCATTTTATTTATTTCCTATTATTAAAATCACACTTCTTCCTTTTAACTCTATATGTACATTTCTTAAGAACACTTCCTGTTCACTTTTTATCCTTCAGTATTCTTCTGGTACCAAACCCCTGACCCTTTCTTTCCAGGTGATTTTGGGGGTTCTAAAAACATCATATAAGTTACAACCAAAGGTGTCATCCCTTTTGTACCCATTATTGCATTTACACCTAATATAGTTGCTCCAGCTATCCATTTAGTTAAAGTTCCAACTTTCCATTGTTTCCATTTACTACTGTTACATTTTCTAGTTATCACAATTACTTCTATTATTATGTAAATCACTACTCCAGCCAAAACAACTTCCTCTGTAATAATTGCATATAACCACATTTCAGGCAAATAATACATAACTAGACATGATGCAAGACTAACTATTTCTCCAAACCATACAAGTTTTTCTAAATGATTAAACATTGTCAAAAGCTTTTTGCTGCGGTACATCAAAATTATCATAACATCACCCATAACTCTGTTGCTATAAACAATTTTTATCATGTGTAGCAACACTAGTCCTATTGTACCTTTTATCTTCATGTTATCCCAAATCATAATAAACATCCAAATAAATAAACTAGTCTCAATTACCAGTATATCCATCAGGTTCAAGGTCAGTGCCAGTGATCTTGCTCTTACTATAGACATTGGGTAATATTCATATAACCACCCATTTTAATATTGTATTCTCATGCCATAATGACTCTGCTTTTTATTTTATTTTATTTTTTTATTTTTTATTTTTCGTTTAGCTTGGACATAGGTCAGTGTAACTGTTTTTCAGTAATCCCTTCATTAATATTGTCTCCTATATTTCCTATAATATCCCAAAGTCTAAATTGTAATACCATTTGGTCTGTTTCAGTGCCATTCTCAGTTAGTATTTCTTTCCATAATTCCTGATTTTTCTCCATTATTTGCGATCTTAGTCCTTGCCATGTAAATCCTCCAGCATTTCTCCAAAATGATAACCAGTGTTTACTCTCTTTCTCCTTTTCCCAGGTAAATCCTGCTCTAGCTCTATAATTTTCTCCGCAATTCCATTTTCGACTTGTTTCATTACATGGACAAGGGGTTGTTAAATATTCTCCTCTACCTTTGACAAATTTTCCTTCATATCTTGTTACAGTTTTACAGTCTTGATCTTTTATAATTTCAAAATAGCCATCTAAGGCCTTTCTGCGCCACAGGGTATGCAACTGCCAATTATATTGCTCTCCATTACAGTTATCAATATTTTTCCTGGGAATTCCTCCCAGTATTTTCTTGTGCTCACACTTATTTGGTACAAGGTCTTCTTTTGACCAGAATAGGTACTAAGTTTCAATATCACTTTTGCTGTCCTATTTGTTTTACTATGCCATTTTATCCATGGAAAAGGATCTTTTAATTCTATGGGGGTTTCATACATTGTATATTTATTTTTTGTAAAATATTTGTGGCATTCTCCTTCAAATACTAACATAGGATTTTGAAGTGTCGTTTTGGGTTTACTTTTATCTTCAGTCTTTCTAGCAGTTACGCTAACTTTTGTTGGGTTAATTCTGTTTTCGCTATTATCTATTTTTACATGTTCTTGATGCGTTTGATAGCACCCATGTTTTTCTCCTGGACCTATATATTCTATTCCACTTCTCTTATGCCAAATCCATGTTTTCCTTATCTGTGTAATGTTAAATATTTCCCTTCTTACTCTGCATTTTACCATTGTATTAGGTCCTTTTTTGTATTTTTCAAGTATTTCTATGCATTTGCTACATTCTTCTAAAGTAGACTTTTTGCAGTTTAATACTTTTATCTCTATTATAGTACAATTTGCAACTTCTTGTACATAAATTTGGTCTACTACTATTAATTGTGTTGCAAAGTCAACTAAAGGCCATATCCCTACCAAGGTTATGGTCCCTATTACTAAAGTTACCAGTAATACTGGTTTTGGAAGACATGGTTCTTTCCATTTCTTCATTGTTCTTGCCCAGTTTTCTCGCTTATCTCCATCATCCAATTTCATAGTTCCTGAAAAATAAAAGAAAACAATTAATGGGAGTTTTCCGGGGGCCCCCTCCATCCCCTTTTACAACGGTCATGTCTGACTCAAGAATAACACTGCAACGTTATTCCCGAGCCAGTTCCATTTCGACCGCACAGGCGAGTATCTCTGGTTCTGATGTTGTGGTCAAATTTATGATCACCTTAATCATTAGAGTTAGTCTGTGTGCCGGTAGATCTTCTGTTTCACCTTCCATAATAGACTTTTGGTGTGTAGGTTTTTCACCTCTCTTTTTCCTCTGAGGGTTTTCCCCCTTCCAGAAGTCTATTGGCACACATGACACCTTGCCAACTTTTGCAATTATTCTGTTTGGCCAACGTTCTTCATCAATTTGTCCAAATTGGCATCTCATAAAACCATTTTCATCATCACATTCGCCTCGCCTTGGAAAATCTACTTTTGGTGACATGATTTGTTCTCCATCACCATTTTCCATTAACACTTTAGCAATGGTGACAATTGACCAGATAATCCCTTTTCCTTTTTCTGGTTTAATTGTACAACCATTTTTATCAAAGCAAGTCATTAGGCTCTCTAGTTCACGTCCCAAACTTTTGGGATCAACTAGCAACCATTTGCTTTGCACATCTTCCATTCCTGGTCGACATCTCGACGTCCAGGAATAATCAATACTGCTGTTGCTTAGCTGTCTTAGATAATTATCATTATCTAGGCACACCCTTGTTGCATTTCCTCTACTGCTCAACAAACCACGAGCTTTATGCCATGCCCAAATTCTATGCCTCCCTTGTACCAGCAGTTCACCTTGTCTTATATCACTAATGCATTCTTCGCATTTTATCCATTTCCAACCTGTCCATGTACACTCACAGGTATCCTTCTGATCACCTGTTCGCTGAGTCATTAGTATCTCCACTTTGGGATACTTTATTCTGCAGTCTTCGCAGACAACACACAGAGCTCCTTTTATGGCTCCTGGATGCTCACTGTACTGATTACTCATAATCTTTGGTGATTCTAGAGGCTTTTACTTTCAGATCTTTCTTGCACTTTGGTTTATCCTTAGCAGGACCATCCCACCATATATACTCTCCAAAACATCCACAAATCACACAGTTTCCTCCAATAAAAAGTCTGTTACATTTCAGGCTAACAGGATTTCCCATTTTCCCATTTTGCCTGTCTCTTTCATGCTGTATATTCGTCACTATAAAGTTTGTACTATATGTATTCTCTATTTCTTTAAGGGCCTCTTCCCCTAAACATCCAAAAACTGCACCTGCTGCTCCTGATCCTTTTACCATTTGTGCATTCCCTTGTATAACCACCATACCTCCTGAGGAATTTTCTATCCATCCTTCATACATCCGGATCATTATCCGTTGTATCTGTATTTCTGTAATAGCTGACCGAGGTGGGTGTGGGTCAGCTATTGTGACAACACTATCTCTGTCATCATCTACTGGTGGTAAAGTAAGCAGGAACTCATGTGCATTGTGAAAGTCTGTCATTGCCTCTTTATGTATTTTAACCTTTTCAATATTTGGAGTCTCACCCTGAGACTTTTTCAGGCCTTTGCCATTAATAGTATACAGTTTAATTTTGCCCATATGTTTCTTACGCACAATGCTCATAATCCCCTCTGCCTCTGAGGTTTTACACTGTATAACCACTTCCTGCTCATAGTGGCTTGCTATTTCTAGGGCCCATTGTATAACTGCTAGGCCGACTTCTGACTCTTGAAAGTCACCTCTCTGCAGTCCATCCCTACTTGGTAACCATAAAAGTATCTGACCTGGCTCTGTTTCCTGGACTGAGGTTTCTGCCCTTAAGGCTTTTTTCTCCCAGGCTTTTCCCTGTGGTCTCCCCAGGTATATGCCTGTATTAAGGTACTGCTGGATTTTTTCTGGGCTTTCTTCCCTGTCATAGTAAAATTTCCTTCTACTGCAGGTTTATCAACTCTATAGCCCTTCTAGACCCCTCTAGGTCTCACGGGTAGCGATCCCGTTTCTTGGCCCTTCAGTCCTTTCTCTAGACTGGAATACACTAATCCCTCTGGATTAGTATTACCAAACCCTCACTGGATTGGTTACTTTTGGGTCTTACTGGCAGCTCTTCAATGTGGTATCTAGATTTTCAACTTATAACTCAAACCTCAAATAGCGTTGGGCGCCATGTTCAATAATGGTGCGTTTATCACCTTTAACCCTATGATTATTCAGGTAGGGTAAGGACAGTCAAATCTAGCCAAAACCAAAAGTTACTCACCCGCCCGCAGGTTGCAGTCCTTCAGGAATGACGTAGAAGACTCCCCTTGTGGTTGTTCGTGGTTAAGGTTTATTTAATAGTTATAAGTAAAATCTCACAAGAGGCACTTGTAACAATAAAATTATTATTTATTAGTTACAATACAAAGCAGTTAAATGCAAAAATAAAATAAAAAATCAGCTAAGCTATTTGTTATATAATAAAACTTTTCAACAGCAATATTGGAGATGCTGTTAAGCGTCCCTCGTTAGGGTATCAGGTATCCTCTTACGCTTAATGCAGTCAGCATCTCAAGAGTGGTTTACTCCTCAGACCTTTTATACAACTTTTTGGGTAATTACCATTACACATCAATTAATCATCATATTAGTCATCAATTCCTCAATGTCCTGTATGTTCCAATCTTCCTGCTGTAGGCGTACCAGTCTCTGCAAGTCATTCTTAATGAGACGGTGGTCCTTCCTTTGTCTCTTACGTTGTTGTCTGCGTCTAGCACTCATCCGTTTCCTCTTCAAGGTCTTCATCAGCTTCAGCTCTGCTTGGGGTTGCAACATGATCTCTTCACCCCTGTGTACCCTCTCGTTAACCTTTGTGGTTGATTACACAGTAATAACTCAATAGCATGTCTTACACAATTGTTTCTTACTCATCCTTAACAAAGCAAATTTTGCAATTGCAAGCATCCTTATCTCAAAGCATCCGGCATCAACTTAAACTAAGCAAATAACATAACTTTGAAACAGGTAAATAGCAACCTTATTATCCAAATCCAAAACAATTGCCAGAACCAAGTTTGTTATGTGCTGAAAAGCTGTTTTCTGACATTTCAGGCTCTAACTTCAAAAATCATGCAAAACACTTCTAACACCTTCAGATATGTTTCTCTGTGTTGCAAAATAGGTTTTATTCATGCACAGACTGCAATTTTAATTTCTGACCGAGTTTCAGCTTGCATTGCCAGAACCAAGTTTGTTATGTGCTGAAAAACTGTTTTCTGACATTTCAGGCTCTAACTTCAAAAATCATGCAAAACACTTCTAACACCTTCAGATATGTTTCTCTGTGTTGCAAAATAGGTTTTATTCATGCATAGACTGCAATTTTAATTTTGGGCCGAGTTTCAGCTTGCATTGCCTGAACCAAGTTTGTTATGTGCTGAAACGCCGTTTTCTGACAATTCAGGCTCTAACTTCAAAAATCATGCAAAACACTTCTAACACCTTCAGATATGTTTCTCTGTGTTGCAAAATAGGTTTTATTCATGCACAGACAGCAATTTTAATATTGGACCGAGTTTCAGCTTGCATTGCCTGAACCAAGTTTGTTCTGCGCTGAAACGCTGTTTTCTGACATTTCAGGCTCTAACTTCAAAAATCATGCAAAACACTTCTAACACCTTCAGATATGTTTCTCTGTGTTGCAAAATAGGTTTTATTCATGCACAGACTGCAATTTTAATTTTGGACCGAGTTTCAGCTTGCATTGCCTGAACCAAGTTTGTTATGTGCTGAAACGCCGTTTTCTAACATTTCAGGCTCTAACTTCAAAAATCATGCAAAACACTTCTAACACCTTCAGATATGTTTCTCTGTGTTGCAAAATAGGTTTTATTCATGCACAGACTGCAATTTTAATTTTGGACCGAGTTTCAGCTTGCATTGCCAGAACCAAGTTTGTTATGTGCTGAAACGCCATTTTCTGACATTTCAGGCTCTAACTTCAAAAATCTTGCAAAACACTTCTAACACCTTCAGATATGTTTCTCTGTGTTGCAAAATAGGTTTTATTCATGCACAGACTGCAATTTTAATTTTGGACCGAGTTTGAGCTTGCATTGCCAGAACCAAGTTTGTTATGTGCTGAAACGCTGTTTTCTGACATTTCAGGCTCTAACTTCAAAAATCATGCAAAACACTTCTAACACCTTCAGATATGTTTCTCTGTGTTGCAAAATAGGTTTTATTCATGCACAGACTGCAATTTTAATTTTGGACCGAGTTTGAGCTTGCATTGCCAGAACCAAGTTTGTTATGTGCTGAAACGCTGTTTTCTGACATTTCAGGCTCTAACTTCAAAAATCATGCAAAACACTTCTAACACCTTCAGATATGTTTCTCTGTGTTGCAAAATAGGTTTTATTCATGCACAGACTGCAATTTTAATTTTGGACCGAGTTTCAGCTTGAATTGCCTGAACCAAGTTTGTTCTGCGCTGAAACGCTGTTTTCTGACATTTCAGGCTCTAACTTCAAAAATCATGCAAAACACTTCTAACACCTTCAGATATGTTTCTCTGTGTTACAAAATAGGTTTTATTCCTGCACAGACTGCAATTTTAATTTTGGACCGAGTTTCAGCTGGCATTGCCTGAACCAAGTTTGTTATGTGCTGAAATGCCGTTTTCTAACATTTCAGGCTCTAACTTCAAAAATCATGCAAAACACTTCTAACACCTTCAGATATGTTTCTCTGTGTTGCAAAATAGGTTTTATTCATGCACAGACTGCAATTTTAATTTTGGACCGAGTTTCAGCCTGCATTGCCTGAACCAAGTTTGTTATGTGCTGAAACGCCGTTTTCTAACATTTCAGGCTCTAACTTCAAAAATCATGCGAAACACTTCTAACACCTTCAGATATTTTTCTCTGTGTTGCAAAATAGGTTTTATTCATGCACAGACTGCAATTTTAATTTTGGACCGAGTTTCAGCTTGCATTGCCTGAACCAAGTTTGTTATGTGCTGAAACGCCGTTTTCCTACATTTCAGGCTCTAACTTCAAAAATCATGCAAAACACTTCTAACACCTTCAGATATGTTTCTCTGTGTTTCAAAATAGATTTTATTCATGCACAGACTGCAATTTTAATTTTGGACCGAGTTTCAGCCTGCATTGCCAGAACCAAGTTTGTTATGTGCTGAAACGCCGTTTTATGACATTTCAGGCTCTAACTTAAAAAATCATGCAAAACACTTCTAACACCTTCAGATATGTTTCTCGGTGTTGCAAAATAGGTTTTATTCATGCACAGACTGCAATTTTAATTTTGGGCCGAGTTTCAGCTTGCATTGCCTGAACCAAGTCTGTTATGTGCTGAAACGCCGTTTTCTGACATTTCAGGCTCTAACTTCAAAAATCATGCAAAACACTTCTAAGACCTTCAGATATGTTTCTCTGTGTTGCAAAATAGGTTTTATTCATGCACAGACTGCAATTTTAATTTCTGACCGAGTTTCAGCTTGCATTGCCAGAACCAAGTTTGTTATGTGCTGAAACGCTGTTTTCTGACATTTCAGGCTCTAACTTCAAAAATCATGCAAAACACTTCTAACACCTTCAGATATGTTTCTCTGTGTTGCAAAATAGGTTTTATTCATGCACAGACTGCAATTTTAATTTCTGACCGAGTTTCAGCTTGCATTGCCAGAACCAAGTTTGTTATGTGCTGAAAAACTGTTTTCTGACATTTCAGGCTCTAACTTCAAAAATCATGCAAAACACTTCTAACACCTTCAGATATGTTTCTCCGTGTTGCAAAATAGGTTTTATTCATGCACAGAGTGCAATTTTAATTTTGGACCGAGTTTCAGCTTGCATTGCCAGAACCAAGTTTGTTATGTGCTGAAACGCTGTTTTCTGACATTTCAGGCTCTAACTTCAAAAATCATGCAAAACACATCTAACACCTTCAGATATGTTTCTCTGTGTTGCAAAATAGGTTTTATTCATGCACAGACTGCAATTTTAATTTTGGACCGAGTTTGAGCTTGCATTGCCAGAACCAAGTTTGTTATGTGCTGAAACGCTGTTTTCTGACATTTCAGGCTCTAACTTCAAAAATCATGCAAAACACTTCTAACACCTTCAGATATGTTTCTCTGTGTTGCAAAATAGGTTTCATTCATGCACAGACTGCAATTTTAATTTTAGACCGAGTTTCAGCTTGCATTGCCAGAACCAAGTTTGTTCTGCGCTGAAAGGCTGTTTTCTGACATTTCAGGATCTAACCTCAAAAATCATGCAAAACACTTCTAACACCTTCAGATATGTTTCTCTGTGTTGCAAAATAGGTTTTATTCATGCACAGACTGCAATTTTAATTTTGGACCGAGTTTCAGCTGGCATTGCCTAAACCAAGTTTGTTATGTGCTGAAACGCCGTTTTCTAACATTTCAGGCTCTAACTTCAAAAATCATGCGAAACACTTCTAACACCTTCAGATATGTTTCTCTGTGTTGCAAAATAGGTTTTATTCATGCACAGACTGCAATTTTAATTTTGGACCGAGTTTCAGCCTGCATTGCCTGAACCAAGTTTGTTATGTGCTGAAACGCCGTTTTCTGACATTTCAGGCTCTAACTTCAAAAACATGCAAAACACTTCTAACACCTTCAGATATGTTTCTCTGTGTTGCAAAATAGGTTTTATTCATGCACAGACTGCAATTTTAATTTTGGACCGAGTTTCAGCTTGCATTGCCAGAACCAAGTTTGTTATGTGCTGAAAAGCTGTTTTCTGACATTTCAGGCTCTAACTTCAAAAATCATGCAAAACACTTCTAACACCTTCAGATATGTTTCTCTGTGTTGCAAAATAGGTTTTATTCATGCACAGACTGCAATTTTAATTTTGGACCGAGTTTGAGCTTGCATTGCCTGAACCAAGTTTATGTGCTGAAACGCTGTTTTCTGACATTTCAGGCTCTAACTTCAAAAATCATGCAAAACACTTCTAAGACCTTCAGATATGTTTCTCTGTGTTGCAAAATAGGTTTTATTCATGCACAGACTGCAATTTTAATTTCTGACCGAGTTTCAGCTTGCATTGCCAGAACCAAGTTTGTTATGTGCTGAAACGCTGTTTTCTGACATTTCAGGCTCTAACTTCAAAAATCATGCAAAACACTTCTAACACCTTCAGATATGTTTCTCTGTGTAGCAAAATAGGTTTTATTCATGCACAGACTGCAATTTTAATTTCTGACCGAGTTTCAGCTTGCATTGCCAGAACCAAGTTTGTTATGTGCTGAAACGCTGTTTTCTGACATTTCAGGCTCTAACTTCAAAAATCATGCAAAACACTTCTAACACCTTCAGATATGTTTCTCTGTGTTGCAAAATAGGTTTTATTCATGCACAGACAGCAATTTTAATATTGGACCGAGTTTCAGCTTGAATTGCCTGAACCAAGTTTGTTCTGCGCTGAAACGCTGTTTTCTGACATTTCAGGCTCTAACTTAAAAAATCATGCAAAACACTTCTAACACCTTCAGATATGTTTCTCTGTGTTGCAAAATAGGTTTTATTCATGCACAGACTGCAATTTTAATTTTGGACCGAGTTTCAGCTTGCATTGCCTGTACCAAGTTTGTTATGTGCTGAAACGCCGTTTTCTAACATTTCAGGCTCTAACTTCAAAAATCATGCAAAACACTTCTAACACCTTCAGATATGTTTCTCTGTGTTGCAAAATAGGTTTTATTCATGCACAGACTGCAATTTTAATTTTGGACCGAGTTTCAGCCTGCATTGCCAGAACCAAGTTTGTTATGTGCTGAAACGCCGTTTTCTGACATTTCAGGCTCTAACTTCAAAAATCATGCAAAACACTTCTAACACCTTCAGATATGTTTCTCTGTGTTGCAAAATAGGTTTTATTCATGCACAGACTGCAATTTTAATTTCTGACCGAGTTTCAGCTTGCATTGCCAGAACCAAGTTTGTTATGTGCTGAAACGCTGTTTTCTGACATTTCAGGCTCTAACTTCAAAAATCATGCAAAACACTTCTAACACCTTCAGATATGTTTCTCTGTGTTGCAAAATAGGTTTTATTCATGCACAGACTGCAATTTTAATTTTGGACCGAGTTTGAGCTTGCATTGCCTGAACCAAGTTTATGTGCTGAAACGCTGTTTTCTGACGTTTCAGGCTCTAACTTCAAAAATCATGCAAAAAACTTCTAACACCTTCAGATATGTTTCTCTGTGTTGCAAAATAGGTTTCATTCATGCACAGACTGCAATTTTAATTTTAGACCGAGTTTCAGCTTGCATTGCCAGAACCAAGTTTGTTCTGCGCTGAAAGGCTGTTTTCTGACATTTCAGGATCTAACCTCAAAAATCATGCAAAACACTTCTAACACCTTCAGATATGTTTCTCTGTGTTGCAAAATAGGTTTTATTCATGCATAGACTGCAATTTTAATTTTGGGCCGAGTTTCAGCTTGCATTGACAGGACCAAGTTTGTTATGTGCTGAAACGCTGTTTTCTGACATTTCAGGCTCTAACTTCAAAAATCATGCAAAACACTTCTAACACCTTCAGATATGTTTCTCTGTGTTGCAAAATAGGTTTTATTCATGCATAGACTGCAATTTTAATTTTGGGCCGAGTTTCAGCTTGCATTGCCTGAACCAAGTTTGTTATGTGCTGAAACGCCGTTTTCTGACATTTCAGGTTCTAACTTCAAAAATCATGCAAAACACTTCTAAGACCTTCAGATATGTTTCTCTGTGTTGCAAAATAGGTTTTATTCATGCACAGACTGCAATTTTAATTTCTGACCGAGTTTCAGCTTGCATTGCCAGAACCAAGTTTGTTATGTGCTGAAACGCTGTTTTCTGACATTTCAGGCTCTAACTTCAAAAATCATGCAAAACACTTCTAACACCTTCAGATATGTTTCTCTGTGTTGCAAAATAGGTTTTATTCATGCATAGACTGCAATTTTAATTTTGGGCCGAGTTTCAGCTTGCATTGCCTGAACCAAGTCTGTTATGTGCTGAAACGCCGTTTTCTGACATTTCAGGCTCTAACTTCAAAAATCATGCAAAACACTTCTAACACCTTCAGATATGTTTCTCTGTGTTGCAAAATAGGTTTTATTCATGCACAGACTGCAATTTTAATTTCTGACCGAGTTTCAGCTTGCATTGCCAGAACCAAGTTTGTTATGTGCTGAAACGCTGTTTTCTGACATTTCAGGCTCTAACTTCAAAAATCATGCAAAACACTTCTAACACCTTCAGATATGTTTCTCTGTGTTGCAAAATAGGTTTTATTCATGCACAGACTGCAATTTTAATTTTGGACCGAGTTTCAGCTGGCATTGCCTGAACCAAGTTTGTTATGTGCTGAAACGCCGTTTTCTAACATTTCAGGCTCTAACTTCAAAAATCATGCGAAACACTTCTAACACCTTCAGATATGTTTCTCTGTGTTGCAAAATAGGTTTTATTCATGCACAGACTGCAATTTTAATTTTGGACCGAGTTTCAGCCTGCATTGCCTGAACCAAGTTTGTTATGTGCTGAAACGCCGTTTTCTGACATTTCAGGCTCTAACTTCAAAAATCATGCAAAACACTTCTAACACCTTCAGATATGTTTCTCTGTATTGCAAAATAGGTTTTATTCATGCACAGACTGCAATTTTAATTTTGGACCGAGTTTCAGCTTGCATTGCCAGAACCAAGTTTGTTATGTGCTGAAAAGCTGTTTTCTGACATTTCAGGCTCTAACTTCAAAAATCATGCAAAACACTTCTAACACCTTCAGATATGTTTCTCTGTGTTGCAAAATAGGTTTTATTCACGCACAGACTGCAATTTTAATTTTGGACCGAGTTTGAGCTTGCATTGCCTGAACCAAGTTTATGTGCTGAAACGCTGTTTTCTGACATTTCAGGCTCTAACTTCAAAAATCATGCAAAACACTTCTAAGACCTTCAGATATGTTTCTCTGTGTTGCAAAATAGGTTTTATTCATGCACAGACTGCAATTTTAATTTTAGACCGAGTTTCAGCTTGCATTGCCAGAACCAAGTTTGTTCTGCGCTGAAAGGCTGTTTTCTGACATTTCAGGATCTAACCTCAAAAATCATGCAAAACACTTCTAACACCTTCAGATATGTTTCTCTGTGTTGCAAAATAGGTTTTATTCATGCATAGACTGCAATTTTAATTTTGGGCCGAATTTCAGCTTGCATTGACAGGACCAAGTTTGTTATGTGCTGAAACGCTGTTTTCTGACATTTCAGGTTCTAACTTCAAAAATCATGCAAAACACTTCTAAGACCTTCAGATATGTTTCTCTGTGTTGCAAAATAGGTTTTATTCATGCACAGACTGCAATTTTAATTTCTGACCGAGTTTCAGCTTGCATTGCCAGAACCAAGTTTGTTATGTGCTGAAACGCTGTTTTCTGACATTTCAGGCTCTAACTTCAAAAATCATGCAAAACACTTCTAACACCTTCAGATATGTTTCTCTGTGTTGCAAAATAGGTTTTATTCATGCATAGACTGCAATTTTAATTTTGGGCCGAGTTTCAGCTTGCATTGCCTGAACCAAGTCTGTTATGTGCTGAAACGCCGTTTTCTGACATTTCAGGCTCTAACTTCAAAAATCATGCAAAACACTTCTAACACCTTCAGATATGTTTCTCTGTGTTGCAAAATAGGTTTTATTCATGCACAGACTGCAATTTTAATTTTGGACCGAGTTTCAGCTGGCATTGCCTGAACCAAGTTTGTTATGTGCTGAAACGCCGTTTTCTAACATTTCAGGCTCTAACTTCAAAAATCATGCGAAACACTTCTAACACCTTCAGATATGTTTCTCTGTGTTGCAAAATAGGTTTTATTCATGCACAGACTGCAATTTTAATTTTGGACCGAGTTTCAGCCTGCATTGCCTGAACCAAGTTTGTTATGTGCTGAAACGCCGTTTTCTGACATTTCAGGCTCTAACTTCAAAAATCATGCAAAACACTTCTAACACCTTCAGATATGTTTCTCTGTATTGCAAAATAGGTTTTATTCATGCACAGACTGCAATTTTAATTTTGGACCGAGTTTCAGCTTGCATTGCCAGAACCAAGTTTGTTATGTGCTGAAAAGCTGTTTTCTGACATTTCAGGCTCTAACTTCAAAAATCATGCAAAACACTTCTAACACCTTCAGATATGTTTCTCTGTGTTGCAAAATAGGTTTTATTCACGCACAGACTGCAATTTTAATTTTGGACCGAGTTTGAGCTTGCATTGCCTGAACCAAGTTTATGTGCTGAAACGTTGTTTTCTGACATTTCAGGCTCTAACTTCAAAAATCATGCAAAACACTTCTAAGACCTTCAGATATGTTTCTCTGTGTTGCAAAATAGGTTTTATTCATGCACAGACTGCAATTTTAATTTCTGACCGAGTTTCAGCTTGCATTGCCAGAACCAAGTTTGTTATGTGCTGAAACGCTGTTTTCTGACATTTCAGGCTCTAACTTCAAAAATCATGCAAAACACTTCTAACACCTTCAGATATGTTTCTCTGTGTTGCAAAATAGGTTTCATTCATGCACAGACTGCAATTTTAATTTTAGACCGAGTTTCAGCTTGCATTGCCAGAACCAAGTTTGTTCTGCGCTGAAAGGCTGTTTTCTGACATTTCAGGATCTAACCTCAAAAATCATGCAAAACACTTCTAACACCTTCAGATATGTTTCTCTGTGTTGCAAAATAGGTTTTATTCATGCATAGACTGCAATTTTAATTTTGGGCCGAGTTTCAGCTTGCATTGACAGGACCAAGTTTGTTATGTGCTGAAACGCTGTTTTCTGACATTTCAGGCTCTAACTTCAAAAATCATGCAAAACACTTCTAACACCTTCAGATATGTTTCTCTGTGTTGCAAAATAGGTTTTATTCATGCATAGACTGCAATTTTAATTTTGGGCCGAGTTTCAGCTTGCATTGCCTGAACCAAGTTTGTTATGTGCTGAAACGCCGTTTTCTGACATTTCAGGTTCTAACTTCAAAAATCATGCAAAACACTTCTAAGACCTTCAGATATGTTTCTCTGTGTTGCAAAATAGGTTTTATTCATGCACAGACTGCAATTTTAATTTCTGACCGAGTTTCAGCTTGCATTGCCAGAACCAAGTTTGTTATGTGCTGAAACGCTGTTTTCTGACATTTCAGGCTCTAACTTCAAAAATCATGCAAAACACTTCTAACACCTTCAGATATGTTTCTCTGTGTTGCAAAATAGGTTTTATTCACGCACAGACTGCAATTTTAATTTTGGACCGAGTTTGAGCTTGCATTGCCTGAACCAAGTTTATGTGCTGAAACGCTGTTTTCTGACATTTCAGGCTCTAACTTCAAAAATCATGCAAAACACTTCTAAGACCTTCAGATATGTTTCTCTGTGTTGCAAAATAGGTTTTATTCATGCACAGACTGCAATTTTAATTTCTGACCGAGTTTCAGCTTGCATTGCCAGAACCAAGTTTGTTATGTGCTGAAACGCTGTTTTCTGACATTTCAGGCTCTAACTTCAAAAATCATGCAAAACACTTCTAACACCTTCAGATATGTTTCTCTGTGTTGCAAAATAGGTTTTATTCATGCACAGACTGCAATTTTAATTTTGGACCGAGTTTGAGCTTGCATTGCCTGAACCAAGTTTATGTGCTGAAACGCTGTTTTCTGACATTTCAGGCTCTAACTTCAAAAATCATGCAAAAAACTTCTAACACCTTCAGATATGTTTCTCTGTGTTGCAAAATAGGTTTCATTCATGCACAGACTGCAATTTTAATTTTAGACCGAGTTTCAGCTTGCATTGCCAGAACCAAGTTTGTTCTGCGCTGAAAGGCTGTTTTCTGACATTTCAGGATCTAACCTCAAAAATCATGCAAAACACTTCTAACACCTTCAGATATGTTTCTCTGTGTTGCAAAATAGGTTTTATTCATGCATAGACTGCAATTTTAATTTTGGGCCGAGTTTCATCTTGCATTGACAGGACCAAGTTTGTTATGTGCTGAAACGCTGTTTTCTGACATTTCAGGCTCTAACTTCAAAAATCATGCAAAACACTTCTAACACCTTCAGATATGTTTCTCTGTGTTGCAAAATAGGTTTTATTCATGCATAGACTGCAATTTTAATTTTGGGCCGAGTTTCAGCTTGCATTGCCTGAACCAAGTTTGTTATGTGCTGAAACGCTGTTTTCTGACATTTCAGGTTCTAACTTCAAAAATCATGCAAAACACTTCTAAGACCTTCAGATATGTTTCTCTGTGTTGCAAAATAGGTTTTATTCATGCATAGACTGCAATTTTAATTTTGGGCCGAGTTTCAGCTTGCATTGCCTGAACCAAGTTTGTTATGTGCTGAAACGCCGTTTTCTGACATTTCAGGTTCTAACTTCAAAAATCATGCAAAACACTTCTAAGACCTTCAGATATGTTTCTCTGTGTTGCAAAATAGGTTTTATCCATGCACAGACTGCAATTTTAATTTCTGACCGAGTTTCAGCTTGCATTGCCAGAACCAAGTTTGTTATGTGCTGAAACGCTGTTTTCTGACATTTCAGGCTCTAACTTCAAAAATCATGCAAAACACTTCTAACACCTTCAGATATGTTTCTCTGTGTTGCAAAATAGGTTTTATTCATGCATAGACTGCAATTTTAATTTTGGGCCGAGTTTCAGCTTGCATTGCCTGAACCAAGTCTGTTATGTGCTGAAACGCCGTTTTCTGACATTTCAGGCTCTAACTTCAAAAATCATGCAAAACACTTCTAACACCTTCAGATATGTTTCTCTGTGTTGCAAAATAGGTTTTATTCATGCACAGACTGCAATTTTAATTTCTGACCGAGTTTCAGCTTGCATTGCCAGAACCAAGTTTGTTATGTGCTGAAACGCTGTTTTCTGACATTTCAGGCTCTAACTTCAAAAATCATGCAAAACACTTCTAACACCTTCAGATATGTTTCTCTGTGTTGCAAAATAGGTTTTATTCATGCACAGACTGCAATTTTAATTTCTGACCGAGTTTCAGCTTGCATTGCCAGAACCAAGTTTGTTATGTGCTGAAAAACTGTTTTCTGACATTTCAGGCTCTAACTTCAAAAATCATGCAAAACACTTCTAACACCTTCAGATATGTTTCTCCGTGTTGCAAAATAGGTTTTATTCATGCACAGAGTGCAATTTTAATTTTGGACCGAGTTTCAGCTTGCATTGCCAGAACCAAGTTTGTTATGTGCTGAAACGCTGTTTTCTGACATTTCAGGCTCTAACTTCAAAAATCATGCAAAACACATCTAACACCTTCAGATATGTTTCTCTGTGTTGCAAAATAGGTTTTATTCATGCACAGACTGCAATTTTAATTTTGGACCGAGTTTGAGCTTGCATTGCCAGAACCAAGTTTGTTATGTGCTGAAACGCTGTTTTCTGACATTTCAGGCTCTAACTTCAAAAATCATGCAAAACACTTCTAACACCTTCAGATATGTTTCTCTGTGTTGCAAAATAGGTTTCATTCATGCACAGACTGCAATTTTAATTTTAGACCGAGTTTCAGCTTGCATTGCCAGAACCAAGTTTGTTCTGCGCTGAAAGGCTGTTTTCTGACATTTCAGGATCTAACCTCAAAAATCATGCAAAACACTTCTAACACCTTCAGATATGTTTCTCTGTGTTGCAAAATAGGTTTTATTCATGCACAGACTGCAATTTTAATTTTGGACCGAGTTTCAGCTTGCATTGCCTGAACCAAGTTTGTTATGTGCTGAAACGCCGTTTTCCTACATTTCAGGCTCTAACTTCAAAAATCATGCAAAACACTTCTAACACCTTCAGATATGTTTCTCTGTGTTGCAAAATAGGTTTTATTCATGCACAGACTGCAATTTTAATTTTGGACCGAGTTTCAGCCTGCATTGCCAGAACCAAGTTTGTTATGTGCTTAAACGCCGTTTTCTGACATTTCAGGCTCTAACTTAAAAAATCATGCAAAACACTTCTAACACCTTCAGATATGTTTCTCGGTGTTGCAAAATAGGTTTTATTCATGCACAGACTGCAATTTTAATCTTGGACCGAGTTTCAGCTTGAATTGCCTGAACCAAGTTTGTTCTGCGCTGAAACGCTGTTTTCTGACATTTCAGGCTCTAACTTCAAAAATCATGCAAAACACTTCTAACACCTTCAGATATGTTTCTCTGTGTTGCAAAATAGGTTTTATTCATGCACAGACTGCAATTTTAATTTTGGACCGAGTTTCAGCTGGCATTGCCTGAACCAAGTTTGTTATGTGCTGAAACGCCGTTTTCTAACATTTCAGGCTCTAACTTCAAAAATCATGCGAAACACTTCTAACACCTTCAGATATGTTTCTCTGTGTTGCAAAATAGGTTTTATTCATGCACAGACTGCAATTTTAATTTTGGACCGAGTTTCAGCCTGCATTGCCTGAACCAAGTTTGTTATGTGCTGAAACGCCGTTTTCTGACATTTCAGGCTCTAACTTCAAAAATCATGCAAAACACTTCTAACACCTTCAGATATGTTTCTCTGTATTGCAAAATAGGTTTTATTCATGCACAGACTGCAATTTTAATTTTGGACCGAGTTTCAGCTTGCATTGCCAGAACCAAGTTTGTTATGTGCTGAAAAGCTGTTTTCTGACATTTCAGGCTCTAACTTCAAAAATCATGCAAAACACTTCTAACACCTTCAGATATGTTTCTCTGTGTTGCAAAATAGGTTTTATTCACGCACAGACTGCAATTTTAATTTTGGACCGAGTTTGAGCTTGCATTGCCTGAACCAAGTTTATGTGCTGAAACGCTGTTTTCTGACATTTCAGGCTCTAACTTCAAAAATCATGCAAAACACTTCTAAGACCTTCAGATATGTTTCTCTGTGTTGCAAAATAGGTTTTATTCATGCACAGACTGCAATTTTAATTTTAGACCGAGTTTCAGCTTGCATTGCCAGAACCAAGTTTGTTCTGCGCTGAAAGGCTGTTTTCTGACATTTCAGGATCTAACCTCAAAAATCATGCAAAACACTTCTAACACCTTCAGATATGTTTCTCTGTGTTGCAAAATAGGTTTTATTCATGCATAGACTGCAATTTTAATTTTGGGCCGAATTTCAGCTTGCATTGACAGGACCAAGTTTGTTATGTGCTGAAACGCTGTTTTCTGACATTTCAGGCTCTAACTTCAAAAATCATGCAAAACACTTCTAACACCTTCAGATATGTTTCTCTGTGTTGCAAAATAGGTTTTATTCATGCATAGACTGCAATTTTAATTTTGGGCCGAGTTTCAGCTTGCATTGCCTGAACCAAGTTTGTTATGTGCTGAAACGCCGTTTTCTGACATTTCAGGTTCTAACTTCAAAAATCATGCAAAACACTTCTAAGACCTTCAGATATGTTTCTCTGTGTTGCAAAATAGGTTTTATTCATGCACAGACTGCAATTTTAATTTCTGACCGAGTTTCAGCTTGCATTGCCAGAACCAAGTTTGTTATGTGCTGAAACGCTGTTTTCTGACATTTCAGGCTCTAACTTCAAAAATCATGCAAAACACTTCTAACACCTTCAGATATGTTTCTCTGTGTTGCAAAATAGGTTTTATTCATGCATAGACTGCAATTTTAATTTTGGGCCGAGTTTCAGCTTGCATTGCCTGAACCAAGTCTGTTATGTGCTGAAACGCCGTTTTCTGACATTTCAGGCTCTAACTTCAAAAATCATGCAAAACACTTCTAACACCTTCAGATATGTTTCTCTGTGTTGCAAAATAGGTTTTATTCATGCACAGACTGCAATTTTAATTTTGGACCGAGTTTCAGCTGGCATTGCCTGAACCAAGTTTGTTATGTGCTGAAACGCCGTTTTCTAACATTTCAGGCTCTAACTTCAAAAATCATGCGAAACACTTCTAACACCTTCAGATATGTTTCTCTGTGTTGCAAAATAGGTTTTATTCATGAACAGACTGCAATTTTAATTTTGGACCGAGTTTCAGCCTGCATTGCCTGAACCAAGTTTGTTATGTGCTGAAACGCCGTTTTCTGACATTTCAGGCTCTAACTTCAAAAATCATGCAAAACACTTCTAACACCTTCAGATATGTTTCTCTGTATTGCAAAATAGGTTTTATTCATGCACAGACTGCAATTTTAATTTTGGACCGAGTTTCAGCTTGCATTGCCAGAACCAAGTTTGTTATGTGCTGAAAAGCTGTTTTCTGACATTTCAGGCTCTAACTTCAAAAATCATGCAAAACACTTCTAACACCTTCAGATATGTTTCTCTGTGTTGCAAAATAGGTTTTATTCACGCACAGACTGCAATTTTAATTTTGGACCGAGTTTGAGCTTGCATTGCCTGAACCAAGTTTATGTGCTGAAACGTTGTTTTCTGACATTTCAGGCTCTAACTTCAAAAATCATGCAAAACACTTCTAAGACCTTCAGATATGTTTCTCTGTGTTGCAAAATAGGTTTTATTCATGCACAGACTGCAATTTTAATTTCTGACCGAGTTTCAGCTTGCATTGCCAGAACCAAGTTTGTTATGTGCTGAAACGCTGTTTTCTGACATTTCAGGCTCTAACTTCAAAAATCATGCAAAACACTTCTAACACCTTCAGATATGTTTCTCTGTGTTGCAAAATAGGTTTTATTCATGCACAGACTGCAATTTTAATTTCTGACCGAGTTTCAGCTTGCATTGCCAGAACCAAGTTTGTTATGTGCTGAAAAACTGTTTTCTGACATTTCAGGCTCTAACTTCAAAAATCATGCAAAACACTTCTAACACCTTCAGATATGTTTCTCCGTGTTGCAAAATAGGTTTTATTCATGCACAGAGTGCAATTTTAATTTTGGACCGAGTTTCAGCTTGCATTGCCAGAACCAAGTTTGTTATGTGCTGAAACGCTGTTTTCTGACATTTCAGGCTCTAACTTCAAAAATCATGCAAAACACATCTAACACCTTCAGATATGTTTCTCTGTGTTGCAAAATAGGTTTTATTCATGCACAGACTGCAATTTTAATTTTGGACCGAGTTTGAGCTTGCATTGCCAGAACCAAGTTTGTTATGTGCTGAAACGCTGTTTTCTGACATTTCAGGCTCTAACTTCAAAAATCATGCAAAACACTTCTAACACCTTCAGATATGTTTCTCTGTGTTGCAAAATAGGTTTCATTCATGCACAGACTGCAATTTTAATTTTAGACCGAGTTTCAGCTTGCATTGCCAGAACCAAGTTTGTTCTGCGCTGAAAGGCTGTTTTCTGACATTTCAGGATCTAACCTCAAAAATCATGCAAAACACTTCTAACACCTTCAGATATGTTTCTCTGTGTTGCAAAATAGGTTTTATTCATGCACAGACTGCAATTTTAATTTTGGACCGAGTTTCAGCTTGCATTGCCTGAACCAAGTTTGTTATGTGCTGAAACGCCGTTTTCCTACATTTCAGGCTCTAACTTCAAAAATCATGCAAAACACTTCTAACACCTTCAGATATGTTTCTCTGTGTTGCAAAATAGGTTTTATTCATGCACAGACTGCAATTTTAATTTTGGACCGAGTTTCAGCCTGCATTGCCAGAACCAAGTTTGTTATGTGCTTAAACGCCGTTTTCTGACATTTCAGGCTCTAACTTAAAAAATCATGCAAAACACTTCTAACACCTTCAGATATGTTTCTCGGTGTTGCAAAATAGGTTTTATTCATGCACAGACTGCAATTTTAATCTTGGACCGAGTTTCAGCTTGAATTGCCTGAACCAAGTTTGTTCTGCGCTGAAACGCTGTTTTCTGACATTTCAGGCTCTAACTTCAAAAATCATGCAAAACACTTCTAACACCTTCAGATATGTTTCTCTGTGTTGCAAAATAGGTTTTATTCATGCACAGACTGCAATTTTAATTTTGGACCGAGTTTCAGCTGGCATTGCCTGAACCAAGTTTGTTATGTGCTGAAACGCCGTTTTCTAACATTTCAGGCTCTAACTTCAAAAATCATGCGAAACACTTCTAACACCTTCAGATATGTTTCTCTGTGTTGCAAAATAGGTTTTATTCATGCACAGACTGCAATTTTAATTTTGGACCGAGTTTCAGCCTGCATTGCCTGAACCAAGTTTGTTATGTGCTGAAACGCCGTTTTCTGACATTTCAGGCTCTAACTTCAAAAATCATGCAAAACACTTCTAACACCTTCAGATATGTTTCTCTGTATTGCAAAATAGGTTTTATTCATGCACAGACTGCAATTTTAATTTTGGACCGAGTTTCAGCTTGCATTGCCAGAACCAAGTTTGTTATGTGCTGAAAAGCTGTTTTCTGACATTTCAGGCTCTAACTTCAAAAATCATGCAAAACACTTCTAACACCTTCAGATATGTTTCTCTGTGTTGCAAAATAGGTTTTATTCACGCACAGACTGCAATTTTAATTTTGGACCGAGTTTGAGCTTGCATTGCCTGAACCAAGTTTATGTGCTGAAACGCTGTTTTCTGACATTTCAGGCTCTAACTTCAAAAATCATGCAAAACACTTCTAAGACCTTCAGATATGTTTCTCTGTGTTGCAAAATAGGTTTTATTCATGCACAGACTGCAATTTTAATTTTAGACCGAGTTTCAGCTTGCATTGCCAGAACCAAGTTTGTTCTGCGCTGAAAGGCTGTTTTCTGACATTTCAGGATCTAACCTCAAAAATCATGCAAAACACTTCTAACACCTTCAGATATGTTTCTCTGTGTTGCAAAATAGGTTTTATTCATGCATAGACTGCAATTTTAATTTTGGGCCGAATTTCAGCTTGCATTGACAGGACCAAGTTTGTTATGTGCTGAAACGCTGTTTTCTGACATTTCAGGCTCTAACTTCAAAAATCATGCAAAACACTTCTAACACCTTCAGATATGTTTCTCTGTGTTGCAAAATAGGTTTTATTCATGCATAGACTGCAATTTTAATTTTGGGCCGAGTTTCAGCTTGCATTGCCTGAACCAAGTTTGTTATGTGCTGAAACGCCGTTTTCTGACATTTCAGGTTCTAACTTCAAAAATCATGCAAAACACTTCTAAGACCTTCAGATATGTTTCTCTGTGTTGCAAAATAGGTTTTATTCATGCACAGACTGCAATTTTAATTTCTGACCGAGTTTCAGCTTGCATTGCCAGAACCAAGTTTGTTATGTGCTGAAACGCTGTTTTCTGACATTTCAGGCTCTAACTTCAAAAATCATGCAAAACACTTCTAACACCTTCAGATATGTTTCTCTGTGTTGCAAAATAGGTTTTATTCATGCATAGACTGCAATTTTAATTTTGGGCCGAGTTTCAGCTTGCATTGCCTGAACCAAGTCTGTTATGTGCTGAAACGCCGTTTTCTGACATTTCAGGCTCTAACTTCAAAAATCATGCAAAACACTTCTAACACCTTCAGATATGTTTCTCTGTGTTGCAAAATAGGTTTTATTCATGCACAGACTGCAATTTTAATTTTGGACCGAGTTTCAGCTGGCATTGCCTGAACCAAGTTTGTTATGTGCTGAAACGCCGTTTTCTAACATTTCAGGCTCTAACTTCAAAAATCATGCGAAACACTTCTAACACCTTCAGATATGTTTCTCTGTGTTGCAAAATAGGTTTTATTCATGAACAGACTGCAATTTTAATTTTGGACCGAGTTTCAGCCTGCATTGCCTGAACCAAGTTTGTTATGTGCTGAAACGCCGTTTTCTGACATTTCAGGCTCTAACTTCAAAAATCATGCAAAACACTTCTAACACCTTCAGATATGTTTCTCTGTATTGCAAAATAGGTTTTATTCATGCACAGACTGCAATTTTAATTTTGGACCGAGTTTCAGCTTGCATTGCCAGAACCAAGTTTGTTATGTGCTGAAAAGCTGTTTTCTGACATTTCAGGCTCTAACTTCAAAAATCATGCAAAACACTTCTAACACCTTCAGATATGTTTCTCTGTGTTGCAAAATAGGTTTTATTCACGCACAGACTGCAATTTTAATTTTGGACCGAGTTTGAGCTTGCATTGCCTGAACCAAGTTTATGTGCTGAAACGTTGTTTTCTGACATTTCAGGCTCTAACTTCAAAAATCATGCAAAACACTTCTAAGACCTTCAGATATGTTTCTCTGTGTTGCAAAATAGGTTTTATTCATGCACAGACTGCAATTTTAATTTCTGACCGAGTTTCAGCTTGCATTGCCAGAACCAAGTTTGTTATGTGCTGAAACGCTGTTTTCTGACATTTCAGGCTCTAACTTCAAAAATCATGCAAAACACTTCTAACACCTTCAGATATGTTTCTCTGTGTTGCAAAATAGGTTTCATTCATGCACAGACTGCAATTTTAATTTTAGACCGAGTTTCAGCTTGCATTGCCAGAACCAAGTTTGTTCTGCGCTGAAAGGCTGTTTTCTGACATTTCAGGATCTAACCTCAAAAATCATGCAAAACACTTCTAACACCTTCAGATATGTTTCTCTGTGTTGCAAAATAGGTTTTATTCATGCATAGACTGCAATTTTAATTTTGGGCCGAGTTTCAGCTTGCATTGACAGGACCAAGTTTGTTATGTGCTGAAACGCTGTTTTCTGACATTTCAGGCTCTAACTTCAAAAATCATGCAAAACACTTCTAACACCTTCAGATATGTTTCTCTGTGTTGCAAAATAGGTTTTATTCATGCATAGACTGCAATTTTAATTTTGGGCCGAGTTTCAGCTTGCATTGCCTGAACCAAGTTTGTTATGTGCTGAAACGCCGTTTTCTGACATTTCAGGTTCTAACTTCAAAAATCATGCAAAACACTTCTAAGACCTTCAGATATGTTTCTCTGTGTTGCAAAATAGGTTTTATTCATGCACAGACTGCAATTTTAATTTCTGACCGAGTTTCAGCTTGCATTGCCAGAACCAAGTTTGTTATGTGCTGAAACGCTGTTTTCTGACATTTCAGGCTCTAACTTCAAAAATCATGCAAAACACTTCTAACACCTTCAGATATGTTTCTCTGTGTTGCAAAATAGGTTTTATTCACGCACAGACTGCAATTTTAATTTTGGACCGAGTTTGAGCTTGCATTGCCTGAACCAAGTTTATGTGCTGAAACGCTGTTTTCTGACATTTCAGGCTCTAACTTCAAAAATCATGCAAAACACTTCTAAGACCTTCAGATATGTTTCTCTGTGTTGCAAAATAGGTTTTATTCATGCACAGACTGCAATTTTAATTTCTGACCGAGTTTCAGCTTGCATTGCCAGAACCAAGTTTGTTATGTGCTGAAACGCTGTTTTCTGACATTTCAGGCTCTAACTTCAAAAATCATGCAAAACACTTCTAACACCTTCAGATATGTTTCTCTGTGTTGCAAAATAGGTTTTATTCATGCACAGACTGCAATTTTAATTTTGGACCGAGTTTGAGCTTGCATTGCCTGAACCAAGTTTATGTGCTGAAACGCTGTTTTCTGACATTTCAGGCTCTAACTTCAAAAATCATGCAAAAAACTTCTAACACCTTCAGATATGTTTCTCTGTGTTGCAAAATAGGTTTCATTCATGCACAGACTGCAATTTTAATTTTAGACCGAGTTTCAGCTTGCATTGCCAGAACCAAGTTTGTTCTGCGCTGAAAGGCTGTTTTCTGACATTTCAGGATCTAACCTCAAAAATCATGCAAAACACTTCTAACACCTTCAGATATGTTTCTCTGTGTTGCAAAATAGGTTTTATTCATGCATAGACTGCAATTTTAATTTTGGGCCGAGTTTCAGCTTGCATTGACAGGACCAAGTTTGTTATGTGCTGAAACGCTGTTTTCTGACATTTCAGGCTCTAACTTCAAAAATCATGCAAAACACTTCTAACACCTTCAGATATGTTTCTCTGTGTTGCAAAATAGGTTTTATTCATGCATAGACTGCAATTTTAATTTTGGGCCGAGTTTCAGCTTGCATTGCCTGAACCAAGTTTGTTATGTGCTGAAACGCCGTTTTCTGACATTTCAGGTTCTAACTTCAAAAATCATGCAAAACACTTCTAAGACCTTCAGATATGTTTCTCTGTGTTGCAAAATAGGTTTTATTCATGCACAGACTGCAATTTTAATTTCTGACCGAGTTTCAGCTTGCATTGCCAGAACCAAGTTTGTTATGTGCTGAAACGCTGTTTTCTGACATTTCAGGCTCTAACTTCAAAAATCATGCAAAACACTTCTAACACCTTCAGATATGTTTCTCTGTGTTGCAAAATAGGTTTTATTCATGCATAGACTGCAATTTTAATTTTGGGCCGAGTTTCAGCTTGCATTGCCTGAACCAAGTCTGTTATGTGCTGAAACGCCGTTTTCTGACATTTCAGGCTCTAACTTCAAAAATCATGCAAAACACTTCTAAGACCTTCAGATATGTTTCTCTGTGTTGCAAAATAGGTTTTATTCATGCACAGACTGCAATTTTAATTTCTGACCGAGTTTCAGCTTGCATTGCCAGAACCAAGTTTGTTATGTGCTGAAACGCTGTTTTCTGACATTTCAGGCTCTAACTTCAAAAATCATGCAAAACACTTCTAACACCTTCAGATATGTTTCTCCGTGTTGCAAAATAGGTTTTATTCATGCACAGAGTGCAATTTTAATTTTGGACCGAGTTTCAGCTTGCATTGCCAGAACCAAGTTTGTTATGTGCTGAAACGCTGTTTTCTGACATTTCAGGCTCTAACTTCAAAAATCATGCAAAACACATCTAACACCTTCAGATATGTTTCTCTGTGTTGCAAAATAGGTTTTATTCATGCACAGACTGCAATTTTAATTTTGGACCGAGTTTGAGCTTGCATTGCCAGAACCAAGTTTGTTATGTGCTGAAACGCTGTTTTCTGACATTTCAGGCTCTAACTTCAAAAATCATGCAAAACACTTCTAACACCTTCAGATATGTTTCTCTGTGTTGCAAAATAGGTTTCATTCATGCACAGACTGCAATTTTAATTTTAGACCGAGTTTCAGCTTGCATTGCCTGAACCAAGTTTGTTCTGCGCTGAAACGCTGTTTTCTGACATTTCAGGCTCTAACTTAAAAAATCATGCAAAACACTTCTAACACCTTCAGATATGTTTCTCTGTGTTGCAAAATAGGTTTTATTCATGCACAGACTGCAATTTTAATTTTGGACCGAGTTTCAGCTTGCATTGCCTGTACCAAGTTTGTTATGTGCTGAAACGCCGTTTTCTAACATTTCAGGCTCTAACTTCAAAAATCATGCAAAACACTTCTAACACCTTCAGATATGTTTCTCTGTGTTGCAAAATAGGTTTTATTCATGCACAGACTGCAATTTTAATTTTGGACCGAGTTTCAGCTGGCATTGCCTGAACCAAGTTTGTTATGTGCTGAAACGCCGTTTTCTAACATTTCAGGCTCTAACTTCAAAAATCATGCGAAACACTTCTAACACCTTCAGATATGTTTCTCTGTGTTGCAAAATAGGTTTTATTCATGCACAGACTGCAATTTTAATTTTGGACCGAGTTTCAGCCTGCATTGCCTGAACCAAGTTTGTTATGTGCTGAAACGCCGTTTTCTGACATTTCAGGCTCTAACTTCAAAAATCATGCAAAACACTTCTAACACCTTCAGATATGTTTCTCTGTGTTGCAAAATAGGTTTTATTCATGCACAGACTGCAATTTTAATTTTGGACCGAGTTTCAGCCTGCATTGCCTGAACCAAGTTTGTTATGTGCTGAAACGCCGTTTTCTGACATTTCAGGCTCTAACTTCAAAAATCATGCAAAACACTTCTAACACCTTCAGATATGTTTCTCTGTGTTGCAAAATAGGTTTTATTCATGCACAGACTGCAATTTTAATTTTGGACCGAGTTTCAGCTTGCATTGCCAGAACCAAGTTTGTTATGTGCTGAAAAGCTGTTTTGTGACATTTCAGGCTCTAACTTCAAAAATCATGCAAAACACTTCTAACACCTTCAGATATGTTTCTCTGTGTTGCAAAATAGGTTTTATTCATGCACAGACTGCAATTTTAATTTTGGACCGAGTTTGAGCTTGCATTGCCTGAACCAAGTTTATGTGCTGAAACGCTGTTTTCTGACATTTCAGGCTCTAACTTCAAAAATCATGCAAAACACTTCTAAGACCTTCAGATATGTTTCTCTGTGTTGCAAAATAGGTTTTATTCATGCACAGACTGCAATTTTAATTTCTGACCGAGTTTCAGCTTGCATTGCCAGAACCAAGTTTGTTATGTGCTGAATGTCACGGTTCATGGGCTCACTCTCTCATCTTGCTGCGTTGTGTGTGTGTGTGTGGGCGGGGCCGCTGCTGCTTACGAGCTGATGATTTCCAGCTGTCGCTCGTTTGCTCAGCTATTTAATGCTGCTCTGTTTGTCTCATGTTGTCAGATCGTTGGTTTGTGTTCGTCGGTCCTGGTTCTCTCCCTGTGTTTTCTCCGTTCCCTGTTTGATGTGGATTCGCTTCCTGGGATCTCTCTGTTCCGGCTGGCTGCTGCTGACTTCTCCTGGTCGCCCATTGATTACCTGCGCTACCAGTGTCTACATCGGCACGCTCACCAGCTCATCTGACCATCTCTGTGAAATTACCTGTTTGTTTAATAAACTGTTGAATTTACTCGCGCTTGAATCCATCTCATTTATCATGACAGAACGATCTGACCAACTAATGGATTCAGCGAGTGCTCTGACGCTGCAGGATATTCTGTCTTCCAATAACGCTCGTATGGATCGGCAGGACGAGCAGATGCTGGCCACCGGACGAGCAGTTCAAGCCCTGGTAGCGCAGGTATCCGAGCTCACCAACCAGTTACAACGCTTGAGATCGCCCGCTGCGCCACCCCCACCGCCGTCCCCTCCGCCCGCTGTGGTTAACCCCACTTCCCATCACGAGCCTCGATTGCCGACCCCGGAACACTATGCGGGTGAGCCCAATTTATGCAGAGCTTTTTTGACGAAATGTTCCATGTTCTTCTCGTTACAGCCCAACACTTTCGCATCTGAACAATCGAAAGTGGCGTTGGTGTTAACTCTGCTGTCGGGTCGAGCGGCTCAGTGGGGAACGGCGGTGTGGGAGAATAAACATCCCTGCTGTGCCTCGTTCCAGCTCCTCTCCGAAGAAATGAGGCGGGTTTTCGATCGGGCCGTCATCGGGCGCGAGGCAGCCAGCAAACTAGCCAGTCTACGGCAGGCAGATCGCTCTGTTTCGGATTATTCCATCGAGTTCCGGACGCTGGCTGCCGAGTGCAGATGGAACGAGGCGGCGCAGTGGGACGTCTTCCTGCATGGGTTGGCTGACCGTATTCAACGAGTGATTTTCACGTTGGAGTTACCCCCTGATCTTGACGGACTGATTTCCCTGGCCCTCCGGGTGGATGCTAGACTTCAACAACGTGATCAACTTACCCATCTCAATCCCGGAGCGGCGTGGATGGATCCAGGCTCCAGCGTCACTAATACGGTCAGCCCCCCTCAAGATCCTGAATCCATGCAGGTGGGTAGAGCTCGGCTCTCCCGGGAGGAGAGAGAACGTCGTAGATCCAGAGGTCTGTGTTTGTACTGTGGAGCCGCGGGACACTTCCTCAACACCTGCCCAGTAAAAGACCAAGCCCGACAGTAGAACAGAGGTTACTGTCGGGCGGCTTATCCCAGGACAAACCCTCATCCACCACTCTCCTCCCGGTGAGACTTCAATGGGCGGCCAGTTCTCATCACTGTCAGGCTCTTGTGGACTCTGGAGCAGAAGGTAACATCATGGACTGGAGCTTAGCTCGTTCACTACGTCTTCCTACCACTCCCCTTAAGACTGTCATCTCTGTCAATGCTCTCAACGGTCAAACTCTTCCTCCTATCACTCACTCCACCTGTTTCCTCACGATGATTACCTCTGGCAACCACAAGGAGGAGATCGCCTTCCTGCTCGCAGAGTCCCCCCTGGTTCCCATAGTCCTTGGGCATCCCTGGCTGGTCCGCCATCGTCCCACTGTGGATTGGGGCCTCAATTCTGTTTCTTCTTGGGGCGAATCCTGCTTTGCTAACTGTCTCTTGTCTGCTTGTTCGTCTGTCTCTTGTTCTCTGTTGCAGGATGAGTCGGTGGACCTGTCAAACGTGCCCCAAGAGTACCTCGACCTGAAGGGAGTGTTTAGTAAGTCCAGAGCTGCTTCTCTACCTCCGCACCGTCCCTACGACTGTGCTATAGATTTACTGCCAGGTACGTCTCCGCCTAAGGGCAAACTATACTCACTTTCTGCTCCTGAGAGGGAGGCCATGGAGAAATATATTTCTGATTCTCTGGCAGCCGGGATCATCCGCCCTTCCTCCTCTCCGGCCGGGGCAGGATTCTTTTTCGTGGGTAAGAAGGATGGCTCTCTGCGACCATGTATTGACTATCGAGGTTTGAACAGCATCACGGTTAAGAATACTTACCCTTTGCCGCTGATGTCTTCGGCCTTCGAACGGTTGCAGGGAGCGTCTTTCTTCACGAAACTGGATCTTCGCAACGCCTACCATTTGGTCCGCATCAGGGAGGGGGATGAGTGGAAGACCGCTTTTAATACCCCCAGGGGGCACTTTGAATATCTGGTCATGCCCTTCGGGTTGTCCAACTCCCCCGCGGTCTTTCAGGCACTCGTCAATGACGTGTTGAGAGATATGGTCGATCAATTTCTGTATGTCTACCTGGACGACATATTGATTTTTTCTTCTTCTCTCCAGGAACACGTTCAACACGTCAGGCGAGTGCTCCGAAGGCTGCTAGAGAATGGGCTTTATGTCAAGGCGGAGAAGTGCGCGTTCCATGCACAGTCAGTTCCCTTTCTGGGGTTTATCGTCTCATCCGAGGGAGTGCGCATGGATCCCGACAAGGTTAAGGCTGTGGTAGATTGGCCAACCCCCGATTCCCGCAAGGCCCTGCAGAGGTTTTTGGGGTTCGCCAATTTTTACCGGCGTTTCATTCGCAACTTCAGCCAACTAGCCGCGCCTCTGACATCCTTGACCTCTACCAAGACTACGTTCAGGTGGTCTGATGCTGCCGAGACAGCATTTTCCAACCTCAAGAGCCGCTTTGTTTCGGCTCCCATCCTTGTTGCCCCTGATCCCACACGTCAGTTTGTGGTAGAGGTCGACGCGTCAGAGGTGGGGGTAGGTGCGGTTCTCTCCCAGCGAACTCCCGCGGATGATAGGATGCATCCTTGCGCGTTTTTTTCTCATCGTCTGTCCCCCGCTGAACGTAACTACGATATTGGTAACAGAGAGTTGTTGGCAGTCAAGTTAGCGTTGGAGGAATGGCGCCACTGGTTAGAGGGCTCGGGGGTGCCTTTTATCGTATGGACCGATCACAAGAACCTCGAATACATCAGGTCTGCCAAACGCCTCAACTCCAGGCAGGCTCGATGGGCTCTTTTTTTCGGACGCTTTGATTTTTCGATCTCGTACCGGCCGGGCTCCAAGAACATCAAGCCTGATGCCTTATCACGCGTTTTTGACCGCTCCGAACACCCGTCCACTCCCGAGTGCGTCATTCCGGAGAAACTTATTGTTTCTACACTCACTTGGGAGGTGGAGACTAAGGTCCGCAAGGCCTTAGAAGGGATAACGTCCCCGGTCGGTTGCCCATCGGGTCGCTTGTTCGTGCCGGAGGGGCTTCGGTCCGACGTCATCAGGTGGGCCCATTGTTCCAACGTGGCTTGTCATCCGGGAGTAAGTCGCACTTTATTTTTGGTTAAACAACGATTCTGGTGGCCCTCTATGGCTCGCGACACTCGGGATTTTGTTTTGGCTTGCTCAGTCTGCGCCCGTTCTAAGACTTCCAATCGACCCCCAGAGGGGTTCCTCCAACCGCTGTCGGTCCCTTCGAGACCCTGGTCCCATATCTCGCTCGATTTTGTTTCGGCCCTCCCACCCTCCCAGGGCAATACGGTTGTTTTGACCGTAGTGGACCGGTTCTCGAAGGCGGCCCATTTCATTCCCTTACCTAAATTACCCTCTGCTAAGGAGACAGCGGTAGCTGTCGTAGACCACATCTTTCGCATTCATGGCCTCCCGAAGGATGTGGTGTCCGACAGGGGTCCCCAGTTCGTTTCCAAATTTTGGAAGGAGTTTTGCCATCTACTGGGGGCAAGTGTTAGTCTGTCCTCTGGTTTCCATCCTCAGAGCAACGGTCAGACTGAGCGGGCCAACCAGGACCTGGAGAGAGTGTTACGATGTTTGGTTTCCCAGAATCCTTCCTCCTGGAGCCAACAACTCTCATGGGTTGAGTACGCGCATAACTCGTTGCCAGTATCGTCTACGGGCCTGTCGCCGTTCGAATGTAGTTTAGGTTACCAGCCACCTCTTTTTCCCAGTCTGGAATCCGAAGTCGCGGTCCCCTCTGCCCACGCCTTCGTCCAGAGGTGTCGCCGCACCTGGAGGAGAGCCAGAGAGACCCTCCTCCAGGTGGGAGCGCGCACCAAGGCCAAAGCCGATCGCCACCGGTCTAGGCCTCCCGTCTACGTCGTTGGTCAAAAAGTGTGGCTTTCATCCAAGAACATTCCGCTCCGATCCGTTTGTAATAAGCTTGCTCCTAAATTCATAGGCCCGTTCCCTGTCACTAAAATCATTAGCCCAGTGGCAGTCCGCCTCAAACTCCCTCCTGCGTACAAGAGAATCCATCCCGTTTTTCATGTCTCCAAAATTAAACCCGTCTTTTATTCTCCTATTAATCCGCCTGCCCCAGTTCCCCCACCGCCGCGTCTCGTAGATGGGGAACCCACTTATTCGGTTAACCGCATTCTGGACTCGAGGCGGAGGGGACGAGGATTCCAGTACTTGGTGGACTGGGAAGGTTACGGTCCGGAGGAGAGAAGTTGGGTGCCTGCTAGGGACATATTAGACCATTCCCTTATCGATGATTACAATCGACGGGTAAGTTCTTCTGGGAGCGCCAGGAGGCGCTCCTAGGAGGAGGGGTACTGTCACGGTTCATGGGCTCACTCTCTCATCTTGCTGCGTTGTGTGTGTGTGTGTGGGCGGGGCCGCTGCTGCTTACGAGCTGATGATTTCCAGCTGTCGCTCGTTTGCTCAGCTATTTAATGCTGCTCTGTTTGTCTCATGTTGTCAGATCGTTGGTTTGTGTTCGTCGGTCCTGGTTCTCTCCCTGTGTTTTCTCCGTTCCCTGTTTGATGTGGATTCGCTTCCTGGGATCTCTCTGTTCCGGCTGGCTGCTGCTGACTTCTCCTGGTCGCCCATTGATTACCTGCGCTACCAGTGTCTACATCGGCACGCTCACCAGCTCATCTGACCATCTCTGTGAAATTACCTGTTTGTTTAATAAACTGTTGAATTTACTCGCGCTTGAATCCATCTCATTTATCATGACACTGAAACGCTGTTTTCTGACATTTCAGGCTCTAACTTCAAAAATCATGCAAAACACTTCTAACACCTTCAGATATGTTTCTCTGTGTTGCAAAATAGGTTTTATTCATGCACAGACTGCAATTTTAATTTCTGACCGAGTTTCAGCTTGCATTGCCAGAACCAAGTTTGTTATGTGCTGAAACGCTGTTTTCTGACATTTCAGGCTCTAACTTCAAAAATCATGCAAAACACTTCTAACACCTTCAGATATGTTTCTCTGTGTTGCAAAATAGGTTTTATTCATGCACAGACAGCAATTTTAATATTGGACCGAGTTTCAGCTTGAATTGCCTGAACCAAGTTTGTTCTGCGCTGAAACGCTGTTTTCTGACATTTCAGGCTCTAACTTAAAAAATCATGCAAAACACTTCTAACACCTTCAGATATGTTTCTCTGTGTTGCAAAATAGGTTTTATTCATGCACAGACTGCAATTTTAATTTTGGACCGAGTTTCAGCTTGCATTGCCTGTACCAAGTTTGTTATGTGCTGAAACGCCGTTTTCTAACATTTCAGGCTCTAACTTCAAAAATCATGCAAAACACTTCTAACACCTTCAGATATGTTTCTCTGTGTTGCAAAATAGGTTTTATTCATGCACAGACTGCAATTTTAATTTTGGACCGAGTTTCAGCCTGCATTGCCAGAACCAAGTTTGTTATGTGCTGAAACGCCGTTTTCTGACATTTCAGGCTCTAACTTCAAAAATCATGCAAAACACTTCTAACACCTTCAGATATGTTTCTCTGTGTTGCAAAATACGTTTCATTCATGCACAGACTGCAATTTTAATTTTGGACCGAGTTTCAGCTTGCATTGCCTGAACCAAGTTTGTTATGTGCTGAAACGCTGTTTTCTGACATTTCAGGCTCTAACTTCAAAAATCATGCAAAACACTTCTAACACCTTCAGATATGTTTCTCTGTGTTGCAAAATAGGTTTTATTCATGCACAGACTGCAATTTTAATTTTGGACCGAGTTTCAGCTAGCATTGCCTGAACCAAGTTTGTTATGTGCTGAAACGCCGTTTTCTGACATTTCAGGCTCTAACTTCAAAAATCATGCAAAACACTTCTAACACCTTCAGATATGTTTCTCTGTGTTGCAAAATAGGTTTTATTCATGCACAGACTGCAATTTTAATTTTGGACCGAGTTTCAGCCTGCATTGCCTGAACCAAGTTTGTTATGTGCTGAAACGCCGTTTTCTAACATTTCAGGCTCTAACTTCAAAAATCATGCAAAACACTTCTAACACCTTCAGATATGTTTCTCTGTGTTGCAAAATAGGTTTTATTCATGCACAGACTGCAATTTTAATTTTGGACCGAGTTTCAGCCTGCATTGCCAGAACCAAGTTTGTTATGTGCTGAAACGCCGTTTTCTGACATTTCAGGCTCTAACTTCAAAAATCATGCAAAACACTTCTAACACCTTCAGATATGTTTCTCTGTGTTGCAAAATAGGTTTTATTCATGCACAGACTGCAATTTTAATTTTGGACCGAGTTTCAGCTTGCATTGCCTGAACCAAGTTTGTTCTGCGCTGAAACGCTGTTTTCTGACATTTCAGGCTCTAACTTCAAAAACCATGCAAAACACTTCTAACACCTTCAGATATGTTTCTCCGTGTTGCAAAATAGGTTTTATTCATGCACAGACTGCAATTTTAATTTTGGACCGAGTTTCAGCTTGCATTGCCTGAACCAAGTTTGTTATGTGCTGAAACGACGTTTTCTAACATTTCAGGCTCTAACTTCAAAAATCATGCAAAACACTTCTAACACCTTCAGATATGTTTCTCTGTGTTGCAAAATAGGTTTTATTCATGCACAGACTGCAATTTTAATTTTGGACCGAGTTTCAGCCTGCATTGCCAGAACCAAGTTTGTTATGTGCTGAAACGCCGTTTTCTGACATTTCAGGCTCTAACTTCAAAAATCATGCAAAACACTTCTAACACCTTCAGATATGTTTCTCTGTGTTGCAAAATAGGTTTTATTCATGCACAGACTGCAATTTTAATTTTGGACCGAGTTTCAGCTTGCATTGCCAGAACCAAGTTTGTTATGTGCTGAAACGCTGTTTTCTGACATTTCAGGCTCTAACTTCAAAAATCATGCAAAACACTTCTAACACCTTCAGATATGTTTCTCTGTGTTGCAAAATAGGTTTTATTCATGCACAGACTGCAATTTTAATTTTGGACCGAGTTTGAGCTTGCATTGCCAGAACCAAGTTTGTTATGTGCTGAAACGCTGTTTTCTGACATTTCAGGCTCTAACTTCAAAAATCATGCAAAACACTTCTAACACCTTCAGATATGTTTCTCTGTGTTGCAAAATAGGTTTCATTCATGCACAGACTGCAATTTTAATTTTAGACCGAGTTTCAGCTTGCATTGCCAGAACCAAGTTTGTTATGTGCTGAAACGCCGTTTTCTGACATTTCAGGTTCTAACTTCAAAAATCATGCAAAACACTTCTAAGACCTTCAGATATGTTTCTCTGTGTTGCAAAATAGGTTTTATTCATGCACAGACTGCAATTTTAATTTCTGACCGAGTTTCAGCTTGCATTGCCAGAACCAAGTTTGTTATGTGCTGAAACACTGTTTTCTGACATTTCAGGCTCTAACTTCAAAAATCATGCAAAACACTTCTAACACCTTCAGATATGTTTCTCTGTGTTGCAAAATAGGTTTTATTCATGCATAGACTGCAATTTTAATTTTGGGCCGAGTTTCAGCTTGCATTGCCTGAACCAAGTCTGTTATGTGCTGAAACGCCGTTTTCTGACATTTCAGGCTCTAACTTCAAAAATCATGCAAAACACTTCTAAGACCTTCAGATATGTTTCTCTGTGTTGCAAAATAGGTTTTATTCATGCACAGACTGCAATTTTAATTTCTGACCGAGTTTCAGCTTGCATTGCCAGAACCAAGTTTGTTATGTGCTGAAACGCTGTTTTCTGACATTTCAGGCTCTAACTTCAAAAATCATGCAAAACACTTCTAACACCTTCAGATATGTTTCTCTGTGTTGCAAAATAGGTTTTATTCATGCACAGACTGCAATTTTAATTTCTGACTGAGTTTCAGCTTGCATTGCCAGAACCAAGTTTGTTATGTGCTGAAACGCTGTTTTCTGACATTTCAGGCTCTAACTTCAAAAATCATGCAAAACACTTCTAACACCTTCAGATATGTTTCTCTGTGTTGCAAAATAGGTTTTATTCATGCACAGACTGCAATTTTAATTTCTGACTGAGTTTCAGCTTGCATTGCCAGAACCAAGTTTGTTATGTGCTGAAAAACTGTTTTCTGACATTTCAGGCTCTAACTTCAAAAATCATGCAAAACACTTCTAACACCTTCAGATATGTTTCTCTGTGTTGCAAAATAGGTTTTATTCATGCATAGACTGCAATTTTAATTTTGGGCCGAGTTTCAGCTTGCATTGCCAGAACCAAGTTTGTTATGTGCTGAAACGCTGTTTTCTGACATTTCAGGCTCTAACTTCAAAAATCATGCAAAACACTTCTAACACCTTCAGATATGTTTCTCTGTGTTGCAAAATAGGTTTTATTCATGCACAGACTGCAATTTTAATTTTGGACCGAGTTTCAGCTTGCATTGCCTGAACCAAGTTTGTTATGTGCTGAAACGCCGTTTTCTGACATTTCAGGCTCTAACTTCAAAAATCATGCAAAACACTTCTAACACCTTCAGATATGTTTCTCTGTGTTGCAAAATAGGTTTTATTCATGCACAGACTGCAATTTTAATTTTGGACCGAGTTTCAGCTTGCATTGCCAGAACCAAGTTTGTTATGTGCTGAAACGCTGTTTTCTGACATTTCAGGCTCTAACTTCAAAAATCATGCAAAACACATCTAACACCTTCAGATATGTTTCTCTGTGTTGCAAAATAGGTTTTATTCATGCACAGACTGCAATTTTAATTTTGGACCGAGTTTGAGCTTGCATTGCCAGAACCAAGTTTGTTATGTGCTGAAACGCTGTTTTCTGACATTTCAGGCTCTAACTTCAAAAATCATGCACAACACTTCTAACACCTTCAGATATGTTTCTCTGTGTTGCAAAATAGGTTTTATTCATGCACAGACTGCAATTTTAATTTTGGACCGAGTTTCAGCTTGCATTGCCTGAACCAAGTTTGTTATGTGCTGAAAAACTGTTTTCTGACATTTCAGGCTCTAACTTCAAAAATCATGCAAAACACTTCTAACACCTTCAGATATGTTTCTCTGTGTTGCAAAATAGGTTTTATTCATGCATAGACTGCAATTTTAATTTTGGGCCGAGTTTCAGCTTGCATTGCCTGAACCAAGTTTGTTATGTGCTGAAACGCCGTTTTCTGACAATTCAGGCTCTAACTTCAAAAATCATGCAAAACACTTCTAACACCTTCAGATATGTTTCTCTGTGTTGCAAAATAGGTTTTATTCATGCACAGACAGCAATTTTAATATTGGACCGAGTTTCAGCTTGAATTGCCTGAACCAAGTTTGTTCTGCGCTGAAACGCTGTTTTCTGACATTTCAGGCTCTAACTTCAAAAATCATGCAAAACACTTCTAACACCTTCAGATATGTTTCTCTGTGTTGCAAAATAGGTTTTATTCATGCACAGACTGCAATTTTAATTTTGGACCGAGTTTCAGCTTGCATTGCCAGAACCAAGTTTGTTATGTGCTGAAACGCTGTTTTCTGACATTTCAGGCTCTAACTTCAAAAATCATGCAAAACACATCTAACACCTTCAGATATGTTTCTCTGTGTTGCAAAATAGGTTTTATTCATGCACAGACTGCAATTTTAATTTTGGACCGAGTTTGAGCTTGCATTGCCAGAACCAAGTTTGTTATGTGCTGAAACGCTGTTTTCTGACATTTCAGGCTCTAACTTCAAAAATCATGCACAACACTTCTAACACCTTCAGATATGTTTCTCTGTGTTGGAAAATAGGTTTCATTCATGCACAGACTGCAATTTTAATTTTAGACCGAGTTTCAGCTTGCATTGCCAGAACCAAGTTTGTTCTGCGCTGAAAGGCTGTTTTCTGACATTTCAGGATCTAACCTCAAAAATCATGCAAAACACTTCTAACACCTTCAGATATGTTTCTCTGTGTTGCAAAATAGGTTTTATTCATGCACAGACTGCAATTTTAATTTCTGACCGAGTTTCAGCTTGCATTGCCAGAACCAAGTTTGTTATGTGCTGAAAAACTGTTTTCTGACATTTCAGGCTCTAACTTCAAAAATCATGCAAAACACTTCTAACACCTTCAGATATGTTTCTCTGTGTTGCAAAATAGGTTTTATTCATGCATAGACTGCAATTTTAATTTTGGGCCGAGTTTCAGCTTGCATTGCCTGAACCAAGTTTGTTCTGCGCTGAAACGCTGTTTTCTGACATTTCAGGCTCTAACTTCAAAAATCATGCAAAACACTTCTAACACCTTCAGATATGTTTCTCCGTGTTGCAAAATAGGTTTTATTCATGCACAGACTGCAATTTTAATTTTGGACCGAGTTTCAGCTTGCATTGCCTGAACCAAGTTTGTTATGTGCTGAAACGACGTTTTCTAACATTTCAGGCTCTAACTTCAAAAATCATGCAAAACACTTCTAACACCTTCAGATATGTTTCTCTGTGTTGCAAAATAGGTTTTATTCATGCACAGACTGCAATTTTAATTTTGGACCGAGTTTCAGCCTGCATTGCCAGAACCAAGTTTGTTATGTGCTGAAACGCCGTTTTCTGACATTTCAGGCTCTAACTTCAAAAATCATGCAAAACACTTCTAACACCTTCAGATATGTTTCTCTGTGTTGCAAAATAGGTTTTATTCATGCACAGACTGCAATTTTAATTTTGGACCGAGTTTCAGCTTGCATTGCCAGAACCAAGTTTGTTATGTGCTGAAACGCTGTTTTCTGACATTTCAGGCTCTAACTTCAAAAATCATGCAAAACACTTCTAACACCTTCAGATATGTTTCTCTGTGTTGCAAAATAGGTTTTATTCATGCACAGACTGCAATTTTAATTTTGGACCGAGTTTGAGCTTGCATTGCCAGAACCAAGTTTGTTATGTGCTGAAACGCTGTTTTCTGACATTTCAGGCTCTAACTTCAAAAATCATGCAAAACACTTCTAACACCTTCAGATATGTTTCTCTGTGTTGCAAAATAGGTTTCATTCATGCACAGACTGCAATTTTAATTTTAGACCGAGTTTCAGCTTGCATTGCCAGAACCAAGTTTGTTATGTGCTGAAACGCCGTTTTCTGACATTTCAGGTTCTAACTTCAAAAATCATGCAAAACACTTCTAAGACCTTCAGATATGTTTCTCTGTGTTGCAAAATAGGTTTTATTCATGCACAGACTGCAATTTTAATTTCTGACCGAGTTTCAGCTTGCATTGCCAGAACCAAGTTTGTTATGTGCTGAAACACTGTTTTCTGACATTTCAGGCTCTAACTTCAAAAATCATGCAAAACACTTCTAACACCTTCAGATATGTTTCTCTGTGTTGCAAAATAGGTTTTATTCATGCATAGACTGCAATTTTAATTTTGGGCCGAGTTTCAGCTTGCATTGCCTGAACCAAGTCTGTTATGTGCTGAAACGCCGTTTTCTGACATTTCAGGCTCTAACTTCAAAAATCATGCAAAACACTTCTAAGACCTTCAGATATGTTTCTCTGTGTTGCAAAATAGGTTTTATTCATGCACAGACTGCAATTTTAATTTCTGACCGAGTTTCAGCTTGCATTGCCAGAACCAAGTTTGTTATGTGCTGAAACGCTGTTTTCTGACATTTCAGGCTCTAACTTAAAAAATCATGCAAAACACTTCTAACACCTTCAGATATGTTTCTCTGTGTTGCAAAATAGGTTTTATTCATGCACAGACTGCAATTTTAATTTCTGACTGAGTTTCAGCTTGCATTGCCAGAACCAAGTTTGTTATGTGCTGAAACGCTGTTTTCTGACATTTCAGGCTCTAACTTCAAAAATCATGCAAAACACTTCTAACACCTTCAGATATGTTTCTCTGTGTTGCAAAATAGGTTTTATTCATGCATAGACTGCAATTTTAATTTTGGGCCGAGTTTCAGCTTGCATTGCCAGAACCAAGTTTGTTATGTGCTGAAACGCTGTTTTCTGACATTTCAGGCTCTAACTTCAAAAATCATGCAAAACACTTCTAACACCTTCAGATATGTTTCTCTGTGTTGCAAAATAGGTTTTATTCATGCACAGACTGCAATTTTAATTTTGGACCGAGTTTCAGCTTGCATTGCCTGAACCAAGTTTGTTATGTGCTGAAACGCCGTTTTCTGACATTTCAGGCTCTAACTTCAAAAATCATGCAAAACACTTCTAACACCTTCAGATATGTTTCTCTGTGTTGCAAAATAGGTTTTATTCATGCACAGACTGCAATTTTAATTTTGGACCGAGTTTCAGCTTGCATTGCCAGAACCAAGTTTGTTATGTGCTGAAACGCTGTTTTCTGACATTTCAGGCTCTAACTTCAAAAATCATGCAAAACACATCTAACACCTTCAGATATGTTTCTCTGTGTTGCAAAATAGGTTTTATTCATGCACAGACTGCAATTTTAATTTTGGACCGAGTTTGAGCTTGCATTGCCAGAACCAAGTTTGTTATGTGCTGAAACGCTGTTTTCTGACATTTCAGGCTCTAACTTCAAAAATCATGCACAACACTTCTAACACCTTCAGATATGTTTCTCTGTGTTGCAAAATAGGTTTTATTCATGCACAGACTGCAATTTTAATTTTGGACCGAGTTTCAGCTTGCATTGCCTGAACCAAGTTTGTTATGTGCTGAAATGCCGTTTTCCTACATTTCAGGCTCTAACTTCAAAAATCATGCAAAACACTTCTAACACCTTCAGATATGTTTCTCTGTGTTGCAAAATAGGTTTTATTCATGCACAGACTGCAATTTTAATTTTGGACCGAGTTTCAGCCTGCATTGCCAGAAGCAAGTTTGTTATGTGCTGAAACGCCGTTTTCTGACATTTCAGGCTCTAACTTCAAAAATCATGCAAAACACTTCTAACACCTTCAGATATGTTTCTCGGTGTTGCAAAATAGGTTTTATTCATGCACAGACTGCAATTTTAATTTTGGACCGAGTTTCAGCTTGAATTGCCTGAACCAAGTTTGTTCTGCGCTGAAACGCTGTTTTCTGACATTTCAGGCTCTAACTTCAAAAATCATGCAAAACACTTCTAACACCTTCAGATATGGTTCTCTGTGTTGCAAAATAGGTTTTATTCCTGCACAGACTGCAATTTTAATTTTGGACTGAGTTTCAGCTGGCATTGCCTGAACCAAGTTTGTTATGTGCTGAAACGCCGTTTTCTAACATTTCAGGCTCTAACTTCAAAAATCATGCAAAACACTTCTAACACCTTCAGATATGTTTCTCTGTGTTGCAAAATAGGTTTTATTCATGCACAGACTGCAATTTTAATTTTGGACCGAGTTTCAGCCTGCATTGCCTGAACCAAGTTTGTTATGTGCTGAAACGCCGTTTTCTGACATTTCAGGCTCTAACTTCAAAAATCATGCAAAACACTTCTAACACCTTCAGATATGTTTCTCTGTGTTGCAAAATAGGTTTTATTCATGCACAGACTGCAATTTTAATTTTGGACCGAGTTTCAGCTTGCATTGCCAGAACCAAGTTTGTTATGTGCTGAAAAGCTGTTTTCTGACATTTCAGGCTCTAACTTCAAAAATCATGCAAAACACTTCTAACACCTTCAGATATGTTTCTCTGTGTTGCAAAATAGGTTTTATTCATGCACAGAGTGCAATTTTAATTTTGGACCGAGTTTCAGCTTGCATTGCCAGAACCAAGTTTGTTATGTGCTGAAACGCTGTTTTCTGACATTTCAGGCTCTAACTTCAAAAATCATGCAAAACACATCTAACACCTTCAGATATGTTTCTCTGTGTTGCAAAATAGGTTTTATTCATGCACAGACTGCAATTTTAATTTTGGACCGAGTTTGAGCTTGCATTGCCAGAACCAAGTTTTTTATGTGCTGAAACGCTGTTTTCTGACATTTCAGGCTCTAACTTCAAAAATCATGCAAAACACTTCTAACACCTTCAGATATGTTTCTCTGTGTTGCAAAATAGGTTTCATTCATGCACAGACTGCAATTTTAATTTTAGACCGAGTTTCAGCTTGCATTGCCAGAACCAAGTTTGTTCTGCGCTGAAAGGCTGTTTTCTGACATTTCAGGATCTAACCTCAAAAATCATGCAAAACACTTCTAACACCTTCAGATATGTTTCTCTGTGTTGCAAAATAGGTTTTATTCATGCATAGACTGCAATTTTAATTTTGGGCCGAGTTTCAGCTTGCATTGCCAGAACCAAGTTTGTTATGTGCTGAAACGCTGTTTTCTGACATTTCAGGCTCTAACTTCAAAAATCATGCAAAACACTTCTAACACCTTCAGATATGTTTCTCTGTGTTGCAAAATAGGTTTTATTCATGCATAGACTGCCATTTTAATTTTGGGCCGAGTTTCAGCTTGCATTGCCTGAACCAAGTTTGTTATGTGCTGAAACGCCGTTTTCTGACATTTCAGGTTCTAACTTCAAAAATCATGCAAAACACTTCTAAGACCTTCAGATATGTTTCTCTGTGTTGCAAAATAGGTTTTATTCATGCACAGACTGCAATTTTAATTTCTGACCGAGTTTCAGCTTGCATTGCCAGAACCAAGTTTGTTATGTGCTGAAACGCTGTTTTCTGACATTTCAGGCTCTAACTTCAAAAATCATGCAAAACACTTCTAACACCTTCAGATATGTTTCTCTGTGTTGCAAAATAGGTTTTATTCATGCATAGACTGCAATTTTAATTTTGGGCCGAGTTTCAGCTTGCATTGCCAGAACCAAGTTTGTTATGTGCTGAAACGCTGTTTTCTGACATTTCAGGCTCTAACTTCAAAAATCATGCAAAACACTTCTAACACCTTCAGATATGTTTCTCTGTGTTGCAAAATAGGTTTTATTCATGCATAGACTGCAATTTTAATTTTGGGCCGAGTTTCAGCTTGCATTGCCAGAACCAAGTTTGTTATGTGCTGAAACGCTGTTTTCTGACATTTCAGGCTCTAACTTCAAAAATCATGCAAAACACTTCTAACACCTTCAGATATGTTTCTCTGTGTTGCAAAATAGGTTTTATTCATGCACAGACTGCAATTTTAATTTTGGACCGAGTTTCAGCTTGCATTGCCTGAACCAAGTTTGTTATGTGCTGAAACGCCGTTTTCTGACATTTCAGGCTCTAACTTCAAAAATCATGCAAAACACTTCTAACACCTTCAGATATGTTTCTCTGTGTTGCAAAATAGGTTTTATTCATGCACAGACTGCAATTTTAATTTTGGACCGAGTTTCAGCTTGCATTGCCAGAACCAAGTTTGTTATGTGCTGAAACGCTGTTTTCTGACATTTCAGGCTCTAACTTCAAAAATCATGCACAACACTTCTAACACCTTCAGATATGTTTCTCTGTGTTGGAAAATAGGTTTCATTCATGCACAGACTGCAATTTTAATTTTAGACCGAGTTTCAGCTTGCATTGCCAGAACCAAGTTTGTTCTGCGCTGAAAGGCTGTTTTCTGACATTTCAGGATCTAACCTCAAAAATCATGCAAAACACTTCTAACACCTTCAGATATGTTTCTCTGTGTTGCAAAATAGGTTTTATTCATGCACAGACTGCAATTTTAATTTCTTACCGAGTTTCAGCTTGCATTGCCTGAACCAAGTTTGTTATGTGCTGAAACGCCGTTTTCTGACATTTCAGGCTCTAACTTCAAAAATCATGCAAAACACTTCTAACACCTTCAGATATGTTTCTCTGTGTTGCAAAATAGGTTTTATTCATGCACAGACTGCAATTTTAATTTCTGACCGAGTTTCAGCTTGCATTGCCAGAACCAAGTTTGTTATGTGCTGAAAAACTGTTTTCTGACATTTCAGGCTCTAACTTCAAAAATCATGCAAAACACTTGTAACACCTTCAGATATGTTTCTCTGTGTTGCAAAATAGGTTTTATTCATGCATAGACTGCAATTTTAATTTTGGGCCGAGTTTCAGCTTGCATTGCCTGAACCAAGTTTGTTATGTGCTGAAACGCCGTTTTCTGACAATTCAGGCTCTAACTTCAAAAATCATGCAAAACACTTCTAACACCTTCAGATATGTTTCTCTGTGTTGCAAAATAGGTTTTATTCATGCACAGACTGCAATTTTAATTTTGGACCGAGTTTCAGCTTGCATTGCCTGAACCAAGTTTGTTATGTGCTAAAACGCCGTTTTCTGACATTTCAGGCTCTAACTTCAAAAATCATGCAAAACACTTCTAACACCTTCAGATATGTTTCTCTGTGTTGCAAAATAGGTTTTATTCATGCACAGACTGCAATTTTAATTTTGGACCGAGTTTCAGCTTGCATTGCCAGAACCAAGTTTGTTCTGCGCTGAAACGCTGTTTTCTGACATTTCAGGCTCTAACTTCAAAAATCATGCAAAACACTTCTAACACCTTCAGATATGTTTCTCTGTGTTGCAAAATAGGTTTTATTCATGCACAGACTGCAATTTTAATTTTGGACCGAGTTTCAGCTTGCATTGCCAGAACCAAGTTTGTTATGTGCTGAAACGCTGTTTTCTGACATTTCAGGCTCTAACTTCAAAAATCATGCAAAACACATCTAACACCTTCAGATATGTTTCTCTGTGTTGCAAAATAGGTTTTATTCATGCACAGACTGCAATTTTAATTTTGGACCGAGTTTGAGCTTGCATTGCCAGAACCAAGTTTGTTATGTGCTGAAACGCTGTTTTCTGACATTTCAGGCTCTAACTTCAAAAATCATGCACAACACTTCTAACACCTTCAGATATGTTTCTCTGTGTTGGAAAATAGGTTTCATTCATGCACAGACTGCAATTTTAATTTTAGACCGAGTTTCAGCTTGCATTGCCAGAACCAAGTTTGTTCTGCGCTGAAAGGCTGTTTTCTGACATTTCAGGATCTAACCTCAAAAATCATGCAAAACACTTCTAACACCTTCAGATATGTTTCTCTGTGTTGCAAAATAGGTTTTATTCATGCACAGACTGCAATTTTAATTTCTGACCGAGTTTCAGCTTGCATTGCCAGAACCAAGTTTGTTATGTGCTGAAAAACTGTTTTCTGACATTTCAGGCTCTAACTTCAAAAATCATGCAAAACACTTCTAACACCTTCAGATATGTTTCTCTGTGTTGCAAAATAGGTTTTATTCATGCATAGACTGCAATTTTAATTTTGGGCCGAGTTTCAGCTTGCATTGCCTGAACCAATTTTGTTATGTGCTGAAACGCCGTTTTCTGACAATTCAGGCTCTAACTTCAAAAATCATGCAAAACACTTCTAACACCTTAAGATATGTTTCTCTGTGTTGCAAAATAGGTTTTATTCATGCACAGACTGCAATTTTAATTTTGGACCGAGTTTCAGCTTGCATTGCCTGAACCAAGTTTGTTATGTGCTGAAACGCCGTTTTCTGACATTTCAGGCTCTAACTTCAAAAATCATGCAAAACACTTCTAACACCTTCAGATATGTTTCTCTGTGTTGCAAAATAGGTTTTATTCATGCACAGACTGCAATTTTAATTTTGGACCAAGTTTCAGCTTGCATTGCCAGAACCAAGTTTGTTATGTGCTGAAACGCTGTTTTCTGACATTTCAGGCTCTAACTTCAAAAATCATGCACAACACTTCTAACACCTTCAGATATGTTTCTCTGTGTTGGAAAATAGGTTTCATTCATGCACAGACTGCAATTTTAATTTTAGACCGAGTTTCAGCTTGCATTGCCAGAACCAAGTTTGTTATGTGCTGAAACGCTGTTTTCTGACATTTCAGGCTCTAACTTCAAAAATCATGTAAAACACTTCTAACACCTTCAGATATGTTTCTCTGTGTTGCAAAATAGGTTTCATTCATGCACAGACTGCAATTTTAATTTTAGACCGAGTTTCAGCTTGCATTGCCAGAACCAAGTTTGTTCTGCGCTGAAAGGCTGTTTTCTGACATTTCAGGATCTAACCTCAAAAATCATGCAAAACACTTCTAACACCTTCAGATATGTTTCTCTGTGTTGCAAAATAGGTTTTATTCATGCACAGACTGCAATTTTAATTTTGGACCGAGTTTCAGCTTGCATTGCCTGAACCAAGTTTGTTATGTGCTGAAATGCCGTTTTCCTACATTTCAGGCTCTAACTTAAAAAATCATGCAAAACACTTCTAACACCTTCAGATATGTTTCTCTGTGTTGCAAAATAGGTTTTATTCATGCACAGACTGCAATTTTAATTTTGGACCGAGTTTCAGCCTGCATTGCCAGAAGCAAGTTTGTTATGTGCTGAAACGCCGTTTTCTGACATTTCAGGCTCTAACTTCAAAAATCATGCAAAACACTTCTAACACCTTCAGATATGTTTCTCGGTGTTGCAAAATAGGTTTTATTCATGCACAGACTGCAATTTTAATTTTGGACCGAGTTTCAGCTTGAATTGCCTGAACCAAGTTTGTTCTGCGCTGAAACGCTGTTTTCTGACATTTCAGGCTCTAACTTCAAAAATCATGCAAAACACTTCTAACACCTTCAGATATGGTTCTCTGTGTTGCAAAATAGGTTTTATTCCTGCACAGACTGCAATTTTAATTTTGGACTGAGTTTCAGCTGGCATTGCCTGAACCAAGTTTGTTATGTGCTGAAACGCCGTTTTCTAACATTTCAGGCTCTAACTTCAAAAATCATGCAAAACACTTCTAACACCTTCAGATATGTTTCTCTGTGTTGCAAAATAGGTTTTATTCATGCACAGACTGCAATTTTAATTTTGGACCGAGTTTCAGCCTGCATTGCCTGAACCAAGTTTGTTATGTGCTGAAACGCCGTTTTCTGACATTTCAGGCTCTAACTTCAAAAATCATGCAAAACACTTCTAACACCTTCAGATATGTTTCTCTGTGTTGCAAAATAGGTTTTATTCATGCACAGACTGCAATTTTAATTTTGGACCGAGTTTCAGCTTGCATTGCCAGAACCAAGTTTGTTATGTGCTGAAAAGCTGTTTTCTGACATTTCAGGCTCTAACTTCAAAAATCATGCAAAACACTTCTAACACCTTCAGATATGTTTCTCTGTGTTGCAAAATAGGTTTTATTCATGCACAGAGTGCAATTTTAATTTTGGACCGAGTTTCAGCTTGCATTGCCAGAACCAAGTTTGTTATGTGCTGAAACGCTGTTTTCTGACATTTCAGGCTCTAACTTCAAAAATCATGCAAAACACATCTAACACCTTCAGATATGTTTCTCTGTGTTGCAAAATAGGTTTTATTCATGCACAGACTGCAATTTTAATTTTGGACCGAGTTTGAGCTTGCATTGCCAGAACCAAGTTTTTTATGTGCTGAAACGCTGTTTTCTGACATTTCAGGCTCTAACTTCAAAAATCATGCAAAACACTTCTAACACCTTCAGATATGTTTCTCTGTGTTGCAAAATAGGTTTTATTCATGCACAGACTGCAATTTTAATTTTGGACCGAGTTTCAGCTTGCATTGCCAGAACCAAGTTTGTTATGTGCTGAAACGCTGTTTTCTGACATTTCAGGCTCTAACTTCAAAAATCATGCACAACACTTCTAACACCTTCAGATATGTTTCTCTGTGTTGGAAAATAGGTTTCATTCATGCACAGACTGCAATTTTAATTTTAGACCGAGTTTCAGCTTGCATTGCCAGAACCAAGTTTGTTCTGCGCTGAAAGGCTGTTTTCTGACATTTCAGGATCTAACCTCAAAAATCATGCAAAACACTTCTAACACCTTCAGATATGTTTCTCTGTGTTGCAAAATAGGTTTTATTCATGCACAGACTGCAATTTTAATTTCTTACCGAGTTTCAGCTTGCATTGCCTGAACCAAGTTTGTTATGTGCTGAAAAACTGTTTTCTGACATTTCAGGCTCTAACTTCAAAAATCATGCAAAACACTTCTAACACCTTCAGATATGTTTCTCTGTGTTGCAAAATAGGTTTTATTCATGCACAGACTGCAATTTTAATTTCTGACCGAGTTTCAGCTTGCATTGCCAGAACCAAGTTTGTTATGTGCTGAAACGCTGTTTTCTGACATTTCAGGCTCTAACTTCAAAAATCATGCAAAACACTTCTAACACCTTCAGATATGTTTCTCTGTGTTGCAAAATAGGTTTTATTCATGCATAGACTGCAATTTTAATTTTGGGCCGAGTTTCAGCTTGCATTGCCTGAACCAAGTCTGTTATGTGCTGAAACGCCGTTTTCTGACATTTCAGGCTCTAACTTCAAAAATCATGCAAAACACTTCTAAGACCTTCAGATATATTTCTCTGTGTTGAAAATAAGTTTTATTCATGCACAGACTGCAATTTTAATTTCTGACCGAGTTTCAGCTTGCATTGCCAGAACCAAGTTTGTTATGTGCTGAAACGCTGTTTTCTGACATTTCAGGCTCTAACTTCAAAAATCATGCAAAACACTTCTAACACCTTCAGATATGTTTCTCTGTGTTGCAAAATAGGTTTTATTCATGCACAGACTGCAATTTTAATTTCTGACCGAGTTTCAGCTTGCATTGCCAGAACCAAGTTTGTTATGTGCTGAAAAACTGTTTTCTGACATTTCAGGCTCTAACTTCAAAAATCATGCAAAACACTTCTAACACCTTCAGATATGTTTCTCTGTGTTGCAAAATAGGTTTTATTCATGCATAGACTGCAATTTTAATTTTGGGCCGAGTTTCAGCTTGCATTGCCAGAACCAAGTTTGTTATGTGCTGAAACGCTGTTTTCTGACATTTCAGGCTCTAACTTCAAAAATCATGCAAAACACTTCTAACACCTTCAGATATGTTTCTCTGTGTTGCAAAATAGGTTTTATTCATGCACAGACTGCAATTTTAATTTTGGACCGAGTTTCAGCTTGCATTGCCTGAACCAAGTTTGTTATGTGCTGAAACGCCGTTTTCTGACATTTCAGGCTCTAACTTCAAAAATCATGCAAAACACTTCTAACACCTTCAGATATGTTTCTCTGTGTTGCAAAATAGGTTTTATTCATGCACAGACTGCAATTTTAATTTTGGACCGAGTTTCAGCTTGCATTGCCAGAACCAAGTTTGTTATGTGCTGAAACGCTGTTTTCTGACATTTCAGGCTCTAACTTCAAAAATCATGCACAACACTTCTAACACCTTCAGATATGTTTCTCTGTGTTGGAAAATAGGTTTCATTCATGCACAGACTGCAATTTTAATTTTAGACCGAGTTTCAGCTTGCATTGCCAGAACCAAGTTTGTTCTGCTCTGAAAGGCTGTTTTCTGACATTTCAGGATCTAACCTCAAAAATCATGCAAAACACTTCTAACACCTTCAGATATGTTTCTCTGTGTTGCAAAATAGGTTTTATTCATGCACAGACTGCAATTTTAATTTCTTACCGAGTTTCAGCTTGCATTGCCTGAACCAAGTTTGTTATGTGCTGAAACGCCGTTTTCTGACATTTCAGGCTCTAACTTCAAAAATCATGCAAAACACTTCTAACACCTTCAGATATGTTTCTCTGTGTTGCAAAATAGGTTTTATTCATGCACAGACTGCAATTTTAATTTCTGACCGAGTTTCAGCTTGCATTGCCAGAACCAAGTTTGTTATGTGCTGAAAAACTGTTTTCTGACATTTCAGGCTCTAACTTCAAAAATCATGCAAAACACTTCTAACACCTTCAGATATGTTTCTCTGTGTTGCAAAATAGGTTTTATTCATGCATAGACTGCAATTTTAATTTTGGGCCGAGTTTCAGCTTGAATTGCCTGAACCAAGTTTGTTATGTGCTGAAACGCCGTTTTCTGACAATTCAGGCTCTAACTTCAAAAATCATGCAAAACACTTCTAACACCTTCAGATATGTTTCTCTGTGTTGCAAAATAGGTTTTATTCATGCACAGACAGCAATTTTAATATTGGACCGAGTTTCAGCTTGAATTGCCTGAACCAAGTTTGTTCTGCGCTGAAACGCTGTTTTCTGACATTTCAGGCTCTAACTTCAAAAATCATGCAAAACACTTCTAACACCTTCAGATATGTTTCTCTGTGTTGCAAAATAGGTTTTATTCATGCACAGACTGCAATTTTAATTTTGGACCGAGTTTCAGCTTGCATTGCCAGAACCAAGTTTGTTATGTGCTGAAACGCTGTTTTCTGACATTTCAGGCTCTAACTTCAAAAATCATGCAAAACACATCTAACACCTTCAGATATGTTTCTCTGTGTTGCAAAATAGGTTTTATTCATGCACAGACTGCAATTTTAATTTTGGACCGAGTTTGAGCTTGCATTGCCAGAACCAAGTTTGTTATGTGCTGAAACGCTGTTTTCTGACATTTCAGGCTCTAACTTCAAAAATCATGCACAACACTTCTAACACCTTCAGATATGTTTCTCTGTGTTGGAAAATAGGTTTCATTCATGCACAGACTGCAATTTTAATTTTAGACCGAGTTTCAGCTTGCATTGCCAGAACCAAGTTTGTTCTGCGCTGAAAGGCTGTTTTCTGACATTTCAGGATCTAACCTCAAAAATCATGCAAAACACTTCTAACACCTTCAGATATGTTTCTCTGTGTTGCAAAATAGGTTTTATTCATGCACAGACTGCAATTTTAATTTCTGACCGAGTTTCAGCTTGCATTGCCAGAACCAAGTTTGTTATGTGCTGAAAAACTGTTTTCTGACATTTCAGGCTCTAACTTCAAAAATCATGCAAAACACTTGTAACACCTTCAGATATGTTTCTCTGTGTTGCAAAATAGGTTTTATTCATGCATAGACTGCAATTTTAATTTTGGGCCGAGTTTCAGCTTGCATTGCCTGAACCAAGTTTGTTATGTGCTGAAACGCCGTTTTCTGACAATTCAGGCTCTAACTTCAAAAATCATGCAAAACACTTCTAACACCTTCAGATATGTTTCTCTGTGTTGCAAAATAGGTTTTATTCATGCACAGACTGCAATTTTAATTTTGGACCGAGTTTCAGCTTGCATTGCCTGAACCAAGTTTGTTATGTGCTGAAACGCCGTTTTCTGACATTTCAGGCTCTAACTTCAAAAATCATGCAAAACACTTCTAACACCTTCAGATATGTTTCTCTGTGTTGCAAAATAGGTTTTATTCATGCACAGACTGCAATTTTAATTTTGGACCGAGTTTCAGCTTGCATTGCCAGAACCAAGTTTGTTCTGCGCTGAAACGCTGTTTTCTGACATTTCAGGCTCTAACTTCAAAAATCATGCAAAACACTTCTAACACCTTCAGATATGTTTCTCTGTGTTGCAAAATAGGTTTTATTCATGCACAGACTGCAATTTTAATTTTGGACCGAGTTTCAGCTTGCATTGCCAGAACCAAGTTTGTTATGTGCTGAAACGCTGTTTTCTGACATTTCAGGCTCTAACTTCAAAAATCATGCAAAACACATCTAACACCTTCAGATATGTTTCTCTGTGTTGCAAAATAGGTTTTATTCATGCACAGACTGCAATTTTAATTTTGGACCGAGTTTGAGCTTGCATTGCCAGAACCAAGTTTGTTATGTGCTGAAACGCTGTTTTCTGACATTTCAGGCTCTAACTTCAAAAATCATGCACAACACTTCTAACACCTTCAGATATGTTTCTCTGTGTTGGAAAATAGGTTTCATTCATGCACAGACTGCAATTTTAATTTTAGACCGAGTTTCAGCTTGCATTGCCAGAACCAAGTTTGTTCTGCGCTGAAAGGCTGTTTTCTGACATTTCAGGATCTAACCTCAAAAATCATGCAAAACACTTCTAACACCTTCAGATATGTTTCTCTGTGTTGCAAAATAGGTTTTATTCATGCACAGACTGCAATTTTAATTTCTGACTGAGTTTCAGCTTGCATTGCCAGAACCAAGTTTGTTATGTGCTGAAAAACTGTTTTCTGACATTTCAGGCTCTAACTTCAAAAATCATGCAAAACACTTCTAACACCTTCAGATATGTTTCTCTGTGTTGCAAAATAGGTTTTATTCATGCATAGACTGCAATTTTAATTTTGGGCCGAGTTTCAGCTTGCATTGCCTGAACCAATTTTGTTATGTGCTGAAACGCCGTTTTCTGACAATTCAGGCTCTAACTTCAAAAATCATGCAAAACACTTCTAACACCTTAAGATATGTTTCTCTGTGTTGCAAAATAGGTTTTATTCATGCACAGACTGCAATTTTAATTTTGGACCGAGTTTCAGCTTGCATTGCCTGAACCAAGTTTGTTATGTGCTGAAACGCCGTTTTCTGACATTTCAGGCTCTAACTTCAAAAATCATGCAAAACACTTCTAACACCTTCAGATATGTTTCTCTGTGTTGCAAAATAGGTTTTATTCATGCACAGACTGCAATTTTAATTTTGGACCAAGTTTCAGCTTGCATTGCCAGAACCAAGTTTGTTATGTGCTGAAACGCTGTTTTCTGACATTTCAGGCTCTAACTTCAAAAATCATGCACAACACTTCTAACACCTTCAGATATGTTTCTCTGTGTTGGAAAATAGGTTTCATTCATGCACAGACTGCAATTTTAATTTTAGACCGAGTTTCAGCTTGCATTGCCAGAACCAAGTTTGTTATGTGCTGAAACGCTGTTTTCTGACATTTCAGGCTCTAACTTCAAAAATCATGTAAAACACTTCTAACACCTTCAGATATGTTTCTCTGTGTTGCAAAATAGGTTTCATTCATGCACAGACTGCAATTTTAATTTTAGACCGAGTTTCAGCTTGCATTGCCAGAACCAAGTTTGTTCTGCGCTGAAAGGCTGTTTTCTGACATTTCAGGATCTAACCTCAAAAATCATGCAAAACACTTCTAACACCTTCAGATATGTTTCTCTGTGTTGCAAAATAGGTTTTATTCATGCACAGACTGCAATTTTAATTTTGGACCGAGTTTCAGCTTGCATTGCCTGAACCAAGTTTGTTATGTGCTGAAATGCCGTTTTCCTACATTTCAGGCTCTAACTTAAAAAATCATGCAAAACACTTCTAACACCTTCAGATATGTTTCTCTGTGTTGCAAAATAGGTTTTATTCATGCACAGACTGCAATTTTAATTTTGGACCGAGTTTCAGCCTGCATTGCCAGAAGCAAGTTTGTTATGTGCTGAAACGCCGTTTTCTGACATTTCAGGCTCTAACTTCAAAAATCATGCAAAACACTTCTAACACCTTCAGATATGGTTCTCTGTGTTGCAAAATAGGTTTTATTCCTGCACAGACTGCAATTTTAATTTTGGACTGAGTTTCAGCTGGCATTGCCTGAACCAAGTTTGTTATGTGCTGAAACGCCGTTTTCTAACATTTCAGGCTCTAACTTCAAAAATCATGCAAAACACTTCTAACACCTTCAGATATGTTTCTCTGTGTTGCAAAATAGGTTTTATTCATGCACAGACTGCAATTTTAATTTTGGACCGAGTTTCAGCCTGCATTGCCTGAACCAAGTTTGTTATGTGCTGAAACGCCGTTTTCTGACATTTCAGGCTCTAACTTCAAAAATCATGCAAAACACTTCTAACACCTTCAGATATGTTTCTCTGTGTTGCAAAATAGGTTTTATTCATGCACAGACTGCAATTTTAATTTTGGACCGAGTTTCAGCTTGCATTGCCAGAACCAAGTTTGTTATGTGCTGAAAAGCTGTTTTCTGACATTTCAGGCTCTAACTTCAAAAATCATGCAAAACACTTCTAACACCTTCAGATATGTTTCTCTGTGTTGCAAAATAGGTTTTATTCATGCACAGAGTGCAATTTTAATTTTGGACCGAGTTTCAGCTTGCATTGCCAGAACCAAGTTTGTTATGTGCTGAAACGCTGTTTTCTGACATTTCAGGCTCTAACTTCAAAAATCATGCAAAACACATCTAACACCTTCAGATATGTTTCTCTGTGTTGCAAAATAGGTTTTATTCATGCACAGACTGCAATTTTAATTTTGGACCGAGTTTGAGCTTGCATTGCCAGAACCAAGTTTTTTATGTGCTGAAACGCTGTTTTCTGACATTTCAGGCTCTAACTTCAAAAATCATGCAAAACACTTCTAACACCTTCAGATATGTTTCTCTGTGTTGCAAAATAGGTTTTATTCATGCACAGACTGCAATTTTAATTTTGGACCGAGTTTCAGCTTGCATTGCCAGAACCAAGTTTGTTATGTGCTGAAACGCTGTTTTCTGACATTTCAGGCTCTAACTTCAAAAATCATGCACAACACTTCTAACACCTTCAGATATGTTTCTCTGTGTTGGAAAATAGGTTTCATTCATGCACAGACTGCAATTTTAATTTTAGACCGAGTTTCAGCTTGCATTGCCAGAACCAAGTTTGTTCTGCGCTGAAAGGCTGTTTTCTGACATTTCAGGATCTAACCTCAAAAATCATGCAAAACACTTCTAACACCTTCAGATATGTTTCTCTGTGTTGCAAAATAGGTTTTATTCATGCACAGACTGCAATTTTAATTTCTTACCGAGTTTCAGCTTGCATTGCCTGAACCAAGTTTGTTATGTGCTGAAAAACTGTTTTCTGACATTTCAGGCTCTAACTTCAAAAATCATGCAAAACACTTCTAACACCTTCAGATATGTTTCTCTGTGTTGCAAAATAGGTTTTATTCATGCACAGACTGCAATTTTAATTTCTGACCGAGTTTCAGCTTGCATTGCCAGAACCAAGTTTGTTATGTGCTGAAACGCTGTTTTCTGACATTTCAGGCTCTAACTTCAAAAATCATGCAAAACACTTCTAACACCTTCAGATATGTTTCTCTGTGTTGCAAAATAGGTTTTATTCATGCATAGACTGCAATTTTAATTTTGGGCCGAGTTTCAGCTTGCATTGCCTGAACCAAGTCTGTTATGTGCTGAAACGCCGTTTTCTGACATTTCAGGCTCTAACTTCAAAAATCATGCAAAACACTTCTAAGACCTTCAGATATATTTCTCTGTGTTGAAAATAAGTTTTATTCATGCACAGACTGCAATTTTAATTTCTGACCGAGTTTCAGCTTGCATTGCCAGAACCAAGTTTGTTATGTGCTGAAACGCTGTTTTCTGACATTTCAGGCTCTAACTTCAAAAATCATGCAAAACACTTCTAACACCTTCAGATATGTTTCTCTGTGTTGCAAAATAGGTTTTATTCATGCACAGACTGCAATTTTAATTTCTGACCGAGTTTCAGCTTGCATTGCCAGAACCAAGTTTGTTATGTGCTGAAAAACTGTTTTCTGACATTTCAGGCTCTAACTTCAAAAATCATGCAAAACACTTCTAACACCTTCAGATATGTTTCTCTGTGTTGCAAAATAGGTTTTATTCATGCATAGACTGCAATTTTAATTTTGGGCCGAGTTTCAGCTTGCATTGCCAGAACCAAGTTTGTTATGTGCTGAAACGCTGTTTTCTGACATTTCAGGCTCTAACTTCAAAAATCATGCAAAACACTTCTAACACCTTCAGATATGTTTCTCTGTGTTGCAAAATAGGTTTTATTCATGCACAGACTGCAATTTTAATTTTGGACCGAGTTTCAGCTTGCATTGCCTGAACCAAGTTTGTTATGTGCTGAAACGCCGTTTTCTGACATTTCAGGCTCTAACTTCAAAAATCATGCAAAACACTTCTAACACCTTCAGATATGTTTCTCTGTGTTGCAAAATAGGTTTTATTCATGCACAGACTGCAATTTTAATTTTGGACCGAGTTTCAGCTTGCATTGCCAGAACCAAGTTTGTTATGTGCTGAAACGCTGTTTTCTGACATTTCAGGCTCTAACTTCAAAAATCATGCACAACACTTCTAACACCTTCAGATATGTTTCTCTGTGTTGGAAAATAGGTTTCATTCATGCACAGACTGCAATTTTAATTTTAGACCGAGTTTCAGCTTGCATTGCCAGAACCAAGTTTGTTCTGCGCTGAAAGGCTGTTTTCTGACATTTCAGGATCTAACCTCAAAAATCATGCAAAACACTTCTAACACCTTCAGATATGTTTCTCTGTGTTGCAAAATAGGTTTTATTCATGCACAGACTGCAATTTTAATTTCTTACCGAGTTTCAGCTTGCATTGCCTGAACCAAGTTTGTTATGTGCTGAAACGCCGTTTTCTGACATTTCAGGCTCTAACTTCAAAAATCATGCAAAACACTTCTAACACCTTCAGATATGTTTCTCTGTGTTGCAAAATAGGTTTTATTCATGCACAGACTGCAATTTTAATTTCTGACCGAGTTTCAGCTTGCATTGCCAGAACCAAGTTTGTTATGTGCTGAAAAACTGTTTTCTGACATTTCAGGCTCTAACTTCAAAAATCATGCAAAACACTTCTAACACCTTCAGATATGTTTCTCTGTGTTGCAAAATAGGTTTTATTCATGCATAGACTGCAATTTTAATTTTGGGCCGAGTTTCAGCTTGAATTGCCTGAACCAAGTTTGTTATGTGCTGAAACGCCGTTTTCTGACAATTCAGGCTCTAACTTCAAAAATCATGCAAAACACTTCTAACACCTTCAGATATGTTTCTCTGTGTTGCAAAATAGGTTTTATTCATGCACAGACAGCAATTTTAATATTGGACCGAGTTTCAGCTTGAATTGCCTGAACCAAGTTTGTTCTGCGCTGAAACGCTGTTTTCTGACATTTCAGGCTCTAACTTCAAAAATCATGCAAAACACTTCTAACACCTTCAGATATGTTTCTCTGTGTTGCAAAATAGGTTTTATTCATGCACAGACTGCAATTTTAATTTTGGACCGAGTTTCAGCTTGCATTGCCAGAACCAAGTTTGTTATGTGCTGAAACGCTGTTTTCTGACATTTCAGGCTCTAACTTCAAAAATCATGCAAAACACATCTAACACCTTCAGATATGTTTCTCTGTGTTGCAAAATAGGTTTTATTCATGCACAGACTGCAATTTTAATTTTGGACCGAGTTTGAGCTTGCATTGCCAGAACCAAGTTTGTTATGTGCTGAAACGCTGTTTTCTGACATTTCAGGCTCTAACTTCAAAAATCATGCACAACACTTCTAACACCTTCAGATATGTTTCTCTGTGTTGGAAAATAGGTTTCATTCATGCACAGACTGCAATTTTAATTTTAGACCGAGTTTCAGCTTGCATTGCCAGAACCAAGTTTGTTCTGCGCTGAAAGGCTGTTTTCTGACATTTCAGGATCTAACCTCAAAAATCATGCAAAACACTTCTAACACCTTCAGATATGTTTCTCTGTGTTGCAAAATAGGTTTTATTCATGCACAGACTGCAATTTTAATTTCTGACCGAGTTTCAGCTTGCATTGCCAGAACCAAGTTTGTTATGTGCTGAAAAACTGTTTTCTGACATTTCAGGCTCTAACTTCAAAAATCATGCAAAACACTTCTAACACCTTCAGATATGTTTCTCTGTGTTTCAAAATAGGTTTTATTCATGCATAGACTGCAATTTTAATTTTGGGCCGAGTTTCAGCTTGCATTGCCTGAACCAAGTTTGTTATGTGCTGAAACGCCGTTTTCTGACAATTCAGGCTCTAACTTCAAAAATCATGCAAAACACTTCTAACACCTTCAGATATGTTTCTCTGTGTTGCAAAATAGGTTTTATTCATGCACAGACTGCAATTTTAATTTTGGACCGAGTTTCAGCTTGCATTGCCTGAACCAAGTTTGTTATGTGCTGAAACGCCGTTTTCTGACATTTCAGGCTCTAACTTCAAAAATCATGCAAAACACTTCTAACACCTTCAGATATGTTTCTCTGTGTTGCAAAATAGGTTTTATTCATGCACAGACTGCAATTTTAATTTTGGACCGAGTTTCAGCTTGCATTGCCAGAACCAAGTTTGTTCTGCGCTGAAACGCTGTTTTCTGACATTTCAGGCTCTAACTTCAAAAATCATGCAAAACACTTCTAACACCTTCAGATATGTTTCTCTGTGTTGCAAAATAGGTTTTATTCATGCACAGACTGCAATTTTAATTTTGGACCGAGTTTCAGCTTGCATTGCCAGAACCAAGTTTGTTATGTGCTGAAACGCTGTTTTCTGACATTTCAGGCTCTAACTTCAAAAATCATGCAAAACACATCTAACACCTTCAGATATGTTTCTCTGTGTTGCAAAATAGGTTTTATTCATGCACAGACTGCAATTTTAATTTTGGACCGAGTTTGAGCTTGCATTGCCAGAACCAAGTTTGTTATGTGCTGAAACGCTGTTTTCTGACATTTCAGGCTCTAACTTCAAAAATCATGCACAACACTTCTAACACCTTCAGATATGTTTCTCTGTGTTGGAAAATAGGTTTCATTCATGCACAGACTGCAATTTTAATTTTAGACCGAGTTTCAGCTTGCATTGCCAGAACCAAGTTTGTTCTGCGCTGAAAGGCTGTTTTCTGACATTTCAGGATCTAACCTCAAAAATCATGCAAAACACTTCTAACACCTTCAGATATGTTTCTCTGTGTTGCAAAATAGGTTTTATTCATGCACAGACTGCAATTTTAATTTCTGACCGAGTTTCAGCTTGCATTGCCAGAACCAAGTTTGTTATGTGCTGAAAAACTGTTTTCTGACATTTCAGGCTCTAACTTCAAAAATCATGCAAAACACTTCTAACACCTTCAGATATGTTTCTCTGTGTTGCAAAATAGGTTTTATTCATGCATAGACTGCAATTTTAATTTTGGGCCGAGTTTCAGCTTGCATTGCCTGAACCAATTTTGTTATGTGCTGAAACGCCGTTTTCTGACAATTCAGGCTCTAACTTCAAAAATCATGCAAAACACTTCTAACACCTTCAGATATGTTTCTCTGTGTTGCAAAATAGGTTTTATTCATGCACAGACTGCAATTTTAATTTTGGACCGAGTTTCAGCTTGCATTGCCTGAACCAAGTTTGTTATGTGCTGAAACGCCGTTTTCTGACATTTCAGGCTCTAACTTCAAAAATCATGCAAAACACTTCTAACACCTTCAGATATGTTTCTCTGTGTTGCAAAATAGGTTTTATTCATGCACAGACTGCAATTTTAATTTTGGACCAAGTTTCAGCTTGCATTGCCAGAACCAAGTTTGTTATGTGCTGAAACGCTGTTTTCTGACATTTCAGGCTCTAACTTCAAAAATCATGCACAACACTTCTAACACCTTCAGATATGTTTCTCTGTGTTGGAAAATAGGTTTCATTCATGCACAGACTGCAATTTTAATTTTAGACCGAGTTTCAGCTTGCATTGCCAGAACCAAGTTTGTTATGTGCTGAAACGCTGTTTTCTGACATTTCAGGCTCTAACTTCAAAAATCATGTAAAACACTTCTAACACCTTCAGATATGTTTCTCTGTGTTGCAAAATAGGTTTCATTCATGCACAGACTGCAATTTTAATTTTAGACCGAGTTTCAGCTTGCATTGCCAGAACCAAGTTTGTTCTGCGCTGAAAGGCTGTTTTCTGACATTTCAGGATCTAACCTCAAAAATCATGCAAAACACTTCTAACACCTTCAGATATGTTTCTCTGTGTTGCAAAATAGGTTTTATTCATGCACAGACTGCAATTTTAATTTTGGACCGAGTTTCAGCTTGCATTGCCTGAACCAAGTTTGTTATGTGCTGAAATGCCGTTTTCCTACATTTCAGGCTCTAACTTCAAAAATCATGCAAAACACTTCTAACACCTTCAGATATGTTTCTCTGTGTTGCAAAATAGGTTTTATTCATGCACAGACTGCAATTTTAATTTTGGACCGAGTTTCAGCCTGCATTGCCAGAAGCAAGTTTGTTATGTGCTGAAACGCCGTTTTCTGACATTTCAGGCTCTAACTTCAAAAATCATGCAAAACACTTCTAACACCTTCAGATATGTTTCTCGGTGTTGCAAAATAGGTTTTATTCATGCACAGACTGCAATTTTAATTTTGGACCGAGTTTCAGCTTGAATTGCCTGAACCAAGTTTGTTCTGCGCTGAAACGCTGTTTTCTGACATTTCAGGCTCTAACTTCAAAAATCATGCAAAACACTTCTAACACCTTCAGATATGGTTCTCTGTGTTGCAAAATAGGTTTTATTCCTGCACAGACTGCAATTTTAATTTTGGACTGAGTTTCAGCTGGCATTGCCTGAACCAAGTTTGTTATGTGCTGAAACGCCGTTTTCTAACATTTCAGGCTCTAACTTCAAAAATCATGCAAAACACTTCTAACACCTTCAGATATGTTTCTCTGTGTTGCAAAATAGGTTTTATTCATGCACAGACTGCAATTTTAATTTTGGACCGAGTTTCAGCCTGCATTGCCTGAACCAAGTTTGTTATGTGCTGAAACGCCGTTTTCTGACATTTCAGGCTCTAACTTCAAAAATCATGCAAAACACTTCTAACACCTTCAGATATGTTTCTCTGTGTTGCAAAATAGGTTTTATTCATGCACAGACTGCAATTTTAATTTTGGACCGAGTTTCAGCTTGCATTGCCAGAACCAAGTTTGTTATGTGCTGAAAAGCTGTTTTCTGACATTTCAGGCTCTAACTTCAAAAATCATGCAAAACACTTCTAACACCTTCAGATATGTTTCTCTGTGTTGCAAAATAGGTTTTATTCATGCACAGAGTGCAATTTTAATTTTGGACCGAGTTTCAGCTTGCATTGCCAGAACCAAGTTTGTTATGTGCTGAAACGCTGTTTTCTGACATTTCAGGCTCTAACTTCAAAAATCATGCAAAACACATCTAACACCTTCAGATATGTTTCTCTGTGTTGCAAAATAGGTTTTATTCATGCACAGACTGCAATTTTAATTTTGGACCGAGTTTGAGCTTGCATTGCCAGAACCAAGTTTTTTATGTGCTGAAACGCTGTTTTCTGACATTTCAGGCTCTAACTTCAAAAATCATGCAAAACACTTCTAACACCTTCAGATATGTTTCTCTGTGTTGCAAAATAGGTTTTATTCATGCACAGACTGCAATTTTAATTTTGGACCGAGTTTCAGCTTGCATTGCCAGAACCAAGTTTGTTATGTGCTGAAACGCTGTTTTCTGACATTTCAGGCTCTAACTTCAAAAATCATGCACAACACTTCTAACACCTTCAGATATGTTTCTCTGTGTTGGAAAATAGGTTTCATTCATGCACAGACTGCAATTTTAATTTTAGACCGAGTTTCAGCTTGCATTGCCAGAACCAAGTTTGTTCTGCGCTGAAAGGCTGTTTTCTGACATTTCAGGATCTAACCTCAAAAATCATGCAAAACACTTCTAACACCTTCAGATATGTTTCTCTGTGTTGCAAAATAGGTTTTATTCATGCACAGACTGCAATTTTAATTTCTTACCGAGTTTCAGCTTGCATTGCCTGAACCAAGTTTGTTATGTGCTGAAACGCCGTTTTCTGACATTTCAGGCTCTAACTTCAAAAATCATGCAAAACACTTCTAACACCTTCAGATATGTTTCTCTGTGTTGCAAAATAGGTTTTATTCATGCACAGACTGCAATTTTAATTTCTGACCGAGTTTCAGCTTGCATTGCCAGAACCAAGTTTGTTATGTGCTGAAAAACTGTTTTCTGACATTTCAGGCTCTAACTTCAAAAATCATGCAAAACACTTCTAACACCTTCAGATATGTTTCTCTGTGTTGCAAAATAGGTTTTATTCATGCATAGACTGCAATTTTAATTTTGGGCCGAGTTTCAGCTTGAATTGCCTGAACCAAGTTTGTTATGTGCTGAAACGCCGTTTTCTGACAATTCAGGCTCTAACTTCAAAAATCATGCAAAACACTTCTAACACCTTCAGATATGTTTCTCTGTGTTGCAAAATAGGTTTTATTCATGCACAGACAGCAATTTTAATATTGGACCGAGTTTCAGCTTGAATTGCCTGAACCAAGTTTGTTCTGCGCTGAAACGCTGTTTTCTGACATTTCAGGCTCTAACTTCAAAAATCATGCAAAACACTTCTAACACCTTCAGATATGTTTCTCTGTGTTGCAAAATAGGTTTTATTCATGCACAGACTGCAATTTTAATTTTGGACCGAGTTTCAGCTTGCATTGCCAGAACCAAGTTTGTTATGTGCTGAAACGCTGTTTTCTGACATTTCAGGCTCTAACTTCAAAAATCATGCAAAACACATCTAACACCTTCAGATATGTTTCTCTGTGTTGCAAAATAGGTTTTATTCATGCACAGACTGCAATTTTAATTTTGGACCGAGTTTGAGCTTGCATTGCCAGAACCAAGTTTGTTATGTGCTGAAACGCTGTTTTCTGACATTTCAGGCTCTAACTTCAAAAATCATGCACAACACTTCTAACACCTTCAGATATGTTTCTCTGTGTTGGAAAATAGGTTTCATTCATGCACAGACTGCAATTTTAATTTTAGACCGAGTTTCAGCTTGCATTGCCAGAACCAAGTTTGTTCTGCGCTGAAAGGCTGTTTTCTGACATTTCAGGATCTAACCTCAAAAATCATGCAAAACACTTCTAACACCTTCAGATATGTTTCTCTGTGTTGCAAAATAGGTTTTATTCATGCACAGACTGCAATTTTAATTTCTGACCGAGTTTCAGCTTGCATTGCCAGAACCAAGTTTGTTATGTGCTGAAAAACTGTTTCCTGACATTTCAGGCTCTAACTTCAAAAATCATGCAAAACACTTCTAACACCTTCAGATATGTTTCTCTGTGTTGCAAAATAGGTTTTATTCATGCATAGACTGCAATTTTAATTTTGGGCCGAGTTTCAGCTTGCATTGCCTGAACCAAGTTTGTTATGTGCTGAAACGCCGTTTTCTGACAATTCAGGCTCTAACTTCAAAAATCATGCAAAACACTTCTAACACCTTCAGATATGTTTCTCTGTGTTGCAAAATAGGTTTTATTCATGCACAGACTGCAATTTTAATTTTGGACCGAGTTTCAGCTTGCATTGCCTGAACCAAGTTTGTTATGTGCTGAAACGCCGTTTTCTGACAATTCAGGCTCTAACTTCAAAAATCATGCAAAACACTTCTAACACCTTCAGATATGTTTCTCTGTGTTGCAAAATAGGTTTTATTCATGCACAGACTGCAATTTTAATTTTGGACCGAGTTTCAGCTTGCATTGCCAGAACCAAGTTTGTTCTGCGCTGAAACGCTGTTTTCTGACATTTCAGGCTCTAACTTCAAAAATCATGCAAAACACTTCTAACACCTTCAGATATGTTTCTCTGTGTTGCAAAATAGGTTTTATTCATGCACAGACTGCAATTTTAATTTTGGACCGAGTTTCAGCTTGCATTGCCAGAACCAAGTTTGTTATGTGCTGAAACGCTGTTTTCTGACATTTCAGGCTCTAACTTCAAAAATCATGCAAAACACATCTAACACCTTCAGATATGTTTCTCTGTGTTGCAAAATAGGTTTTATTCATGCACAGACTGCAATTTTAATTTTGGACCGAGTTTGAGCTTGCATTGCCAGAACCAAGTTTGTTATGTGCTGAAACGCTGTTTTCTGACATTTCAGGCTCTAACTTCAAAAATCATGCACAACACTTCTAACACCTTCAGATATGTTTCTCTGTGTTGGAAAATAGGTTTCATTCATGCACAGACTGCAATTTTAATTTTAGACCGAGTTTCAGCTTGCATTGCCAGAACCAAGTTTGTTCTGCGCTGAAAGGCTGTTTTCTGACATTTCAGGATCTAACCTCAAAAATCATGCAAAACACTTCTAACACCTTCAGATATGTTTCTCTGTGTTGCAAAATAGGTTTTATTCATGCACAGACTGCAATTTTAATTTCTGACCGAGTTTCAGCTTGCATTGCCAGAACCAAGTTTGTTATGTGCTGAAAAACTGTTTTCTGACATTTCAGGCTCTAACTTCAAAAATCATGCAAAACACTTCTAACACCTTCAGATATGTTTCTCTGTGTTGCAAAATAGGTTTTATTCATGCATAGACTGCAATTTTAATTTTGGGCCGAGTTTCAGCTTGCATTGCCTGAACCAATTTTGTTATGTGCTGAAACGCCGTTTTCTGACAATTCAGGCTCTAACTTCAAAAATCATGCAAAACACTTCTAACACCTTCAGATATGTTTCTCTGTGTTGCAAAATAGGTTTTATTCATGCACAGACTGCAATTTTAATTTTGGACCGAGTTTCAGCTTGCATTGCCTGAACCAAGTTTGTTATGTGCTGAAACGCCGTTTTCTGACATTTCAGGCTCTAACTTCAAAAATCATGCAAAACACTTCTAACACCTTCAGATATGTTTCTCTGTGTTGCAAAATAGGTTTTATTCATGCACAGACTGCAATTTTAATTTTGGACCAAGTTTCAGCTTGCATTGCCAGAACCAAGTTTGTTATGTGCTGAAACGCTGTTTTCTGACATTTCAGGCTCTAACTTCAAAAATCATGCACAACACTTCTAACACCTTCAGATATGTTTCTCTGTGTTGGAAAATAGGTTTCATTCATGCACAGACTGCAATTTTAATTTTAGACCGAGTTTCAGCTTGCATTGCCAGAACCAAGTTTGTTATGTGCTGAAACGCTGTTTTCTGACATTTCAGGCTCTAACTTCAAAAATCATGTAAAACACTTCTAACACCTTCAGATATGTTTCTCTGTGTTGCAAAATAGGTTTCATTCATGCACAGACTGCAATTTTAATTTTAGACCGAGTTTCAGCTTGCATTGCCAGAACCAAGTTTGTTCTGCGCTGAAAGGCTGTTTTCTGACATTTCAGGATCTAACCTCAAAAATCATGCAAAACACTTCTAACACCTTCAGATATGTTTCTCTGTGTTGCAAAATAGGTTTTATTCATGCACAGACTGCAATTTTAATTTTGGACCGAGTTTCAGCTTGCATTGCCTGAACCAAGTTTGTTATGTGCTGAAATGCCGTTTTCCTACATTTCAGGCTCTAACTTCAAAAATCATGCAAAACACTTCTAACACCTTCAGATATGTTTCTCTGTGTTGCAAAATAGGTTTTATTCATGCACAGACTGCAATTTTAATTTTGGACCGAGTTTCAGCCTGCATTGCCAGAAGCAAGTTTGTTATGTGCTGAAACGCCGTTTTCTGACATTTCAGGCTCTAACTTCAAAAATCATGCAAAACACTTCTAACACCTTCAGATATGTTTCTCGGTGTTGCAAAATAGGTTTTATTCATGCACAGACTGCAATTTTAATTTTGGACCGAGTTTCAGCTTGAATTGCCTGAACCAAGTTTGTTCTGCGCTGAAACGCTGTTTTCTGACATTTCAGGCTCTAACTTCAAAAATCATGCAAAACACTTCTAACACCTTCAGATATGGTTCTCTGTGTTGCAAAATAGGTTTTATTCCTGCACAGACTGCAATTTTAATTTTGGACTGAGTTTCAGCTGGCATTGCCTGAACCAAGTTTGTTATGTGCTGAAACGCCGTTTTCTAACATTTCAGGCTCTAACTTCAAAAATCATGCAAAACACTTCTAACACCTTCAGATATGTTTCTCTGTGTTGCAAAATAGGTTTTATTCATGCACAGACTGCAATTTTAATTTTGGACCGAGTTTCAGCCTGCATTGCCTGAACCAAGTTTGTTATGTGCTGAAACGCCGTTTTCTGACATTTCAGGCTCTAACTTCAAAAATCATGCAAAACACTTCTAACACCTTCAGATATGTTTCTCTGTGTTGCAAAATAGGTTTTATTCATGCACAGACTGCAATTTTAATTTTGGACCGAGTTTCAGCTTGCATTGCCAGAACCAAGTTTGTTATGTGCTGAAAAGCTGTTTTCTGACATTTCAGGCTCTAACTTCAAAAATCATGCAAAACACTTCTAACACCTTCAGATATGTTTCTCTGTGTTGCAAAATAGGTTTTATTCATGCACAGAGTGCAATTTTAATTTTGGACCGAGTTTCAGCTTGCATTGCCAGAACCAAGTTTGTTATGTGCTGAAACGCTGTTTTCTGACATTTCAGGCTCTAACTTCAAAAATCATGCAAAACACATCTAACACCTTCAGATATGTTTCTCTGTGTTGCAAAATAGGTTTTATTCATGCACAGACTGCAATTTTAATTTTGGACCGAGTTTGAGCTTGCATTGCCAGAACCAAGTTTTTTATGTGCTGAAACGCTGTTTTCTGACATTTCAGGCTCTAACTTCAAAAATCATGCAAAACACTTCTAACACCTTCAGATATGTTTCTCTGTGTTGCAAAATAGGTTTTATTCATGCACAGACTGCAATTTTAATTTTGGACCGAGTTTCAGCTTGCATTGCCAGAACCAAGTTTGTTATGTGCTGAAACGCTGTTTTCTGACATTTCAGGCTCTAACTTCAAAAATCATGCACAACACTTCTAACACCTTCAGATATGTTTCTCTGTGTTGGAAAATAGGTTTCATTCATGCACAGACTGCAATTTTAATTTTAGACCGAGTTTCAGCTTGCATTGCCAGAACCAAGTTTGTTCTGCGCTGAAAGGCTGTTTTCTGACATTTCAGGATCTAACCTCAAAAATCATGCAAAACACTTCTAACACCTTCAGATATGTTTCTCTGTGTTGCAAAATAGGTTTTATTCATGCACAGACTGCAATTTTAATTTCTTACCGAGTTTCAGCTTGCATTGCCTGAACCAAGTTTGTTATGTGCTGAAACGTCGTTTTCTGACATTTCAGGCTCTAACTTCAAAAATCATGCAAAACACTTCTAACACCTTCAGATATGTTTCTCTGTGTTGCAAAATAGGTTTTATTCATGCACAGACTGCAATTTTAATTTCTGACCGAGTTTCAGCTTGCATTGCCAGAACCAAGTTTGTTATGTGCTGAAAAACTGTTTTCTGACATTTCAGGCTCTAACTTCAAAAATCATGCAAAACACTTCTAACACCTTCAGATATGTTTCTCTGTGTTGCAAAATAGGTTTTATTCATGCACAGACTGCAATTTTAATTTCTGACCGAGTTTCAGCTTGCATTGCCAGAACCAAGTTTGTTATGTGCTGAAACGCTGTTTTCTGACATTTCAGGCTCTAACTTCAAAAATCATGCAAAACACTTCTAACACCTTCAGATATGTTTCTCTGTGTTGCAAAATAGGTTTTATTCATGCATAGACTGCAATTTTAATTTTGGGCCGAGTTTCAGCTTGCATTGCCTGAACCAAGTCTGTTATGTGCTGAAACGCCGTTTTCTGACATTTCAGGCTCTAACTTCAAAAATCATGCAAAACACTTCTAAGACCTTCAGATATATTTCTCTGTGTTGAAAATAAGTTTTATTCATGCACAGACTGCAATTTTAATTTCTGACCGAGTTTCAGCTTGCATTGCCAGAACCAAGTTTGTTATGTGCTGAAACGCTGTTTTCTGACATTTCAGGCTCTAACTTCAAAAATCATGCAAAACACTTCTAACACCTTCAGATATGTTTCTCTGTGTTGCAAAATAGGTTTTATTCATGCACAGACTGCAATTTTAATTTCTGACCGAGTTTCAGCTTGCATTGCCAGAACCAAGTTTGTTATGTGCTGAAAAACTGTTTTCTGACATTTCAGGCTCTAACTTCAAAAATCATGCAAAACACTTCTAACACCTTCAGATATGTTTCTCTGTGTTGCAAAATAGGTTTTATTCATGCATAGACTGCAATTTTAATTTTGGGCCGAGTTTCAGCTTGCATTGCCAGAACCAAGTTTGTTATGTGCTGAAACGCTGTTTTCTGACATTTCAGGCTCTAACTTCAAAAATCATGCAAAACACTTCTAACACCTTCAGATATGTTTCTCTGTGTTGCAAAATAGGTTTTATTCATGCACAGACTGCAATTTTAATTTTGGACCGAGTTTCAGCTTGCATTGCCTGAACCAAGTTTGTTATGTGCTGAAACGCCGTTTTCTGACATTTCAGGCTCTAACTTCAAAAATCATGCAAAACACTTCTAACACCTTCAGATATGTTTCTCTGTGTTGCAAAATAGGTTTTATTCATGCACAGACTGCAATTTTAATTTTGGACCGAGTTTCAGCTTGCATTGCCAGAACCAAGTTTGTTATGTGCTGAAACGCTGTTTTCTGACATTTCAGGCTCTAACTTCAAAAATCATGCACAACACTTCTAACACCTTCAGATATGTTTCTCTGTGTTGGAAAATAGGTTTCATTCATGCACAGACTGCAATTTTAATTTTAGACCGAGTTTCAGCTTGCATTGCCAGAACCAAGTTTGTTCTGCGCTGAAAGGCTGTTTTCTGACATTTCAGGATCTAACCTCAAAAATCATGCAAAACACTTCTAACACCTTCAGATATGTTTCTCTGTGTTGCAAAATAGGTTTTATTCATGCACAGACTGCAATTTTAATTTCTTACCGAGTTTCAGCTTGCATTGCCTGAACCAAGTTTGTTATGTGCTGAAACGCCGTTTTCTGACATTTCAGGCTCTAACTTCAAAAATCATGCAAAACACTTCTAACACCTTCAGATATGTTTCTCTGTGTTGCAAAATAGGTTTTATTCATGCACAGACTGCAATTTTAATTTCTGACCGAGTTTCAGCTTGCATTGCCAGAACCAAGTTTGTTATGTGCTGAAAAACTGTTTTCTGACATTTCAGGCTCTAACTTCAAAAATCATGCAAAACACTTCTAACACCTTCAGATATGTTTCTCTGTGTTGCAAAATAGGTTTTATTCATGCATAGACTTCAATTTTAATTTTGGGCCGAGTTTCAGCTTGAATTGCCTGAACCAAGTTTGTTATGTGCTGAAACGCCGTTTTCTGACAATTCAGGCTCTAACTTCAAAAATCATGCAAAACACTTCTAACACCTTCAGATATGTTTCTCTGTGTTGCAAAATAGGTTTTATTCATGCACAGACAGCAATTTTAATATTGGACCGAGTTTCAGCTTGAATTGCCTGAACCAAGTTTGTTCTGCGCTGAAACGCTGTTTTCTGACATTTCAGGCTCTAACTTCAAAAATCATGCAAAACACTTCTAACACCTTCAGATATGTTTCTCTGTGTTGCAAAATAGGTTTTATTCATGCACAGACTGCAATTTTAATTTTGGACCGAGTTTCAGCTTGCATTGCCAGAACCAAGTTTGTTATGTGCTGAAACGCTGTTTTCTGACATTTCAGGCTCTAACTTCAAAAATCATGCAAAACACATCTAACACCTTCAGATATGTTTCTCTGTGTTGCAAAATAGGTTTTATTCATGCACAGACTGCAATTTTAATTTTGGACCGAGTTTGAGCTTGCATTGCCAGAACCAAGTTTGTTATGTGCTGAAACGCTGTTTTCTGACATTTCAGGCTCTAACTTCAAAAATCATGCACAACACTTCTAACACCTTCAGATATGTTTCTCTGTGTTGGAAAATAGGTTTCATTCATGCACAGACTGCAATTTTAATTTTAGACCGAGTTTCAGCTTGCATTGCCAGAACCAAGTTTGTTCTGCGCTGAAAGGCTGTTTTCTGACATTTCAGGATCTAACCTCAAAAATCATGCAAAACACTTCTAACACCTTCAGATATGTTTCTCTGTGTTGCAAAATAGGTTTTATTCATGCACAGACTGCAATTTTAATTTCTGACCGAGTTTCAGCTTGCATTGCCAGAACCAAGTTTGTTATGTGCTGAAAAACTGTTTTCTGACATTTCAGGCTCTAACTTCAAAAATCATGCAAAACACTTCTAACACCTTCAGATATGTTTCTCTGTGTTGCAAAATAGGTTTTATTCATGCATAGACTGCAATTTTAATTTTGGGCCGAGTTTCAGCTTGCATTGCCTGAACCAAGTTTGTTATGTGCTGAAACGCCGTTTTCTGACAATTCAGGCTCTAACTTCAAAAATCATGCAAAACACTTCTAACACCTTCAGATATGTTTCTCTGTGTTGCAAAATAGGTTTTATTCATGCACAGACTGCAATTTTAATTTTGGACCGAGTTTCAGCTTGCATTGCCTGAACCAAGTTTGTTATGTGCTGAAACGCCGTTTTCTGACATTTCAGGCTCTAACTTCAAAAATCATGCAAAACACTTCTAACACCTTCAGATATGTTTCTCTGTGTTGCAAAATAGGTTTTATTCATGCACAGACTGCAATTTTAATTTTGGACCGAGTTTCAGCTTGCATTGCCAGAACCAAGTTTGTTCTGCGCTGAAACGCTGTTTTCTGACATTTCAGGCTCTAACTTCAAAAATCATGCAAAACACTTCTAACACCTTCAGATATGTTTCTCTGTGTTGCAAAATAGGTTTTATTCATGCACAGACTGCAATTTTAATTTTGGACCGAGTTTCAGCTTGCATTGCCAGAACCAAGTTTGTTATGTGCTGAAACGCTGTTTTCTGACATTTCAGGCTCTAACTTCAAAAATCATGCAAAACACATCTAACACCTTCAGATATGTTTCTCTGTGTTGCAAAATAGGTTTTATTCATGCACAGACTGCAATTTTAATTTTGGACCGAGTTTGAGCTTGCATTGCCAGAACCAAGTTTGTTATGTGCTGAAACGCTGTTTTCTGACATTTCAGGCTCTAACTCAAAAATCATGCACAACACTTCTAACACCTTCAGATATGTTTCTCTGTGTTGGAAAATAGGTTTCATTCATGCACAGACTGCAATTTTAATTTTAGACCGAGTTTCAGCTTGCATTGCCAGAACCAAGTTTGTTCTGCGCTGAAAGGCTGTTTTCTGACATTTCAGGATCTAACCTCAAAAATCATGCAAAACACTTCTAACACCTTCAGATATGTTTCTCTGTGTTGCAAAATAGGTTTTATTCATGCACAGACTGCAATTTTAATTTCTGACCGAGTTTCAGCTTGCATTGCCAGAACCAAGTTTGTTATGTGCTGAAAAACTGTTTTCTGACATTTCAGGCTCTAACTTCAAAAATCATGCAAAACACTTCTAACACCTTCAGATATGTTTCTCTGTGTTGCAAAATAGGTTTTATTCATGCATAGACTGCAATTTTAATTTTGGGCCGAGTTTCAGCTTGCATTGCCTGAACCAATTTTGTTATGTGCTGAAACGCCGTTTTCTGACAATTCAGGCTCTAACTTCAAAAATCATGCAAAACACTTCTAACACCTTCAGATATGTTTCTCTGTGTTGCAAAATAGGTTTTATTCATGCACAGACTGCAATTTTAATTTTGGACCGAGTTTCAGCTTGCATTGCCTGAACCAAGTTTGTTATGTGCTGAAACGCCGTTTTCTGACATTTCAGGCTCTAACTTCAAAAATCATGCAAAACACTTCTAACACCTTCAGATATGTTTCTCTGTGTTGCAAAATAGGTTTTATTCATGCACAGACTGCAATTTTAATTTTGGACCGAGTTTCAGCTTGAATTGCCTGAACCAAGTTTGTTCTGCGCTGAAACGCTGTTTTCTGACATTTCAGGCTCTAACTTCAAAAATCATGCAAAACACTTCTAACACCTTCAGATATGGTTCTCTGTGTTGCAAAATAGGTTTTATTCCTGCACAGACTGCAATTTTAATTTTGGACTGAGTTTCAGCTGGCATTGCCTGAACCAAGTTTGTTATGTGCTGAAACGCCGTTTTCTAACATTTCAGGCTCTAACTTCAAAAATCATGCAAAACACTTCTAACACCTTCAGATATGTTTCTCTGTGTTGCAAAATAGGTTTTATTCATGCACAGACTGCAATTTTAATTTTGGACCGAGTTTCAGCCTGCATTGCCTGAACCAAGTTTGTTATGTGCTGAAACGCCGTTTTCTGACATTTCAGGCTCTAACTTCAAAAATCATGCAAAACACTTCTAACACCTTCAGATATGTTTCTCTGTGTTGCAAAATAGGTTTTATTCATGCACAGACTGCAATTTTAATTTTGGACCGAGTTTCAGCTTGCATTGCCAGAACCAAGTTTGTTATGTGCTGAAAAGCTGTTTTCTGACATTTCAGGCTCTAACTTCAAAAATCATGCAAAACACTTCTAACACCTTCAGATATGTTTCTCTGTGTTGCAAAATAGGTTTTATTCATGCACAGAGTGCAATTTTAATTTTGGACCGAGTTTCAGCTTGCATTGCCAGAACCAAGTTTGTTATGTGCTGAAACGCTGTTTTCTGACATTTCAGGCTCTAACTTCAAAAATCATGCAAAACACATCTAACACCTTCAGATATGTTTCTCTGTGTTGCAAAATAGGTTTTATTCATGCACAGACTGCAATTTTAATTTTGGACCGAGTTTGAGCTTGCATTGCCAGAACCAAGTTTTTTATGTGCTGAAACGCTGTTTTCTGACATTTCAGGCTCTAACTTCAAAAATCATGCAAAACACTTCTAACACCTTCAGATATGTTTCTCTGTGTTGCAAAATAGGTTTTATTCATGCACAGACTGCAATTTTAATTTTGGACCGAGTTTCAGCTTGCATTGCCAGAACCAAGTTTGTTATGTGCTGAAACGCTGTTTTCTGACATTTCAGGCTCTAACTTCAAAAATCATGCACAACACTTCTAACACCTTCAGATATGTTTCTCTGTGTTGGAAAATAGGTTTCATTCATGCACAGACTGCAATTTTAATTTTAGACCGAGTTTCAGCTTGCATTGCCAGAACCAAGTTTGTTCTGCGCTGAAAGGCTGTTTTCTGACATTTCAGGATCTAACCTCAAAAATCATGCAAAACACTTCTAACACCTTCAGATATGTTTCTCTGTGTTGCAAAATAGGTTTTATTCATGCACAGACTGCAATTTTAATTTCTTACCGAGTTTCAGCTTGCATTGCCTGAACCAAGTTTGTTATGTGCTGAAACGTCGTTTTCTGACATTTCAGGCTCTAACTTCAAAAATCATGCAAAACACTTCTAACACCTTCAGATATGTTTCTCTGTGTTGCAAAATAGGTTTTATTCATGCACAGACTGCAATTTTAATTTCTGACCGAGTTTCAGCTTGCATTGCCAGAACCAAGTTTGTTATGTGCTGAAAAACTGTTTTCTGACATTTCAGGCTCTAACTTCAAAAATCATGCAAAACACTTCTAACACCTTCAGATATGTTTCTCTGTGTTGCAAAATAGGTTTTATTCATGCACAGACTGCAATTTTAATTTCTGACCGAGTTTCAGCTTGCATTGCCAGAACCAAGTTTGTTATGTGCTGAAACGCTGTTTTCTGACATTTCAGGCTCTAACTTCAAAAATCATGCAAAACACTTCTAACACCTTCAGATATGTTTCTCTGTGTTGCAAAATAGGTTTTATTCATGCATAGACTGCAATTTTAATTTTGGGCCGAGTTTCAGCTTGCATTGCCTGAACCAAGTCTGTTATGTGCTGAAACGCCGTTTTCTGACATTTCAGGCTCTAACTTCAAAAATCATGCAAAACACTTCTAAGACCTTCAGATATATTTCTCTGTGTTGAAAATAAGTTTTATTCATGCACAGACTGCAATTTTAATTTCTGACCGAGTTTCAGCTTGCATTGCCAGAACCAAGTTTGTTATGTGCTGAAACGCTGTTTTCTGACATTTCAGGCTCTAACTTCAAAAATCATGCAAAACACTTCTAACACCTTCAGATATGTTTCTCTGTGTTGCAAAATAGGTTTTATTCATGCACAGACTGCAATTTTAATTTCTGACCGAGTTTCAGCTTGCATTGCCAGAACCAAGTTTGTTATGTGCTGAAAAACTGTTTTCTGACATTTCAGGCTCTAACTTCAAAAATCATGCAAAACACTTCTAACACCTTCAGATATGTTTCTCTGTGTTGCAAAATAGGTTTTATTCATGCATAGACTGCAATTTTAATTTTGGGCCGAGTTTCAGCTTGCATTGCCAGAACCAAGTTTGTTATGTGCTGAAACGCTGTTTTCTGACATTTCAGGCTCTAACTTCAAAAATCATGCAAAACACTTCTAACACCTTCAGATATGTTTCTCTGTGTTGCAAAATAGGTTTTATTCATGCACAGACTGCAATTTTAATTTTGGACCGAGTTTCAGCTTGCATTGCCTGAACCAAGTTTGTTATGTGCTGAAACGCCGTTTTCTGACATTTCAGGCTCTAACTTCAAAAATCATGCAAAACACTTCTAACACCTTCAGATATGTTTCTCTGTGTTGCAAAATAGGTTTTATTCATGCACAGACTGCAATTTTAATTTTGGACCGAGTTTCAGCTTGCATTGCCAGAACCAAGTTTGTTATGTGCTGAAACGCTGTTTTCTGACATTTCAGGCTCTAACTTCAAAAATCATGCACAACACTTCTAACACCTTCAGATATGTTTCTCTGTGTTGGAAAATAGGTTTCATTCATGCACAGACTGCAATTTTAATTTTAGACCGAGTTTCAGCTTGCATTGCCAGAACCAAGTTTGTTCTGCGCTGAAAGGCTGTTTTCTGACATTTCAGGATCTAACCTCAAAAATCATGCAAAACACTTCTAACACCTTCAGATATGTTTCTCTGTGTTGCAAAATAGGTTTTATTCATGCACAGACTGCAATTTTAATTTCTTACCGAGTTTCAGCTTGCATTGCCTGAACCAAGTTTGTTATGTGCTGAAACGCCGTTTTCTGACATTTCAGGCTCTAACTTCAAAAATCATGCAAAACACTTCTAACACCTTCAGATATGTTTCTCTGTGTTGCAAAATAGGTTTTATTCATGCACAGACTGCAATTTTAATTTCTGACCGAGTTTCAGCTTGCATTGCCAGAACCAAGTTTGTTATGTGCTGAAAAACTGTTTTCTGACATTTCAGGCTCTAACTTCAAAAATCATGCAAAACACTTCTAACACCTTCAGATATGTTTCTCTGTGTTGCAAAATAGGTTTTATTCATGCATAGACTGCAATTTTAATTTTGGGCCGAGTTTCAGCTTGAATTGCCTGAACCAAGTTTGTTATGTGCTGAAACGCCGTTTTCTGACAATTCAGGCTCTAACTTCAAAAATCATGCAAAACACTTCTAACACCTTCAGATATGTTTCTCTGTGTTGCAAAATAGGTTTTATTCATGCACAGACAGCAATTTTAATATTGGACCGAGTTTCAGCTTGAATTGCCTGAACCAAGTTTGTTCTGCGCTGAAACGCTGTTTTCTGACATTTCAGGCTCTAACTTCAAAAATCATGCAAAACACTTCTAACACCTTCAGATATGTTTCTCTGTGTTGCAAAATAGGTTTTATTCATGCACAGACTGCAATTTTAATTTTGGACCGAGTTTCAGCTTGCATTGCCAGAACCAAGTTTGTTATGTGCTGAAACGCTGTTTTCTGACATTTCAGGCTCTAACTTCAAAAATCATGCAAAACACATCTAACACCTTCAGATATGTTTCTCTGTGTTGCAAAATAGGTTTTATTCATGCACAGACTGCAATTTTAATTTTGGACCGAGTTTGAGCTTGCATTGCCAGAACCAAGTTTGTTATGTGCTGAAACGCTGTTTTCTGACATTTCAGGCTCTAACTTCAAAAATCATGCACAACACTTCTAACACCTTCAGATATGTTTCTCTGTGTTGGAAAATAGGTTTCATTCATGCACAGACTGCAATTTTAATTTTAGACCGAGTTTCAGCTTGCATTGCCAGAACCAAGTTTGTTCTGCGCTGAAAGGCTGTTTTCTGACATTTCAGGATCTAACCTCAAAAATCATGCAAAACACTTCTAACACCTTCAGATATGTTTCTCTGTGTTGCAAAATAGGTTTTATTCATGCACAGACTGCAATTTTAATTTCTGACCGAGTTTCAGCTTGCATTGCCAGAACCAAGTTTGTTATGTGCTGAAAAACTGTTTTCTGACATTTCAGGCTCTAACTTCAAAAATCATGCAAAACACTTCTAACACCTTCAGATATGTTTCTCTGTGTTGCAAAATAGGTTTTATTCATGCATAGACTGCAATTTTAATTTTGGGCCGAGTTTCAGCTTGCATTGCCTGAACCAAGTTTGTTATGTGCTGAAACGCCGTTTTCTGACAATTCAGGCTCTAACTTCAAAAATCATGCAAAACACTTCTAACACCTTCAGATATGTTTCTCTGTGTTGCAAAATAGGTTTTATTCATGCACAGACTGCAATTTTAATTTTGGACCGAGTTTCAGCTTGCATTGCCTGCACCAAGTTTGTTATGTGCTGAAACGCCGTTTTCTGACATTTCAGGCTCTAACTTCAAAAATCATGCAAAACACTTCTAACACCTTCAGATATGTTTCTCTGTGTTGCAAAATAGGTTTTATTCATGCACAGACTGCAATTTTAATTTTGGACCGAGTTTCAGCTTGCATTGCCAGAACCAAGTTTGTTCTGCGCTGAAACGCTGTTTTCTGACATTTCAGGCTCTAACTTCAAAAATCATGCAAAACACTTCTAACACCTTCAGATATGTTTCTCTGTGTTGCAAAATAGGTTTTATTCATGCACAGACTGCAATTTTAATTTTGGACCGAGTTTCAGCTTGCATTGCCAGAACCAAGTTTGTTATGTGCTGAAACGCTGTTTTCTGACATTTCAGGCTCTAACTTCAAAAATCATGCAAAACACATCTAACACCTTCAGATATGTTTCTCTGTGTTGCAAAATAGGTTTTATTCATGCACAGACTGCAATTTTAATTTTGGACCGAGTTTGAGCTTGCATTGCCAGAACCAAGTTTGTTATGTGCTGAAACGCTGTTTTCTGACATTTCAGGCTCTAACTCAAAAATCATGCACAACACTTCTAACACCTTCAGATATGTTTCTCTGTGTTGGAAAATAGGTTTCATTCATGCACAGACTGCAATTTTAATTTTAGACCGAGTTTCAGCTTGCATTGCCAGAACCAAGTTTGTTCTGCGCTGAAAGGCTGTTTTCTGACATTTCAGGATCTAACCTCAAAAATCATGCAAAACACTTCTAACACCTTCAGATATGTTTCTCTGTGTTGCAAAATAGGTTTTATTCATGCACAGACTGCAATTTTAATTTCTGACCGAGTTTCAGCTTGCATTGCCAGAACCAAGTTTGTTATGTGCTGAAAAACTGTTTTCTGACATTTCAGGCTCTAACTTCAAAAATCATGCAAAACACTTCTAACACCTTCAGATATGTTTCTCTGTGTTGCAAAATAGGTTTTATTCATGCATAGACTGCAATTTTAATTTTGGGCCGAGTTTCAGCTTGCATTGCCTGAACCAAGTTTGTTATGTGCTGAAACGCCGTTTTCTGACAATTCAGGCTCTAACTTCAAAAATCATGCAAAACACTTCTAACACCTTCAGATATGTTTCTCTGTGTTGCAAAATAGGTTTTATTCATGCACAGACTGCAATTTTAATTTTGGACCGAGTTTCAGCTTGCATTGCCTGAACCAAGTTTGTTATGTGCTGAAACGCCGTTTTCTGACATTTCAGGCTCTAACTTCAAAAATCATGCAAAACACTTCTAACACCTTCAGATATGTTTCTCTGTGTTGCAAAATAGGTTTTATTCATGCACAGACTGCAATTTTAATTTTGGACCAAGTTTCAGCTTGCATTGCCAGAACCAAGTTTGTTATGTGCTGAAACGCTGTTTTCTGACATTTCAGGCTCTAACTTCAAAAATCATGCACAACACTTCTAACACCTTCAGATATGTTTCTCTGTGTTGGAAAATAGGTTTCATTCATGCACAGACTGCAATTTTAATTTTAGACCGAGTTTCAGCTTGCATTGCCAGAACCAAGTTTGTTATGTGCTGAAACGCTGTTTTCTGACATTTCAGGCTCTAACTTCAAAAATCATGTAAAACACTTCTAACACCTTCAGATATGTTTCTCTGTGTTGCAAAATAGGTTTCATTCATGCACAGACTGCAATTTTAATTTTAGACCGAGTTTCAGCTTGCATTGCCAGAACCAAGTTTGTTCTGCGCTGAAAGGCTGTTTTCTGACATTTCAGGATCTAACCTCAAAAATCATGCAAAACACTTCTAACACCTTCAGATATGTTTCTCTGTGTTGCAAAATAGGTTTTATTCATGCACAGACTGCAATTTTAATTTTGGACCGAGTTTCAGCTTGCATTGCCTGAACCAAGTTTGTTATGTGCTGAAATGCCGTTTTCCTACATTTCAGGCTCTAACTTCAAAAATCATGCAAAACACTTCTAACACCTTCAGATATGTTTCTCTGTGTTGCAAAATAGGTTTTATTCATGCACAGACTGCAATTTTAATTTTGGACCGAGTTTCAGCCTGCATTGCCAGAAGCAAGTTTGTTATGTGCTGAAACGCCGTTTTCTGACATTTCAGGCTCTAACTTCAAAAATCATGCAAAACACTTCTAACACCTTCAGATATGTTTCTCGGTGTTGCAAAATAGGTTTTATTCATGCACAGACTGCAATTTTAATTTTGGACCGAGTTTCAGCTTGAATTGCCTGAACCAAGTTTGTTCTGCGCTGAAACGCTGTTTTCTGACATTTCAGGCTCTAACTTCAAAAATCATGCAAAACACTTCTAACACCTTCAGATATGGTTCTCTGTGTTGCAAAATAGGTTTTATTCCTGCACAGACTGCAATTTTAATTTTGGACTGAGTTTCAGCTGGCATTGCCTGAACCAAGTTTGTTATGTGCTGAAACGCCGTTTTCTAACATTTCAGGCTCTAACTTCAAAAATCATGCAAAACACTTCTAACACCTTCAGATATGTTTCTCTGTGTTGCAAAATAGGTTTTATTCATGCACAGACTGCAATTTTAATTTTGGACCGAGTTTCAGCCTGCATTGCCTGAACCAAGTTTGTTATGTGCTGAAACGCCGTTTTCTGACATTTCAGGCTCTAACTTCAAAAATCATGCAAAACACTTCTAACACCTTCAGATATGTTTCTCTGTGTTGCAAAATAGGTTTTATTCATGCACAGACTGCAATTTTAATTTTGGACCGAGTTTCAGCTTGCATTGCCAGAACCAAGTTTGTTATGTGCTGAAAAGCTGTTTTCTGACATTTCAGGCTCTAACTTCAAAAATCATGCAAAACACTTCTAACACCTTCAGATATGTTTCTCTGTGTTGCAAAATAGGTTTTATTCATGCACAGAGTGCAATTTTAATTTTGGACCGAGTTTCAGCTTGCATTGCCAGAACCAAGTTTGTTATGTGCTGAAACGCTGTTTTCTGACATTTCAGGCTCTAACTTCAAAAATCATGCAAAACACATCTAACACCTTCAGATATGTTTCTCTGTGTTGCAAAATAGGTTTTATTCATGCACAGACTGCAATTTTAATTTTGGACCGAGTTTGAGCTTGCATTGCCAGAACCAAGTTTTTTATGTGCTGAAACGCTGTTTTCTGACATTTCAGGCTCTAACTTCAAAAATCATGCAAAACACTTCTAACACCTTCAGATATGTTTCTCTGTGTTGCAAAATAGGTTTTATTCATGCACAGACTGCAATTTTAATTTTGGACCGAGTTTCAGCTTGCATTGCCAGAACCAAGTTTGTTATGTGCTGAAACGCTGTTTTCTGACATTTCAGGCTCTAACTTCAAAAATCATGCACAACACTTCTAACACCTTCAGATATGTTTCTCTGTGTTGGAAAATAGGTTTCATTCATGCACAGACTGCAATTTTAATTTTAGACCGAGTTTCAGCTTGCATTGCCAGAACCAAGTTTGTTCTGCGCTGAAAGGCTGTTTTCTGACATTTCAGGATCTAACCTCAAAAATCATCCAAAACACTTCTAACACCTTCAGATATGTTTCTCTGTGTTGCAAAATAGGTTTTATTCATGCACAGACTGCAATTTTAATTTCTTACCGAGTTTCAGCTTGCATTGCCTGAACCAAGTTTGTTATGTGCTGAAACGCCGTTTTCTGACATTTCAGGCTCTAACTTCAAAAATCATGCAAAACACTTCTAACACCTTCAGATATGTTTCTCTGTGTTGCAAAATAGGTTTTATTCATGCACAGACTGCAATTTTAATTTCTGACCGAGTTTCAGCTTGCATTGCCAGAACCAAGTTTGTTATGTGCTGAAACGCTGTTTTCTGACATTTCAGGCTCTAACTTCAAAAATCATGCAAAACACATCTAACACCTTCAGATATGTTTCTCTGTGTTGCAAAATAGGTTTTATTCATGCACAGACTGCAATTTTAATTTTGGACCGAGTTTGAGCTTGCATTGCCAGAACCAAGTTTGTTATGTGCTGAAACGCTGTTTTCTGACATTTCAGGCTCTAACTTCAAAAATCATGCACAACACTTCTAACACCTTCAGATATGTTTCTCTGTGTTGGAAAATAGGTTTCATTCATGCACAGACTGCAATTTTAATTTTAGACCGAGTTTCAGCTTGCATTGCCAGAACCAAGTTTGTTCTGCGCTGAAAGGCTGTTTTCTGACATTTCAGGATCTAACCTCAAAAATCATGCAAAACACTTCTAACACCTTCAGATATGTTTCTCTGTGTTGCAAAATAGGTTTTATTCATGCACAGACTGCAATTTTAATTTCTGACCGAGTTTCAGCTTGCATTGCCAGAACCAAGTTTGTTATGTGCTGAAAAACTGTTTTCTGACATTTCAGGCTCTAACTTCAAAAATCATGCAAAACACTTCTAACACCTTCAGATATGTTTCTCTGTGTTGCAAAATAGGTTTTATTCATGCATAGACTGCAATTTTAATTTTGGGCCGAGTTTCAGCTTGCATTGCCTGAACCAAGTTTGTTATGTGCTGAAACGCCGTTTTCTGACATTTCAGGCTCTAACTTCAAAAATCATGCAAAACACTTCTAACACCTTCAGATATGTTTCTCTGTGTTGCAAAATAGGTTTTATTCATGCACAGACTGCAATTTTAATTTTGGACCGAGTTTCAGCTTGCATTGCCAGAACCAAGTTTGTTCTGCGCTGAAACGCTGTTTTCTGACATTTCAGGCTCTAACTTCAAAAATCATGCAAAACACTTCTAACACCTTCAGATATGTTTCTCTGTGTTGCAAAATAGGTTTTATTCATGCACAGACTGCAATTTTAATTTTGGACCGAGTTTCAGCTTGCATTGCCAGAACCAAGTTTGTTATGTGCTGAAACGCTGTTTTCTGACATTTCAGGCTCTAACTTCAAAAATCATGCAAAACACATCTAACACCTTCAGATATGTTTCTCTGTGTTGCAAAATAGGTTTTATTCATGCACAGACTGCAATTTTAATTTTGGACCGAGTTTGAGCTTGCATTGCCAGAACCAAGTTTGTTATGTGCTGAAACGCTGTTTTCTGACATTTCAGGCTCTAACTTCAAAAATCATGCACAACACTTCTAACACCTTCAGATATGTTTCTCTGTGTTGGAAAATAGGTTTCATTCATGCACAGACTGCAATTTTAATTTTAGACCGAGTTTCAGCTTGCATTGCCAGAACCAAGTTTGTTCTGCGCTGAAAGGCTGTTTTCTGACATTTCAGGATCTAACCTCAAAAATCATGCAAAACACTTCTAACACCTTCAGATATGTTTCTCTGTGTTGCAAAATAGGTTTTATTCATGCATAGACTGCAATTTTAATTTTGGGCCGAGTTTCAGCTTGCATTGCCAGAACCAAGTTTGTTATGTGCTGAAACGCTGTTTTCTGACATTTCAGGCTCTAACTTCAAAAATCATGCAAAACACTTCTAACACCTTCAGATATGTTTCTCTGTGTTGCAAAATAGGTTTTATTCATGCATAGACTGCCATTTTAATTTTGGGCCGAGTTTCAGCTTGCATTGCCTGAACCAAGTTTGTTATGTGCTGAAACGCTGTTTTCTGACATTTCAGGCTCTAACTTCAAAAATCATGCACAACACTTCTAACACCTTCAGATATGTTTCTCTGTGTTGGAAAATAGGTTTCATTCATGCACAGACTGCAATTTTAATTTTAGACCGAGTTTCAGCTTGCATTGCCAGAACCAAGTTTGTTCTGCGCTGAAAGGCTGTTTTCTGACATTTCAGGATCTAACCTCAAAAATCATGCAAAACACTTCTAACACCTTCAGATATGTTTCTCTGTGTTGCAAAATAGGTTTTATTCATGCATAGACTGCAATTTTAATTTTGGGCCGAGTTTCAGCTTGCATTGCCAGAACCAAGTTTGTTATGTGCTGAAACGCTGTTTTCTGACATTTCAGGCTCTAACTTCAAAAATCATGCAAAACACTTCTAACACCTTCAGATATGTTTCTCTGTGTTGCAAAATAGGTTTTATTCATGCATAGACTGCCATTTTAATTTTGGGCCGAGTTTCAGCTTGCATTGCCTGAACCAAGTTTGTTATGTGCTGAAACGCCGTTTTCTGACATTTCAGGTTCTAACTTCAAAAATCATGCAAAACACTTCTAAGACCTTCAGATATGTTTCTCTGTGTTGCAAAATAGGTTTTATTCATGCACAGACTGCAATTTTAATTTCTGACCGAGTTTCAGCTTGCATTGCCAGAACCAAGTTTGTTATGTGCTGAAACGCTGTTTTCTGACATTTCAGGCTCTAACTTCAAAAATCATGCAAAACACTTCTAACACCTTCAGATATGTTTCTCTGTGTTGCAAAATAGGTTTTATTCATGCATAGACTGCAATTTTAATTTTGGGCCGAGTTTCAGCTTGCATTGCCTGAACCAAGTCTGTTATGTGCTGAAACGCCGTTTTCTGACATTTCAGGCTCTAACTTCAAAAATCATGCAAAACACTTCTAAGACCTTCAGATATATTTCTCTGTGTTGAAAATAAGTTTTATTCATGCACAGACTGCAATTTTAATTTCTGACCGAGTTTCAGCTTGCATTGCCAGAACCAAGTTTGTTATGTGCTGAAACGCTGTTTTCTGACATTTCAGGCTCTAACTTCAAAAATCATGCAAAACACTTCTAACACCTTCAGATATGTTTCTCTGTGTTGCAAAATAGGTTTTATTCATGCACAGACTGCAATTTTAATTTCTGACCGAGTTTCAGCTTGCATTGCCAGAACCAAGTTTGTTATGTGCTGAAAAACTGTTTTCTGACATTTCAGGCTCTAACTTCAAAAATCATGCAAAACACTTCTAACACCTTCAGATATGTTTCTCTGTGTTGCAAAATAGGTTTTATTCATGCATAGACTGCAATTTTAATTTTGGGCCGAGTTTCAGCTTGCATTGCCAGAACCAAGTTTGTTATGTGCTGAAACGCTGTTTTCTGACATTTCAGGCTCTAACTTCAAAAATCATGCAAAACACTTCTAACACCTTCAGATATGTTTCTCTGTGTTGCAAAATAGGTTTTATTCATGCACAGACTGCAATTTTAATTTTGGACCGAGTTTCAGCTTGCATTGCCTGAACCAAGTTTGTTATGTGCTGAAACGCCGTTTTCTGACATTTCAGGCTCTAACTTCAAAAATCATGCAAAACACTTCTAACACCTTCAGATATGTTTCTCTGTGTTGCAAAATAGGTTTTATTCATGCACAGACTGCAATTTTAATTTTGGACCGAGTTTCAGCTTGCATTGCCAGAACCAAGTTTGTTATGTGCTGAAACGCTGTTTTCTGACATTTCAGGCTCTAACTTCAAAAATCATGCACAACACTTCTAACACCTTCAGATATGTTTCTCTGTGTTGGAAAATAGGTTTCATTCATGCACAGACTGCAATTTTAATTTTAGACCGAGTTTCAGCTTGCATTGCCAGAACCAAGTTTGTTCTGCGCTGAAAGGCTGTTTTCTGACATTTCAGGATCTAACCTCAAAAATCATGCAAAACACTTCTAACACCTTCAGATATGTTTCTCTGTGTTGCAAAATAGGTTTTATTCATGCACAGACTGCAATTTTAATTTCTTACCGAGTTTCAGCTTGCATTGCCTGAACCAAGTTTGTTATGTGCTGAAACGCCGTTTTCTGACATTTCAGGCTCTAACTTCAAAAATCATGCAAAACACTTCTAACACCTTCAGATATGTTTCTCTGTGTTGCAAAATAGGTTTTATTCATGCACAGACTGCAATTTTAATTTTGGACCGAGTTTCAGCTTGCATTGCCAGAACCAAGTTTGTTATGTGCTGAAACGCTGTTTTCTGACATTTCAGGCTCTAACTTCAAAAATCATGCAAAACACATCTAACACCTTCAGATATGTTTCTCTGTGTTGCAAAATAGGTTTTATTCATGCACAGACTGCAATTTTAATTTTGGACCGAGTTTGAGCTTGCATTGCCAGAACCAAGTTTGTTATGTGCTGAAACGCTGTTTTCTGACATTTCAGGCTCTAACTTCAAAAATCATGCACAACACTTCTAACACCTTCAGATATGTTTCTCTGTGTTGGAAAATAGGTTTCATTCATGCACAGACTGCAATTTTAATTTTAGACCGAGTTTCAGCTTGCATTGCCAGAACCAAGTTTGTTCTGCGCTGAAAGGCTGTTTTCTGACATTTCAGGATCTAACCTCAAAAATCATGCAAAACACTTCTAACACCTTCAGATATGTTTCTCTGTGTTGCAAAATAGGTTTTATTCATGCACAGACTGCAATTTTAATTTCTGACCGAGTTTCAGCTTGCATTGCCAGAACCAAGTTTGTTATGTGCTGAAAAACTGTTTTCTGACATTTCAGGCTCTAACTTCAAAAATCATGCAAAACACTTCTAACACCTTCAGATATGTTTCTCTGTGTTGCAAAATAGGTTTTATTCATGCATAGACTGCAATTTTAATTTTGGGCCGAGTTTCAGCTTGCATTGCCTGAACCAAGTTTGTTATGTGCTGAAACGCCGTTTTCTGACAATTCAGGCTCTAACTTCAAAAATCATGCAAAACACTTCTAACACCTTCAGATATGTTTCTCTGTGTTGCAAAATAGGTTTTATTCATGCACAGACTGCAATTTTAATTTTGGACCGAGTTTCAGCTTGCATTGCCTGAACCAAGTTTGTTATGTGCTGAAACGCCGTTTTCTGACATTTCAGGCTCTAACTTCAAAAATCATGCAAAACACTTCTAACACCTTCAGATATGTTTCTCTGTGTTGCAAAATATGTTTTATTCATGCACAGACTGCAATTTTAATTTTGGACCGAGTTTCAGCTTGCATTGCCAGAACCAAGTTTGTTCTGCGCTGAAACGCTGTTTTCTGACATTTCAGGCTCTAACTTCAAAAATCATGCAAAACACTTCTAACACCTTCAGATATGTTTCTCTGTGTTGCAAAATAGGTTTTATTCATGCACAGACTGCAATTTTAATTTTGGACCGAGTTTCAGCTTGCATTGCCAGAACCAAGTTTGTTATGTGCTGAAACGCTGTTTTCTGACATTTCAGGCTCTAACTTCAAAAATCATGCAAAACACATCTAACACCTTCAGATATGTTTCTCTGTGTTGCAAAATAGGTTTTATTCATGCACAGACTGCAATTTTAATTTTGGACCGAGTTTGAGCTTGCATTGCCAGAACCAAGTTTGTTATGTGCTGAAACGCTGTTTTCTGACATTTCAGGCTCTAACTTCAAAAATCATGCACAACACTTCTAACACCTTCAGATATGTTTCTCTGTGTTGGAAAATAGGTTTCATTCATGCACAGACTGCAATTTTAATTTTAGACCGAGTTTCAGCTTGCATTGCCAGAACCAAGTTTGTTCTGCGCTGAAAGGCTGTTTTCTGACATTTCAGGATCTAACCTCAAAAATCATGCAAAACACTTCTAACACCTTCAGATATGTTTCTCTGTGTTGCAAAATAGGTTTTATTCATGCACAGACTGCAATTTTAATTTCTGACCGAGTTTCAGCTTGCATTGCCAGAACCAAGTTTGTTATGTGCTGAAAAACTGTTTTCTGACATTTCAGGCTCTAACTTCAAAAATCATGCAAAACACTTCTAACACCTTCAGATATGTTTCTCTGTGTTGCAAAATAGGTTTTATTCATGTAAAGACTGCAATTTTAATTTTGGGCCGAGTTTCAGCTTGCATTGCCTGAACCAATTTTGTTATGTGCTGAAACGCCGTTTTCTGACAATTCAGGCTCTAACTTCAAAAATCATGCAAAACACTTCTAACACCTTCAGATATGTTTCTCTGTGTTGCAAAATAGGTTTTATTCATGCACAGACTGCAATTTTAATTTTGGACCGAGTTTCAGCTTGCATTGCCTGAACCAAGTTTGTTATGTGCTGAAACGCCGTTTTCTGACATTTCAGGCTCTAACTTCAAAAATCATGCAAAACACTTCTAACACCTTCAGATATGTTTCTCTGTGTTGCAAAATAGGTTTTATTCATGCACAGACTGCAATTTTAATTTTGGACCAAGTTTCAGCTTGCATTGCCAGAACCAAGTTTGTTATGTGCTGAAACGCTGTTTTCTGACATTTCAGGCTCTAACTTCAAAAATCATGCACAACACTTCTAACACCTTCAGATATGTTTCTCTGTGTTGGAAAATAGGTTTCATTCATGCACAGACTGCAATTTTAATTTTAGACCGAGTTTCAGCTTGCATTGCCAGAACCAAGTTTGTTCTGCGCTGAAAGGCTGTTTTCTGACATTTCAGGATCTAACCTCAAAAATCATGCAAAACACTTCTAACACCTTCAGATATGTTTCTCTGTGTTGCAAAATAGGTTTTATTCATGCACAGACTGCAATTTTAATTTCTTACCGAGTTTCAGCTTGCATTGCCTGAAACAAGTTTGTTCTGCACTGAAACGCTGCTTCCTGACATTTCAGGCTCTAACTTCAAAAATCATGCAAAACACTTCTAACACCTTCAGATATGTTTCTCTGTGTTGCAAAATAGGTTTTATTCATGCACAGACTGCAATTTTAATTTCTGACCGAGTTTCAGCTTGCATTGCCAGAACCAAGTTTGTTATGTGCTGAAACGCCGTTTTCTGACAATTCAGGCTCTAACTTCAAAAATCATGCAAAACACTTCTAACACCTTCAGATATGTTTCTCTGTGTTGCAAAATAGGTTTTATTCATGCACAGACTGCAATTTTAATTTTGGACCGAGTTTCAGCTTGCATTGCCTGAACCAAGTTTGTTATGTGCTGAAACGCCGTTTTCTGACATTTCAGGCTCTAACTTCAAAAATCATGCAAAACACTTCTAACACCTTCAGATATGTTTCTCTGTGTTGCAAAATATGTTTTATTCATGCACAGACTGCAATTTTAATTTTGGACCGAGTTTCAGCTTGCATTGCCAGAACCAAGTTTGTTCTGCGCTGAAACGCTGTTTTCTGACATTTCAGGCTCTAACTTCAAAAATCATGCAAAACACTTCTAACACCTTCAGATATGTTTCTCTGTGTTGCAAAATAGGTTTTATTCATGCACAGACTGCAATTTTAATTTTGGACCGAGTTTCAGCTTGCATTGCCAGAACCAAGTTTGTTATGTGCTGAAACGCTGTTTTCTGACATTTCAGGCTCTAACTTCAAAAATCATGCAAAACACATCTAACACCTTCAGATATGTTTCTCTGTGTTGCAAAATAGGTTTTATTCATGCACAGACTGCAATTTTAATTTTGGACCGAGTTTGAGCTTGCATTGCCAGAACCAAGTTTGTTATGTGCTGAAACGCTGTTTTCTGACATTTCAGGCTCTAACTTCAAAAATCATGCACAACACTTCTAACACCTTCAGATATGTTTCTCTGTGTTGGAAAATAGGTTTCATTCATGCACAGACTGCAATTTTAATTTTAGACCGAGTTTCAGCTTGCATTGCCAGAACCAAGTTTGTTCTGCGCTGAAAGGCTGTTTTCTGACATTTCAGGATCTAACCTCAAAAATCATGCAAAACACTTCTAACACCTTCAGATATGTTTCTCTGTGTTGCAAAATAGGTTTTATTCATGCACAGACTGCAATTTTAATTTCTGACCGAGTTTCAGCTTGCATTGCCAGAACCAAGTTTGTTATGTGCTGAAAAACTGTTTTCTGACATTTCAGGCTCTAACTTCAAAAATCATGCAAAACACTTCTAACACCTTCAGATATGTTTCTCTGTGTTGCAAAATAGGTTTTATTCATGCATAGACTGCAATTTTAATTTTGGGCCGAGTTTCAGCTTGCATTGCCTGAACCAATTTTGTTATGTGCTGAAACGCCGTTTTCTGACAATTCAGGCTCTAACTTCAAAAATCATGCAAAACACTTCTAACACCTTCAGATATGTTTCTCTGTGTTGCAAAATAGGTTTTATTCATGCACAGACTGCAATTTTAATTTTGGACCGAGTTTCAGCTTGCATTGCCTGAACCAAGTTTGTTATGTGCTGAAACGCCGTTTTCTGACATTTCAGGCTCTAACTTTAAAAATCATGCAAAACACTTCTAACACCTTCAGATATGTTTCTCTGTGTTGCAAAATAGGTTTTATTCATGCACAGACTGCAATTTTAATTTTGGACCAAGTTTCAGCTTGCATTGCCAGAACCAAGTTTGTTATGTGCTGAAACGCTGTTTTCTGACATTTCAGGCTCTAACTTCAAAAATCATGCACAACACTTCTAACACCTTCAGATATGTTTCTCTGTGTTGGAAAATAGGTTTCATTCATGCACAGACTGCAATTTTAATTTTAGACCGAGTTTCAGCTTGCATTGCCAGAACCAAGTTTGTTCTGCGCTGAAAGGCTGTTTTCTGACATTTCAGGATCTAACCTCAAAAATCATGCAAAACACTTCTAACACCTTCAGATATGTTTCTCTGTGTTGCAAAATAGGTTTTATTCATGCACAGACTGCAATTTTAATTTCTTACCGAGTTTCAGCTTGCATTGCCTGAACCAAGTTTGTTATGTGCTGAAACGCCGTTTTCTGACATTTCAGGCTCTAACTTCAAAAATCATGCAAAACACTTCTAACACCTTCAGATATGTTTCTCTGTGCTGCAAAATAGGTTTTATTCATGCACAGACTGCAATTTTAATTTCTGACCGAGTTTCAGCTTGCATTGCCAGAACCAAGTTTGTTATGTGCTGAAAAACTGTTTTCTGACATTTCAGGCTCTAACTTCAAAAATCATGCAAAACACTTCTAACACCTTCAGATATGTTTCTCTGTGTTGCAAAATAGTTTTTATTCATGCATAGACTGCAATTTTAATTTTGGGCCGAGTTTCAGCTTGCATTGCCTGAACCAAGTTTGTTATGTGCTGAAACGCCGTTTTCTGACAATTCAGGCTCTAACTTCAAAAATCATGCAAAACACTTCTAACACCTTCAGATATGTTTCTCTGTGTTGCAAAATAGGTTTTATTCATGCACAGACAGCAATTTTAATATTGGACCGAGTTTCAGCTTGAATTGCCTGAACCAAGTTTGTTCTGCGCTGAAACGCTGTTTTCTGACATTTCAGGCTCTAACTTCAAAAATCATGCAAAACACTTCTAACACCTTCAGATATGTTTCTCTGTGTTGCAAAATAGGTTTTATTCATGCACAGACTGCAATTTTAATTTTGGACCGAGTTTCAGCTTGCATTGCCAGAACCAAGTTTGTTATGTGCTGAAACGCTGTTTTCTGACATTTCAGGCTCTAACTTCAAAAATCATGCAAAACACTTCTAACACCTTCAGATATGTTTCTCTGTGTTGCAAAATAGGTTTTATTCATGCATAGACTGCCATTTTAATTTTGGGCCGAGTTTCAGCTTGCATTGCCTGAACCAAGTTTGTTATGTGCTGAAACGCCGTTTTCTGACATTTCAGGTTCTAACTTCAAAAATCATGCAAAACACTTCTAAGACCTTCAGATATGTTTCTCTGTGTTGCAAAATAGGTTTTATTCATGCACAGACTGCAATTTTAATTTCTGACCGAGTTTCAGCTTGCATTGCCAGAACCAAGTTTGTTATGTGCTGAAACGCTGTTTTCTGACATTTCAGGCTCTAACTTCAAAAATCATGCAAAACACTTCTAACACCTTCAGATATGTTTCTCTGTGTTGCAAAATAGGTTTTATTCATGCATAGACTGCCATTTTAATTTTGGGCCGAGTTTCAGCTTGCATTGCCTGAACCAAGTCTGTTATGTGCTGAAACGCCGTTTTCTGACATTTCAGGCTCTAACTTCAAAAATCATGCAAAACACTTCTAAGACCTTCAGATATATTTCTCTGTGTTGAAAATAAGTTTTATTCATGCACAGACTGCAATTTTAATTTCTGACCGAGTTTCAGCTTGCATTGCCAGAACCAAGTTTGTTATGTGCTGAAACGCTGTTTTCTGACATTTCAGGCTCTAACTTCAAAAATCATGCAAAACACTTCTAACACCTTCAGATATGTTTCTCTGTGTTGCAAAATAGGTTTTATTCATGCATAGACTGCAATTTTAATTTTGGGCCGAGTTTCAGCTTGCATTGCCTGAACCAAGTTTGTTCTGCGCTGAAACGCTGTTTTCTGACATTTCAGGCTCTAACTTCAAAAATCATGCAAAACACTTCTAACACCTTCAGATATGTTTCTCCGTGTTGCAAAATAGGTTTTATTCATGCACAGACTGCAATTTTAATTTTGGACCGAGTTTCAGCTTGCATTGCCTGAACCAAGTTTGTTATGTGCTGAAATGCCGTTTTCCTACATTTCAGGCTCTAACTTCAAAAATCATGCAAAACACTTCTAACACCTTCAGATATGTTTCTCTGTGTTGCAAAATAGGTTTTATTCATGCACAGACTGCAATTTTAATTTTGGACCGAGTTTCAGCCTGCATTGCCAGAAGCAAGTTTGTTATGTGCTGAAACGCCGTTTTCTGACATTTCAGGCTCTAACTTCAAAAATCATGCAAAACACTTCTAACACCTTCAGATATGTTTCTCGGTGTTGCAAAATAGGTTTTATTCATGCACAGACTGCAATTTTAATTTTGGACCGAGTTTCAGCTTGAATTGCCTGAACCAAGTTTGTTCTGCGCTGAAACGCTGTTTTCTGACATTTCAGGCTCTAACTTCAAAAATCATGCAAAACACTTCTAACACCTTCAGATATGGTTCTCTGTGTTGCAAAATAGGTTTTATTCCTGCACAGACTGCAATTTTAATTTTGGACTGAGTTTCAGCTGGCATTGCCTGAACCAAGTTTGTTATGTGCTGAAACGCCGTTTTCTAACATTTCAGGCTCTAACTTCAAAAATCATGCAAAACACTTCTAACACCTTCAGATATGTTTCTCTGTGTTGCAAAATAGGTTTTATTCATGCACAGACTGCAATTTTAATTTTGGACCGAGTTTCAGCCTGCATTGCCTGAACCAAGTTTGTTATGTGCTGAAACGCCGTTTTCTGACATTTCAGGCTCTAACTTCAAAAATCATGCAAAACACTTCTAACACCTTCAGATATGTTTCTCTGTGTTGCAAAATAGGTTTTATTCATGCACAGACTGCAATTTTAATTTTGGACCGAGTTTCAGCTTGCATTGCCAGAACCAAGTTTGTTATGTGCTGAAAAGCTGTTTTCTGACATTTCAGGCTCTAACTTCAAAAATCATGCAAAACACTTCTAACACCTTCAGATATGTTTCTCTGTGTTGCAAAATAGGTTTTATTCATGCACAGAGTGCAATTTTAATTTTGGACCGAGTTTCAGCTTGCATTGCCAGAACCAAGTTTGTTATGTGCTGAAACGCTGTTTTCTGACATTTCAGGCTCTAACTTCAAAAATCATGCAAAACACATCTAACACCTTCAGATATGTTTCTCTGTGTTGCAAAATAGGTTTTATTCATGCACAGACTGCAATTTTAATTTTGGACCGAGTTTGAGCTTGCATTGCCAGAACCAAGTTTTTTATGTGCTGAAACGCTGTTTTCTGACATTTCAGGCTCTAACTTCAAAAATCATGCAAAACACTTCTAACACCTTCAGATATGTTTCTCTGTGTTGCAAAATAGGTTTAATTCATGCACAGACTGCAATTTTAATTTTAGACCGAGTTTCAGCTTGCATTGCCAGAACCAAGTTTGTTCTGCGCTGAAAGGCTGTTTTCTGACATTTCAGGATCTAACCTCAAAAATCATGCAAAACACTTCTAACACCTTCAGATATGTTTCTCTGTGTTGCAAAATAGGTTTTATTCATGCATAGACTGCAATTTTAATTTTGGGCCGAGTTTCAGCTTGCATTGCCAGAACCAAGTTTGTTATGTGCTGAAACGCTGTTTTCTGACATTTCAGGCTCTAACTTCAAAAATCATGCAAAACACTTCTAACACCTTCAGATATGTTTATCTGTGTTGCAAAATAGGTTTTATTCATGCATAGACTGCCATTTTAATTTTGGGCCGAGTTTCAGCTTGCATTGCCTGAACCAAGTTTGTTATGTGCTGAAACGCCGTTTTCTGACATTTCAGGTTCTAACTTCAAAAATCATGCAAAACACTTCTAAGACCTTCAGATATGTTTCTCTGTGTTGCAAAATAGGTTTTATTCATGCACAGACTGCAATTTTAATTTCTGACCGAGTTTCAGCTTGCATTGCCAGAACCAAGTTTGTTATGTGCTGAAACGCTGTTTTCTGACATTTCAGGCTCTAACTTCAAAAATCATGCAAAACACTTCTAACACCTTCAGATATGTTTCTCTGTGTTGCAAAATAGGTTTTATTCATGCATAGACTGCAATTTTAATTTTGGGCCGAGTTTCAGCTTGCATTGGCTGAACCAAGTCTGTTATGTGCTGAAACGCCGTTTTCTGACATTTCAGGCTCTAACTTCAAAAATCATGCAAAACACTTCTAAGACCTTCAGATATATTTCTCTGTGTTGAAAATAAGTTTTATTCATGCACAGACTGCAATTTTAATTTCTGACCGAGTTTCAGCTTGCATTGCCAGAACCAAGTTTGTTATGTGCTGAAACGCTGTTTTCTGACATTTCAGGCTCTAACTTCAAAAATCATGCAAAACACTTCTAGCACCTTCAGATATGTTTCTCTGTGTTGCAAAATAGGTTTTATTCATGCACAGACTGCAATTTTAATTTCTGACCGAGTTTCAGCTTGCATTGCCAGAACCAAGTTTGTTATGTGCTGAAAAACTGTTTTCTGACATTTCAGGCTCTAACTTCAAAAATCATGCAAAACACTTCTAACACCTTCAGATATGTTTCTCTGTGTTGCAAAATAGGTTTTATTCATGCATAGACTGCAATTTTAATTTTGGGCCGAGTTTCAGCTTGCATTGCCAGAACCAAGTTTGTTATGTGCTGAAACGCTGTTTTCTGACATTTCAGGCTCTAACTTCAAAAATCATGCAAAACACTTCTAACACCTTCAGATATGTTTCTCTGTGTTGCAAAATAGGTTTTATTCATGCACAGACTGCAATTTTAATTTTGGACCGAGTTTCAGCTTGCATTGCCTGAACCAAGTTTGTTATGTGCTGAAACGCTGTTTTCTGACATTTCAGGCTCTAACTTCAAAAATCATGCAAAACACTTCTAACACCTTCAGATATGTTTCTCTGTGTTGCAAAATAGGTTTTATTCATGCACAGACTGCAATTTTAATTTTGGACCGAGTTTCAGCTTGCATTGCCAGAACCAAGTTTGTTATGTGCTGAAACGCTGTTTTCTGACATTTCAGGCTCTAACTTCAAAAATCATGCACAACACTTCTAACACCTTCAGATATGTTTCTCTGTGTTGGAAAATAGGTTTCATTCATGCACAGACTGCAATTTTAATTTTAGACCGAGTTTCAGCTTGCATTGCCAGAACCAAGTTTGTTCTGCGCTGAAAGGCTGTTTTCTGACATTTCAGGATCTAACCTCAAAAATCATGCAAAACACTTCTAACACCTTCAGATATGTTTCTCTGTGTTGCAAAATAGGTTTTATTCATGCACAGACTGCAATTTTAATTTCTTACCGAGTTTCAGCTTGCATTGCCTGAACCAAGTTTGTTATGTGCTGAAACGCCGTTTTCTGACATTTCAGGCTCTAACTTCAAAAATCATGCAAAACACTTCTAACACCTTCAGATATGTTTCTCTGTGTTGCAAAATAGGTTTTATTCATGCACAGACTGCAATTTTAATTTCTGACCGAGTTTCAGCTTGCATTGCCAGAACCAAGTTTGTTATGTGCTGAAAAACTGTTTTCTGACATTTCAGGCTCTAACTTCAAAAATCATGCAAAACACTTCTAACACCTTCAGATATGTTTCTCTGTGTTGCAAAATAGGTTTTATTCATGCATAGACTGCAATTTTAATTTTGGGCCGAGTTTCAGCTTGAATTGCCTGAACCAAGTTTGTTATGTGCTGAAACGCCGTTTTCTGACAATTCAGGCTCTAACTTCAAAAATCATGCAAAACACTTCTAACACCTTCAGATATGTTTCTCTGTGTTGCAAAATAGGTTTTATTCATGCACAGACTGCAATTTTAATTTTGGACCGAGTTTCAGCTTGCATTGCCAGAACCAAGTTTGTTATGTGCTGAAACGATGTTTTCTGACATTTCAGGCTCTAACTTCAAAAATCATGCAAAACACATCTAACACCTTCAGATATGTTTCTCTGTGTTGCAAAATAGGTTTTATTCATGCACAGACTGCAATTTTAATTTTGGACCGAGTTTGAGCTTGCATTGCCAGAACCAAGTTTGTTATGTGCTGAAACGCTGTTTTCTGACATTTCAGGCTCTAACTTCAAAAATCATGCACAACACTTCTAACACCTTCAGATATGTTTCTCTGTGTTGGAAAATAGGTTTCATTCATGCACAGACTGCAATTTTAATTTTAGACCGAGTTTCAGCTTGCATTGCCAGAACCAAGTTTGTTCTGCGCTGAAAGGCTGTTTTCTGACATTTCAGGATCTAACCTCAAAAATCATGCAAAACACTTCTAACACCTTCAGATATGTTTCTCTGTGTTGCAAAATAGGTTTTATTCATGCACAGACTGCAATTTTAATTTCTGACCGAGTTTCAGCTTGCATTGCCAGAACCAAGTTTGTTATGTGCTGAAAAACTGTTTTCTGACATTTCAGGCTCTAACTTCAAAAATCATGCAAAACACTTCTAACACCTTCAGATATGTTTCTCTGTGTTGCAAAATAGGTTTTATTCATGCATAGACTGCAATTTTAATTTTGGGCCGAGTTTCAGCTTGCATTGCCTGAACCAAGTTTGTTATGTGCTGAAACGCCGTTTTCTGACAATTCAGGCTCTAACTTCAAAAATCATGCAAAACACTTCTAACACCTTCAGATATGTTTCTCTGTGTTGCAAAATAGGTTTTATTCATGCACAGACTGCAATTTTAATTTTGGACCGAGTTTCAGCTTGCATTGCCTGAACCAAGTTTGTTATGTGCTGAAACGCCGTTTTCTGACATTTCAGGCTCTAACTTCAAAAATCATGCAAAACACTTCTAACACCTTCAGATATGTTTCTCTGTGTTGCAAAATAGGTTTTATTCATGCACAGACTGCAATTTTAATTTTGGACCGAGTTTCAGCTTGCATTGCCAGAACCAAGTTTGTTCTGCGCTGAAACGCTGTTTTCTGACATTTCAGGCTCTAACTTCAAAAATCATGCAAAACACTTCTAACACCTTCAGATATGTTTCTCTGTGTTGCAAAATAGGTTTTATTCATGCACAGACTGCAATTTTAATTTTGGACCGAGTTTCAGCTTGCATTGCCAGAACCAAGTTTGTTATGTGCTGAAACGCTGTTTTCTGACATTTCAGGCTCTAACTTCAAAAATCATGCAAAACACATCTAACACCTTCAGATATGTTTCTCTGTGTTGCAAAATAGGTTTTATTCATGCACAGACTGCAATTTTAATTTTGGACCGAGTTTGAGCTTGCATTGCCAGAACCAAGTTTGTTATGTGCTGAAACGCTGTTTTCTGACATTTCAGGCTCTAACTTCAAAAATCATGCACAACACTTCTAACACCTTCAGATATGTTTCTCTGTGTTGGAAAATAGGTTTCATTCATGCACAGACTGCAATTTTAATTTTAGACCGAGTTTCAGCTTGCATTGCCAGAACCAAGTTTGTTCTGCGCTGAAAGGCTGTTTTCTGACATTTCAGGATCTAACCTCAAAAATCATGCAAAACACTTCTAACACCTTCAGATATGTTTCTCTGTGTTGCAAAATAGGTTTTATTCATGCACAGACTGCAATTTTAATTTCTGACCGAGTTTCAGCTTGCATTGCCAGAACCAAGTTTGTTATGTGCTGAAAAACTGTTTTCTGACATTTCAGGCTCTAACTTCAAAAATCATGCAAAACACTTCTAACACCTTCAGATATGTTTCTCTGTGTTGCAAAATAGGTTTTATTCATGCATAGACTGCAATTTTAATTTTGGGCCGAGTTTCAGCTTGCATTGCCTGAACCAATTTTGTTATGTGCTGAAACGCCGTTTTCTGACAATTCAGGCTCTAACTTCAAAAATCATGCAAAACACTTCTAACACCTTCAGATATGTTTCTCTGTGTTGCAAAATAGGTTTTATTCATGCACAGACTGCAATTTTAATTTTGGACCGAGTTTCAGCTTGCATTGCCTGAACCAAGTTTGTTATGTGCTGAAACGCCGTTTTCTGACATTTCAGGCTCTAACTTCAAAAATCATGCAAAACACTTCTAACACCTTCAGATATGTTTCTCTGTGTTGCAAAATAGGTTTTATTCATGCACAGACTGCAATTTTAATTTTGGACCAAGTTTCAGCTTGCATTGCCAGAACCAAGTTTGTTATGTGCTGAAACGCTGTTTTCTGACATTTCAGGCTCTAACTTCAAAAATCATGCACAACACTTCTAACACCTTCAGATATGTTTCTCTGTGTTGGAAAATAGGTTTCATTCATGCACAGACTGCAATTTTAATTTTAGACCGAGTTTCAGCTTGCATTGCCAGAACCAAGTTTGTTATGTGCTGAAACGCTGTTTTCTGACATTTCAGGCTCTAACTTCAAAAATCATGTAAAACACTTCTAACACCTTCAGATATGTTTCTCTGTGTTGCAAAATAGGTTTCATTCATGCACAGACTGCAATTTTAATTTTAGACCGAGTTTCAGCTTGCATTGCCAGAACCAAGTTTGTTCTGCGCTGAAAGGCTGTTTTCTGACATTTCAGGATCTAACCTCAAAAATCATGCAAAACACTTCTAACACCTTCAGATATGTTTCTCTGTGTTGCAAAATAGGTTTTATTCATGCACAGACTGCAATTTTAATTTTGGACCGAGTTTCAGCTTGCATTGCCTGAACCAAGTTTGTTATGTGCTGAAATGCCGTTTTCCTACATTTCAGGCTCTAACTTCAAAAATCATGCAAAACACTTCTAACACCTTCAGATATGTTTCTCTGTGTTGCAAAATAGGTTTTATTCATGCACAGACTGCAATTTTAATTTTGGACCGAGTTTCAGCCTGCATTGCCAGAAGCAAGTTTGTTATGTGCTGAAACGCCGTTTTCTGACATTTCAGGCTCTAACTTCAAAAATCATGCAAAACACTTCTAACACCTTCAGATATGTTTCTCGGTGTTGCAAAATAGGTTTTATTCATGCACAGACTGCAATTTTAATTTTGGACCGAGTTTCAGCTTGAATTGCCTGAACCAAGTTTGTTCTGCGCTGAAACGCTGTTTTCTGACATTTCAGGCTCTAACTTCAAAAATCATGCAAAACACTTCTAACACCTTCAGATATGGTTCTCTGTGTTGCAAAATAGGTTTTATTCCTGCACAGACTGCAATTTTAATTTTGGACTGAGTTTCAGCTGGCATTGCCTGAACCAAGTTTGTTATGTGCTGAAACGCCGTTTTCTAACATTTCAGGCTCTAACTTCAAAAATCATGCAAAACACTTCTAACACCTTCAGATATGTTTCTCTGTGTTGCAAAATAGGTTTTATTCATGCACAGACTGCAATTTTAATTTTGGACCGAGTTTCAGCCTGCATTGCCTGAACCAAGTTTGTTATGTGCTGAAACGCCGTTTTCTGACATTTTAGGCTCTAACTTCAAAAATCATGCAAAACACTTCTAACACCTTCAGATATGTTTCTCTGTGTTGCAAAATAGGTTTTATTCATGCACAGACTGCAATTTTAATTTTGGACCGAGTTTCAGCTTGCATTGCCAGAACCAAGTTTGTTATGTGCTGAAAAGCTGTTTTCTGACATTTCAGGCTCTAACTTCAAAAATCATGCAAAACACTTCTAACACCTTCAGATATGTTTCTCTGTGTTGCAAAATAGGTTTTATTCATGCACAGAGTGCAATTTTAATTTTGGACCGAGTTTCAGCTTGCATTGCCAGAACCAAGTTTGTTATGTGCTGAAACGCTGTTTTCTGACATTTCAGGCTCTAACTTCAAAAATCATGCAAAACACATCTAACACCTTCAGATATGTTTCTCTGTGTTGCAAAATAGGTTTTATTCATGCACAGACTGCAATTTTAATTTTGGACCGAGTTTGAGCTTGCATTGCCAGAACCAAGTTTTTTATGTGCTGAAACGCTGTTTTCTGACATTTCAGGCTCTAACTTCAAAAATCATGCAAAACACTTCTAACACCTTCAGATATGTTTCTCTGTGTTGCAAAATAGGTTTTATTCATGCACAGACTGCAATTTTAATTTTGGACCGAGTTTCAGCTTGCATTGCCAGAACCAAGTTTGTTATGTGCTGAAACGCTGTTTTCTGACATTTCAGGCTCTAACTTCAAAAATCATGCACAACACTTCTAACACCTTCAGATATGTTTCTCTGTGTTGGAAAATAGGTTTCATTCATGCACAGACTGCAATTTTAATTTTAGACCGAGTTTCAGCTTGCATTGCCAGAACCAAGTTTGTTCTGCGCTGAAAGGCTGTTTTCTGACATTTCAGGATCTAACCTCAAAAATCATGCAAAACACTTCTAACACCTTCAGATATGTTTCTCTGTGTTGCAAAATAGGTTTTTTTCATGCACAGACTGCAATTTTAATTTCTTACCGAGTTTCAGCTTGCATTGCCTGAACCAAGTTTGTTATGTGCTGAAACGCCGTTTTCTGACATTTCAGGCTCTAACTTCAAAAATCATGCAAAACACTTCTAACACCTTCAGATATGTTTCTCTGTGTTGCAAAATAGGTTTTATTCATGCACAGACTGCAATTTTAATTTCTGACCGAGTTTCAGCTTGCATTGCCAGAACCAAGTTTGTTATGTGCTGAAAAACTGTTTTCTGACATTTCAGGCTCTAACTTCAAAAATCATGCAAAACACTTCTAACACCTTCAGATATGTTTCTCTGTGTTGCAAAATTGGTTTTATTCATGCATAGACTGCAATTTTAATTTTGGGCCGAGTTTCAGCTTGAATTGCCTGAACCAAGTTTGTTATGTGCTGAAACGCCGTTTTCTGACAATTCAGGCTCTAACTTCAAAAATCATGCAAAACACTTCTAACACCTTCAGATATGTTTCTCTGTGTTGCAAAATAGGTTTTATTCATGCACAGACAGCAATTTTAATATTGGACCGAGTTTCAGCTTGAATTGCCTGAACCAAGTTTGTTCTGCGCTGAAACGCTGTTTTCTGACATTTCAGGCTCTAACTTCAAAAATCATGCAAAACACTTCTAACACCTTCAGATATGTTTCTCTGTGTTGCAAAATAGGTTTTATTCATGCACAGACTGCAATTTTAATTTTGGACCGAGTTTCAGCTTGCATTGCCAGAACCAAGTTTGTTATGTGCTGAAACGCTGTTTTCTGACATTTCAGGCTCTAACTTCAAAAATCATGCAAAACACATCTAACACCTTCAGATATGTTTCTCTGTGTTGCAAAATAGGTTTTATTCATGCACAGACTGCAATTTTAATTTTGGACCGAGTTTGAGCTTGCATTGCCAGAACCAAGTTTGTTATGTGCTGAAACGCTGTTTTCTGACATTTCAGGCTCTAACTTCAAAAATCATGCACAACACTTCTAACACCTTCAGATATGTTTCTCTGTGTTGGAAAATAGGTTTCATTCATGCACAGACTGCAATTTTAATTTTAGACCGAGTTTCAGCTTGCATTGCCAGAACCAAGTTTGTTCTGCGCTGAAAGGCTGTTTTCTGACATTTCAGGATCTAACCTCAAAAATCATGCAAAACACTTCTAACACCTTCAGATATGTTTCTCTGTGTTGCAAAATAGGTTTTATTCATGCACAGACTGCAATTTTAATTTCTGACCGAGTTTCAGCTTGCATTGCCAGAACCAAGTTTGTTATGTGCTGAAAAACTGTTTTCTGACATTTCAGGCTCTAACTTCAAAAATCATGCAAAACACTTCTAACACCTTCAGATATGTTTCTCTGTGTTGCAAAATAGGTTTTATTCATGCATAGACTGCAATTTTAATTTTGGGCCGAGTTTCAGCTTGCATTGCCTGAACCAAGTTTGTTATGTGCTGAAACGCCGTTTTCTGACAATTCAGGCTCTAACTTCAAAAATCATGCAAAACACTTCTAACACCTTCAGATATGTTTCTCTGTGTTGCAAAATAGGTTTTATTCATGCACAGACTGCAATTTTAATTTTGGACCGAGTTTCAGCTTGCATTGCCTGAACCAAGTTTGTTATGTGCTGAAACGCCGTTTTCTGACATTTCAGGCTCTAACTTCAAAAATCATGCAAAACACTTCTAACACCTTCAGATATGTTTCTCTGTGTTGCAAAATATGTTTTATTCATGCACAGACTGCAATTTTAATTTTGGACCGAGTTTCAGCTTGCATTGCCAGAACCAAGTTTGTTCTGCGCTGAAACGCTGTTTTCTGACATTTCAGGCTCTAACTTCAAAAATCATGCAAAACACTTCTAACACCTTCAGATATGTTTCTCTGTGTTGCAAAATAGGTTTTATTCATGCACAGACTGCAATTTTAATTTTGGACCGAGTTTCAGCTTGCATTGCCAGAACCAAGTTTGTTATGTGCTGAAACGCTGTTTTCTGACATTTCAGGCTCTAACTTCAAAAATCATGCAAAACACATCTAACACCTTCAGATATGTTTCTCTGTGTTGCAAAATAGGTTTTATTCATGCACAGACTGCAATTTTAATTTTGGACCGAGTTTGAGCTTGCATTGCCAGAACCAAGTTTGTTATGTGCTGAAACGCTGTTTTCTGACATTTCAGGCTCTAACTTCAAAAATCATGCACAACACTTCTAACACCTTCAGATATGTTTCTCTGTGTTGGAAAATAGGTTTCATTCATGCACAGACTGCAATTTTAATTTTAGACCGAGTTTCAGCTTGCATTGCCAGAACCAAGTTTGTTCTGCGCTGAAAGGCTGTTTTCTGACATTTCAGGATCTAACCTCAAAAATCATGCAAAACACTTCTAACACCTTCAGATATGTTTCTCTGTGTTGCAAAATAGGTTTTATTCATGCACAGACTGCAATTTTAATTTCTGACCGAGTTTCAGCTTGCATTGCCAGAACCAAGTTTGTTATGTGCTGAAAAACTGTTTTCTGACATTTCAGGCTCTAACTTCAAAAATCATGCAAAACACTTCTAACACCTTCAGATATGTTTCTCTGTGTTGCAAAATAGGTTTTATTCATGCATAGACTGCAATTTTAATTTTGGGCCGAGTTTCAGCTTGCATTGCCTGAACCAATTTTGTTATGTGCTGAAACGCCGTTTTCTGACAATTCAGGCTCTAACTTCAAAAATCATGCAAAACACTTCTAACACCTTCAGATATGTTTCTCTGTGTTGCAAAATAGGTTTTATTCATGCACAGACTGCAATTTTAATTTTGGACCGAGTTTCAGCTTGCATTGCCTGAACCAAGTTTGTTATGTGCTGAAACGCCGTTTTCTGACATTTCAGGCTCTAACTTCAAAAATCATGCAAAACACTTCTAACACCTTCAGATATGTTTCTCTGTGTTGCAAAATAGGTTTTATTCATGCACAGACTGCAATTTTAATTTTGGACCGAGTTTCAGCTTGCATTGCCAGAACCAAGTTTGTTATGTGCTGAAACGCTGTTTTCTGACATTTCAGGCTCTAACTTCAAAAATCATGCACAACACTTCTAACACCTTCAGATATGTTTCTCTGTGTTGGAAAATAGGTTTCATTCATGCACAGACTGCAATTTTAATTTTAGACCGAGTTTCAGCTTGCATTGCCAGAACCAAGTTTGTTCTGCGCTGAAAGGCTGTTTTCTGACATTTCAGGCTCTAAAATCAAAAATCATGCACAACACTTCTAACACCTTCAGATATGTTTCTCTGTGTTGGAAAATAGGTTTCATTCATGCACAGACTGCAATTTTAATTTTAGACCGAGTTTCAGCTTGCATTGCCAGAACCAAGTTTGTTCTGCGCTGAAAGGCTGTTTTCTGACATTTCAGGATCTAACCTCAAAAATCATGCAAAACACTTCTAACACCTTCAGATATGTTTCTCTGTGTTGCAAAATAGGTTTTTTTCATGCACAGACTGCAATTTTAATTTCTTACCGAGTTTCAGCTTGCATTGCCTGAACCAAGTTTGTTATGTGCTGAAACGCCGTTTTCTGACATTTCAGGCTCTAACTTCAAAAATCATGCAAAACACTTCTAACACCTTCAGATATGTTTCTCTGTGTTGCAAAATAGGTTTTATTCATGCACAGACTGCAATTTTAATTTCTGACCGAGTTTCAGCTTGCATTGCCAGAACCAAGTTTGTTATGTGCTGAAAAACTGTTTTCTGACATTTCAGGCTCTAACTTCAAAAATCATGCAAAACACTTCTAACACCTTCAGATATGTTTCTCTGTGTTGCAAAATTGGTTTTATTCATGCATAGACTGCAATTTTAATTTTGGGCCGAGTTTCAGCTTGAATTGCCTGAACCAAGTTTGTTATGTGCTGAAACGCCGTTTTCTGACAATTCAGGCTCTAACTTCAAAAATCATGCAAAACACTTCTAACACCTTCAGATATGTTTCTCTGTGTTGCAAAATAGGTTTTATTCATGCACAGACAGCAATTTTAATATTGGACCGAGTTTCAGCTTGAATTGCCTGAACCAAGTTTGTTCTGCGCTGAAACGCTGTTTTCTGACATTTCAGGCTCTAACTTCAAAAATCATGCAAAACACTTCTAACACCTTCAGATATGTTTCTCTGTGTTGCAAAATAGGTTTTATTCATGCACAGACTGCAATTTTAATTTTGGACCGAGTTTCAGCTTGCATTGCCAGAACCAAGTTTGTTATGTGCTGAAACGCTGTTTTCTGACATTTCAGGCTCTAACTTCAAAAATCATGCAAAACACATCTAACACCTTCAGATATGTTTCTCTGTGTTGCAAAATAGGTTTTATTCATGCACAGACTGCAATTTTAATTTTGGACCGAGTTTGAGCTTGCATTGCCAGAACCAAGTTTGTTATGTGCTGAAACGCTGTTTTCTGACATTTCAGGCTCTAACTTCAAAAATCATGCACAACACTTCTAACACCTTCAGATATGTTTCTCTGTGTTGGAAAATAGGTTTCATTCATGCACAGACTGCAATTTTAATTTTAGACCGAGTTTCAGCTTGCATTGCCAGAACCAAGTTTGTTCTGCGCTGAAAGGCTGTTTTCTGACATTTCAGGATCTAACCTCAAAAATCATGCAAAACACTTCTAACACCTTCAGATATGTTTCTCTGTGTTGCAAAATAGGTTTTATTCATGCACAGACTGCAATTTTAATTTCTGACCGAGTTTCAGCTTGCATTGCCAGAACCAAGTTTGTTATGTGCTGAAAAACTGTTTTCTGACATTTCAGGCTCTAACTTCAAAAATCATGCAAAACACTTCTAACACCTTCAGATATGTTTCTCTGTGTTGCAAAATAGGTTTTATTCATGCATAGACTGCAATTTTAATTTTGGGCCGAGTTTCAGCTTGCATTGCCTGAACCAAGTTTGTTATGTGCTGAAACGCCGTTTTCTGACAATTCAGGCTCTAACTTCAAAAATCATGCAAAACACTTCTAACACCTTCAGATATGTTTCTCTGTGTTGCAAAATAGGTTTTATTCATGCACAGACTGCAATTTTAATTTTGGACCGAGTTTCAGCTTGCATTGCCTGAACCAAGTTTGTTATGTGCTGAAACGCCGTTTTCTGACATTTCAGGCTCTAACTTCAAAAATCATGCAAAACACTTCTAACACCTTCAGATATGTTTCTCTGTGTTGCAAAATATGTTTTATTCATGCACAGACTGCAATTTTAATTTTGGACCGAGTTTCAGCTTGCATTGCCAGAACCAAGTTTGTTCTGCGCTGAAACGCTGTTTTCTGACATTTCAGGCTCTAACTTCAAAAATCATGCAAAACACTTCTAACACCTTCAGATATGTTTCTCTGTGTTGCAAAATAGGTTTTATTCATGCACAGACTGCAATTTTAATTTTGGACCGAGTTTCAGCTTGCATTGCCAGAACCAAGTTTGTTATGTGCTGAAACGCTGTTTTCTGACATTTCAGGCTCTAACTTCAAAAATCATGCAAAACACATCTAACACCTTCAGATATGTTTCTCTGTGTTGCAAAATAGGTTTTATTCATGCACAGACTGCAATTTTAATTTTGGACCGAGTTTGAGCTTGCATTGCCAGAACCAAGTTTGTTATGTGCTGAAACGCTGTTTTCTGACATTTCAGGCTCTAACTTCAAAAATCATGCACAACACTTCTAACACCTTCAGATATGTTTCTCTGTGTTGGAAAATAGGTTTCATTCATGCACAGACTGCAATTTTAATTTTAGACCGAGTTTCAGCTTGCATTGCCAGAACCAAGTTTGTTCTGCGCTGAAAGGCTGTTTTCTGACATTTCAGGATCTAACCTCAAAAATCATGCAAAACACTTCTAACACCTTCAGATATGTTTCTCTGTGTTGCAAAATAGGTTTTATTCATGCACAGACTGCAATTTTAATTTCTGACCGAGTTTCAGCTTGCATTGCCAGAACCAAGTTTGTTATGTGCTGAAAAACTGTTTTCTGACATTTCAGGCTCTAACTTCAAAAATCATGCAAAACACTTCTAACACCTTCAGATATGTTTCTCTGTGTTGCAAAATAGGTTTTATTCATGCATAGACTGCAATTTTAATTTTGGGCCGAGTTTCAGCTTGCATTGCCTGAACCAATTTTGTTATGTGCTGAAACGCCGTTTTCTGACAATTCAGGCTCTAACTTCAAAAATCATGCAAAACACTTCTAACACCTTCAGATATGTTTCTCTGTGTTGCAAAATAGGTTTTATTCATGCACAGACTGCAATTTTAATTTTGGACCGAGTTTCAGCTTGCATTGCCTGAACCAAGTTTGTTATGTGCTGAAACGCCGTTTTCTGACATTTCAGGCTCTAACTTCAAAAATCATGCAAAACACTTCTAACACCTTCAGATATGTTTCTCTGTGTTGCAAAATAGGTTTTATTCATGCACAGACTGCAATTTTAATTTTGGACCAAGTTTCAGCTTGCATTGCCAGAACCAAGTTTGTTATGTGCTGAAACGCTGTTTTCTGACATTTCAGGCTCTAACTTCAAAAATCATGCACAACACTTCTAACACCTTCAGATATGTTTCTCTGTGTTGGAAAATAGGTTTCATTCATGCACAGACTGCAATTTTAATTTTAGACCGAGTTTCAGCTTGCATTGCCAGAACCAAGTTTGTTCTGCGCTGAAAGGCTGTTTTCTGACATTTCAGGATCTAACCTCAAAAATCATGCAAAACACTTCTAACACCTTCAGATATGTTTCTCTGTGTTGCAAAATAGGTTTTATTCATGCACAGACTGCAATTTTAATTTCTTACCGAGTTTCAGCTTGCATTGCCTGAAACAAGTTTGTTCTGCACTGAAACGCTGCTTCCTGACATTTCAGGCTCTAACTTCAAAAATCATGCAAAACACTTCTAACACCTTCAGATATGTTTCTCTGTGTTGCAAAATAGGTTTTATTCATGCACAGACTGCAATTTTAATTTCTGACCGAGTTTCAGCTTGCATTGCCAGAACCAAGTTTGTTATGTGCTGAAACGCCGTTTTCTGACAATTCAGGCTCTAACTTCAAAAATCATGCAAAACACTTCTAACACCTTCAGATATGTTTCTCTGTGTTGCAAAATAGGTTTTATTCATGCACAGACTGCAATTTTAATTTTGGACCGAGTTTCAGCTTGCATTGCCTGAACCAAGTTTGTTATGTGCTGAAACGCCGTTTTCTGACATTTCAGGCTCTAACTTCAAAAATCATGCAAAACACTTCTAACACCTTCAGATATGTTTCTCTGTGTTGCAAAATATGTTTTATTCATGCACAGACTGCAATTTTAATTTTGGACCGAGTTTCAGCTTGCATTGCCAGAACCAAGTTTGTTCTGCGCTGAAACGCTGTTTTCTGACATTTCAGGCTCTAACTTCAAAAATCATGCAAAACACTTCTAACACCTTCAGATATGTTTCTCTGTGTTGCAAAATAGGTTTTATTCATGCACAGACTGCAATTTTAATTTTGGACCGAGTTTCAGCTTGCATTGCCAGAACCAAGTTTGTTATGTGCTGAAACGCTGTTTTCTGACATTTCAGGCTCTAACTTCAAAAATCATGCAAAACACATCTAACACCTTCAGATATGTTTCTCTGTGTTGCAAAATAGGTTTTATTCATGCACAGACTGCAATTTTAATTTTGGACCGAGTTTGAGCTTGCATTGCCAGAACCAAGTTTGTTATGTGCTGAAACGCTGTTTTCTGACATTTCAGGCTCTAACTTCAAAAATCATGCACAACACTTCTAACACCTTCAGATATGTTTCTCTGTGTTGGAAAATAGGTTTCATTCATGCACAGACTGCAATTTTAATTTTAGACCGAGTTTCAGCTTGCATTGCCAGAACCAAGTTTGTTCTGCGCTGAAAGGCTGTTTTCTGACATTTCAGGATCTAACCTCAAAAATCATGCAAAACACTTCTAACACCTTCAGATATGTTTCTCTGTGTTGCAAAATAGGTTTTATTCATGCACAGACTGCAATTTTAATTTCTGACCGAGTTTCAGCTTGCATTGCCAGAACCAAGTTTGTTATGTGCTGAAAAACTGTTTTCTGACATTTCAGGCTCTAACTTCAAAAATCATGCAAAACACTTCTAACACCTTCAGATATGTTTCTCTGTGTTGCAAAATAGGTTTTATTCATGCATAGACTGCAATTTTAATTTTGGGCCGAGTTTCAGCTTGCATTGCCTGAACCAATTTTGTTATGTGCTGAAACGCCGTTTTCTGACAATTCAGGCTCTAACTTCAAAAATCATGCAAAACACTTCTAACACCTTCAGATATGTTTCTCTGTGTTGCAAAATAGGTTTTATTCATGCACAGACTGCAATTTTAATTTTGGACCGAGTTTCAGCTTGCATTGCCTGAACCAAGTTTGTTATGTGCTGAAACGCCGTTTTCTGACATTTCAGGCTCTAACTTCAAAAATCATGCAAAACACTTCTAACACCTTCAGATATGTTTCTCTGTGTTGCAAAATAGGTTTTATTCATGCACAGACTGCAATTTTAATTTTGGACCAAGTTTCAGCTTGCATTGCCAGAACCACGTTTGTTATGTGCTGAAACGCTGTTTTCTGACATTTCAGGCTCTAACTTCAAAAATCATGCACAACACTTCTAACACCTTCAGATATGTTTCTCTGTGTTGGAAAATAGGTTTCATTCATGCACAGACTGCAATTTTAATTTTAGACCGAGTTTCAGCTTGCATTGCCAGAACCAAGTTTGTTCTGCGCTGAAAGGCTGTTTTCTGACATTTCAGGATCTAACCTCAAAAATCATGCAAAACACTTCTAACACCTTCAGATATGTTTCTCTGTGTTGCAAAATAGGTTTTATTCATGCACAGACTGCAATTTTAATTTCTTACCGAGTTTCAGCTTGCATTGCCTGAACCAAGTTTGTTATGTGCTGAAACGCCGTTTTCTGACATTTCAGGCTCTAACTTCAAAAATCATGCAAAACACTTCTAACACCTTCAGATATGTTTCTCTGTGCTGCAAAATAGGTTTTATTCATGCACAGACTGCAATTTTAATTTCTGACCGAGTTTCAGCTTGCATTGCCAGAACCAAGTTTGTTATGTGCTGAAAAACTGTTTTCTGACATTTCAGGCTCTAACTTCAAAAATCATGCAAAACACTTCTAACACCTTCAGATATGTTTCTCTGTGTTGCAAAATAGGTTTTATTCATGCATAGACTGCAATTTTAATTTTGGGCCGAGTTTCAGCTTGCATTGCCTGAACCAAGTTTGTTATGTGCTGAAACGCCGTTTTCTGACAATTCAGGCTCTAACTTCAAAAATCATGCAAAACACTTCTAACACCTTCAGATATGTTTCTCTGTGTTGCAAAATAGGTTTTATTCATGCATAGACTGCCATTTTAATTTTGGGCCGAGTTTCAGCTTGCATTGCCTGAACCAAGTTTGTTATGTGCTGAAACGCCGTTTTCTGACATTTCAGGTTCTAACTTCAAAAATCATGCAAAACACTTCTAAGACCTTCAGATATGTTTCTCTGTGTTGCAAAATAGGTTTTATTCATGCACAGACTGCAATTTTAATTTCTGACCGAGTTTCAGCTTGCATTGCCAGAACCAAGTTTGTTATGTGCTGAAACGCTGTTTTCTGACATTTCAGGCTCTAACTTCAAAAATCATGCAAAACACTTCTAACACCTTCAGATATGTTTCTCTGTGTTGCAAAATAGGTTTTATTCATGCATAGACTGCCATTTTAATTTTGGGCCGAGTTTCAGCTTGCATTGCCTGAACCAAGTCTGTTATGTGCTGAAACGCCGTTTTCTGACATTTCAGGCTCTAACTTCAAAAATCATGCAAAACACTTCTAAGACCTTCAGATATATTTCTCTGTGTTGAAAATAAGTTTTATTCATGCACAGACTGCAATTTTAATTTCTGACCGAGTTTCAGCTTGCATTGCCAGAACCAAGTTTGTTATGTGCTGAAACGCTGTTTTCTGACATTTCAGGCTCTAACTTCAAAAATCATGCAAAACACTTCTAACACCTTCAGATATGTTTCTCTGTGTTGCAAAATAGGTTTTATTCATGCATAGACTGCAATTTTAATTTTGGGCCGAGTTTCAGCTTGCATTGCCTGAACCAAGTTTGTTCTGCGCTGAAACGCTGTTTTCTGACATTTCAGGCTCTAACTTCAAAAATCATGCAAAACACTTCTAACACCTTCAGATATGTTTCTCCGTGTTGCAAAATAGGTTTTATTCATGCACAGACTGCAATTTTAATTTTGGACCGAGTTTCAGCTTGCATTGCCTGAACCAAGTTTGTTATGTGCTGAAATGCCGTTTTCCTACATTTCAGGCTCTAACTTCAAAAATCATGCAAAACACTTCTAACACCTTCAGATATGTTTCTCTGTGTTGCAAAATAGGTTTTATTCATGCACAGACTGCAATTTTAATTTTGGACCGAGTTTCAGCCTGCATTGCCAGAAGCAAGTTTGTTATGTGCTGAAACGCCGTTTTCTGACATTTCAGGCTCTAACTTCAAAAATCATGCAAAACACTTCTAACACCTTCAGATATGTTTCTCGGTGTTGCAAAATAGGTTTTATTCATGCACAGACTGCAATTTTAATTTTGGACCGAGTTTCAGCTTGAATTGCCTGAACCAAGTTTGTTCTGCGCTGAAACGCTGTTTTCTGACATTTCAGGCTCTAACTTCAAAAATCATGCAAAACACTTCTAACACCTTCAGATATGGTTCTCTGTGTTGCAAAATAGGTTTTATTCCTGCACAGACTGCAATTTTAATTTTGGACTGAGTTTCAGCTGGCATTGCCTGAACCAAGTTTGTTATGTGCTGAAACGCCGTTTTCTAACATTTCAGGCTCTAACTTCAAAAATCATGCAAAACACTTCTAACACCTTCAGATATGTTTCTCTGTGTTGCAAAATAGGTTTTATTCATGCACAGACTGCAATTTTAATTTTGGACCGAGTTTCAGCCTGCATTGCCTGAACCAAGTTTGTTATGTGCTGAAACGCCGTTTTCTGACATTTCAGGCTCTAACTTCAAAAATCATGCAAAACACTTCTAACACCTTCAGATATGTTTCTCTGTGTTGCAAAATAGGTTTTATTCATGCACAGACTGCAATTTTAATTTTGGACCGAGTTTCAGCTTGCATTGCCAGAACCAAGTTTGTTATGTGCTGAAAAGCTGTTTTCTGACATTTCAGGCTCTAACTTCAAAAATCATGCAAAACACTTCTAACACCTTCAGATATGTTTCTCTGTGTTGCAAAATAGGTTTTATTCATGCACAGAGTGCAATTTTAATTTTGGACCGAGTTTCAGCTTGCATTGCCAGAACCAAGTTTGTTATGTGCTGAAACGCTGTTTTCTGACATTTCAGGCTCTAACTTCAAAAATCATGCAAAACACATCTAACACCTTCAGATATGTTTCTCTGTGTTGCAAAATAGGTTTTATTCATGCACAGACTGCAATTTTAATTTTGGACCGAGTTTGAGCTTGCATTGCCAGAACCAAGTTTTTTATGTGCTGAAACGCTGTTTTCTGACATTTCAGGCTCTAACTTCAAAAATCATGCAAAACACTTCTAACACCTTCAGATATGTTTCTCTGTGTTGCAAAATAGGTTTCATTCATGCACAGACTGCAATTTTAATTTTAGACCGAGTTTCAGCTTGCATTGCCAGAACCAAGTTTGTTCTGCGCTGAAAGGCTGTTTTCTGACATTTCAGGATCTAACCTCAAAAATCATGCAAAACACTTCTAACCCCTTCAGATATGTTTCTCTGTGTTGCAAAATAGGTTTTATTCATGCATAGACTGCAATTTTAATTTTGGGCCGAGTTTCAGCTTGCATTGCCAGAACCAAGTTTGTTATGTGCTGAAACGCTGTTTTCTGACATTTCAGGCTCTAACTTCAAAAATCATGCAAAACACTTCTAACACCTTCAGATATGTTTCTCTGTGTTGCAAAATAGGTTTTATTCATGCATAGACTGCCATTTTAATTTTGGGCCGAGTTTCAGCTTGCATTGCCTGAACCAAGTTTGTTATGTGCTGAAACGCCGTTTTCTGACATTTCAGGTTCTAACTTCAAAAATCATGCAAAACACTTCTAAGACCTTCAGATATGTTTCTCTGTGTTGCAAAATAGGTTTTATTCATGCACAGACTGCAATTTTAATTTCTGACCGAGTTTCAGCTTGCATTGCCAGAACCAAGTTTGTTATGTGCTGAAACGCTGTTTTCTGACATTTCAGGCTCTAACTTCAAAAATCATGCAAAACACTTCTAACACCTTCAGATATGTTTCTCTGTGTTGCAAAATAGGTTTTATTCATGCATAGACTGCAATTTTAATTTTGGGCCGAGTTTCAGCTTGCATTGGCTGAACCAAGTCTGTTATGTGCTGAAACGCCGTTTTCTGACATTTCAGGCTCTAACTTCAAAAATCATGCAAAACACTTCTAAGACCTTCAGATATATTTCTCTGTGTTGAAAATAAGTTTTATTCATGCACAGACTGCAATTTTAATTTCTGACCGAGTTTCAGCTTGCATTGCCAGAACCAAGTTTGTTATGTGCTGAAACGCTGTTTTCTGACATTTCAGGCTCTAACTTCAAAAATCATGCAAAACACTTCTAACACCTTCAGATATGTTTCTCTGTGTTGCAAAATAGGTTTTATTCATGCACAGACTGCAATTTTAATTTCTGACCGAGTTTCAGCTTGCATTGCCAGAACCAAGTTTGTTATGTGCTGAAAAACTGTTTTCTGACATTTCAGGCTCTAACTTCAAAAATCATGCAAAACACTTCTAACACCTTCAGATATGTTTCTCTGTGTTGCAAAATAGGTTTTATTCATGCACAGACTGCAATTTTAATTTTGGACCGAGTTTCAGCTTGCATTGCCTGAACCAAGTTTGTTATGTGCTGAAACGCTGTTTTCTGACATTTCAGGCTCTAACTTCAAAAATCATGCAAAACACTTCTAACACCTTCAGATATGTTTCTCTGTGTTGCAAAATAGGTTTTATTCATGCACAGACTGCAATTTTAATTTTGGACCGAGTTTCAGCTTGCATTGCCAGAACCAAGTTTGTTATGTGCTGAAACGCTGTTTTCTGACATTTCAGGCTCTAACTTCAAAAATCATGCACAACACTTCTAACACCTTCAGATATGTTTCTCTGTGTTGGAAAATAGGTTTCATTCATGCACAGACTGCAATTTTAATTTTAGACCGAGTTTCAGCTTGCATTGCCAGAACCAAGTTTGTTCTGCGCTGAAAGGCTGTTTTCTGACATTTCAGGATCTAACCTCAAAAATCATGCAAAACACTTCTAACACCTTCAGATATGTTTCTCTGTGTTGCAAAATAGGTTTTATTCATGCACAGACTGCAATTTTAATTTCTTACCGAGTTTCAGCTTGCATTGCCTGAACCAAGTTTGTTATGTGCTGAAACGCCGTTTTGACATTTCAGGCTCTAACTTCAAAAATCATGCAAAACACTTCTAACACCTTCAGATATGTTTCTCTGTGTTGCAAAATAGGTTTTATTCATGCACAGACTGCAATTTTAATTTCTGACCGAGTTTCAGCTTGCATTGCCAGAACCAAGTTTGTTATGTGCTGAAAAACTGTTTTCTGACATTTCAGGCTCTAACTTCAAAAATCATGCAAAACACTTCTAACACCTTCAGATATGTTTCTCTGTGTTGCAAAATAGGTTTTATTCATGCATAGACTGCAATTTTAATTTTGGGCCGAGTTTCAGCTTGAATTGCCTGAACCAAGTTTGTTATGTGCTGAAACGCCGTTTTCTGACAATTCAGGCTCTAACTTCAAAAATCATGCAAAACACTTCTAACACCTTCAGATATGTTTCTCTGTGTTGCAAAATAGGTTTTATTCATGCACAGACAGCAATTTTAATATTGGACCGAGTTTCAGCTTGAATTGCCTGAACCAAGTTTGTTCTGCGCTGAAACGCTGTTTTCTGACATTTCAGGCTCTAACTTCAAAAATCATGCAAAACACTTCTAACACCTTCAGATATGTTTCTCTGTGTTGCAAAATAGGTTTTATTCATGCACAGACTGCAATTTTAATTTTGGACCGAGTTTCAGCTTGCATTGCCAGAACCAAGTTTGTTATGTGCTGAAACGCTGTTTTCTGACATTTCAGGCTCTAACTTCAAAAATCATGCAAAACACATCTAACACCTTCAGATATGTTTCTCTGTGTTGCAAAATAGGTTTTATTCATGCACAGACTGCAATTTTAATTTTGGACCGAGTTTGAGCTTGCATTGCCAGAACCAAGTTTGTTATGTGCTGAAACGCTGTTTTCTGACATTTCAGGCTCTAACTTCAAAAATCATGCACAACACTTCTAACACCTTCAGATATGTTTCTCTGTGTTGGAAAATAGGTTTCATTCATGCACAGACTGCAATTTTAATTTTAGACCGAGTTTCAGCTTGCATTGCCAGAACCAAGTTTGTTCTGCGCTGAAAGGCTGTTTTCTGACATTTCAGGATCTAACCTCAAAAATCATGCAAAACACTTCTAACACCTTCAGATATGTTTCTCTGTGTTGCAAAATAGGTTTTATTCATGCACAGACTGCAATTTTAATTTCTGACCGAGTTTCAGCTTGCATTGCCAGAACCAAGTTTGTTATGTGCTGAAAAACTGTTTTCTGACATTTCAGGCTCTAACTTCAAAAATCATGCAAAACACTTCTAACACCTTCAGATATGTTTCTCTGTGTTGCAAAATAGGTTTTATTCATGCATAGACTGCAATTTTAATTTTGGGCCGAGTTTCAGCTTGCATTGCCTGAACCAAGTTTGTTATGTGCTGAAACGCCGTTTTCTGACAATTCAGGCTCTAACTTCAAAAATCATGCAAAACACTTCTAACACCTTCAGATATGTTTCTCTGTGTTGCAAAATAGGTTTTATTCATGCACAGACTGCAATTTTAATTTTGGACCGAGTTTCAGCTTGCATTGCCTGAACCAAGTTTGTTATGTGCTGAAACGCCGTTTTCTGACATTTCAGGCTCTAACTTCAAAAATCATGCAAAACACTTCTAACACCTTCAGATATGTTTCTCTGTGTTGCAAAATAGGTTTTATTCATGCACAGACTGCAATTTTAATTTTGGACCGAGTTTCAGCTTGCATTGCCAGAACCAAGTTTGTTCTGCGCTGAAACGCTGTTTTCTGACATTTCAGGCTCTAACTTCAAAAATCATGCAAAACACTTCTAACACCTTCAGATATGTTTCTCTGTGTTGCAAAATAGGTTTTATTCATGCACAGACTGCAATTTTAATTTTGGACCGAGTTTCAGCTTGCATTGCCAGAACCAAGTTTGTTATGTGCTGAAACGCTGTTTTCTGACATTTCAGGCTCTAACTTCAAAAATCATGCAAAACACATCTAACACCTTCAGATATGTTTCTCTGTGTTGCAAAATAGGTTTTATTCATGCACAGACTGCAATTTTAATTTTGGACCGAGTTTGAGCTTGCATTGCCAGAACCAAGTTTGTTATGTGCTGAAACGCTGTTTTCTGACATTTCAGGCTCTAACTTCAAAAATCATGCACAACACTTCTAACACCTTCAGATATGTTTCTCTGTGTTGGAAAATAGGTTTCATTCATGCACAGACTGCAATTTTAATTTTAGACCGAGTTTCAGCTTGCATTGCCAGAACCAAGTTTGTTCTGCGCTGAAAGGCTGTTTTCTGACATTTCAGGATCTAACCTCAAAAATCATGCAAAACACTTCTAACACCTTCAGATATGTTTCTCTGTGTTGCAAAATAGGTTTTATTCATGCACAGACTGCAATTTTAATTTTGGACCGAGTTTCAGCTTGCATTGCCAGAACCAAGTTTGTTATGTGCTGAAACGCTGTTTTCTGACATTTCAGGCTCTAACTTCAAAAATCATGCAAAACACTTCTAACACCTTCAGATATGTTTCTCTGTGTTGCAAAATAGGTTTTATTCATGCATAGACTGCCATTTTAATTTTGGGCCGAGTTTCAGCTTGCATTGCCTGAACCAAGTTTGTTATGTGCTGAAACGCCGTTTTCTGACATTTCAGGTTCTAACTTCAAAAATCATGCAAAACACTTCTAAGACCTTCAGATATGTTTCTCTGTGTTGCAAAATAGGTTTTATTCATGCACAGACTGCAATTTTAATTTCTGACCGAGTTTCAGCTTGCATTGCCAGAACCAAGTTTGTTATGTGCTGAAACGCTGTTTTCTGACATTTCAGGCTCTAACTTCAAAAATCATGCAAAACACTTCTAACACCTTCAGATATGTTTCTCTGTGTTGCAAAATAGGTTTTATTCATGCATAGACTGCCATTTTAATTTTGGGCCGAGTTTCAGCTTGCATTGCCTGAACCAAGTCTGTTATGTGCTGAAACGCCGTTTTCTGACATTTCAGGCTCTAACTTCAAAAATCATGCAAAACACTTCTAAGACCTTCAGATATATTTCTCTGTGTTGAAAATAAGTTTTATTCATGCACAGACTGCAATTTTAATTTCTGACCGAGTTTCAGCTTGCATTGCCAGAACCAAGTTTGTTATGTGCTGAAACGCTGTTTTCTGACATTTCAGGCTCTAACTTCAAAAATCATGCAAAACACTTCTAACACCTTCAGATATGTTTCTCTGTGTTGCAAAATAGGTTTTATTCATGCATAGACTGCAATTTTAATTTTGGGCCGAGTTTCAGCTTGCATTGCCTGAACCAAGTTTGTTCTGCGCTGAAACGCTGTTTTCTGACATTTCAGGCTCTAACTTCAAAAATCATGCAAAACACTTCTAACACCTTCAGATATGTTTCTCCGTGTTGCAAAATAGGTTTTATTCATGCACAGACTGCAATTTTAATTTTGGACCGAGTTTCAGCTTGCATTGCCTGAACCAAGTTTGTTATGTGCTGAAATGCCGTTTTCCTACATTTCAGGCTCTAACTTCAAAAATCATGCAAAACACTTCTAACACCTTCAGATATGTTTCTCTGTGTTGCAAAATAGGTTTTATTCATGCACAGACTGCAATTTTAATTTTGGACCGAGTTTCAGCCTGCATTGCCAGAAGCAAGTTTGTTATGTGCTGAAACGCCGTTTTCTGACATTTCAGGCTCTAACTTCAAAAATCATGCAAAACACTTCTAACACCTTCAGATATGTTTCTCGGTGTTGCAAAATAGGTTTTATTCATGCACAGACTGCAATTTTAATTTTGGACCGAGTTTCAGCTTGAATTGCCTGAACCAAGTTTGTTCTGCGCTGAAACGCTGTTTTCTGACATTTCAGGCTCTAACTTCAAAAATCATGCAAAACACTTCTAACACCTTCAGATATGGTTCTCTGTGTTGCAAAATAGGTTTTATTCCTGCACAGACTGCAATTTTAATTTTGGACTGAGTTTCAGCTGGCATTGCCTGAACCAAGTTTGTTATGTGCTGAAACGCCGTTTTCTAACATTTCAGGCTCTAACTTCAAAAATCATGCAAAACACTTCTAACACCTTCAGATATGTTTCTCTGTGTTGCAAAATAGGTTTTATTCATGCACAGACTGCAATTTTAATTTTGGACCGAGTTTCAGCCTGCATTGCCTGAACCAAGTTTGTTATGTGCTGAAACGCCGTTTTCTGACATTTCAGGCTCTAACTTCAAAAATCATGCAAAACACTTCTAACACCTTCAGATATGTTTCTCTGTGTTGCAAAATAGGTTTTATTCATGCACAGACTGCAATTTTAATTTTGGACCGAGTTTCAGCTTGCATTGCCAGAACCAAGTTTGTTATGTGCTGAAAAGCTGTTTTCTGACATTTCAGGCTCTAACTTCAAAAATCATGCAAAACACTTCTAACACCTTCAGATATGTTTCTCTGTGTTGCAAAATAGGTTTTATTCATGCACAGAGTGCAATTTTAATTTTGGACCGAGTTTCAGCTTGCATTGCCAGAACCAAGTTTGTTATGTGCTGAAACGCTGTTTTCTGACATTTCAGGCTCTAACTTCAAAAATCATGCAAAACACATCTAACACCTTCAGATATGTTTCTCTGTGTTGCAAAATAGGTTTTATTCATGCACAGACTGCAATTTTAATTTTGGACCGAGTTTGAGCTTGCATTGCCAGAACCAAGTTTTTTATGTGCTGAAACGCTGTTTTCTGACATTTCAGGCTCTAACTTCAAAAATCATGCAAAACACTTCTAACACCTTCAGATATGTTTCTCTGTGTTGCAAAATAGGTTTCATTCATGCACAGACTGCAATTTTAATTTTAGACCGAGTTTCAGCTTGCATTGCCAGAACCAAGTTTGTTCTGCGCTGAAAGGCTGTTTTCTGACATTTCAGGATCTAACCTCAAAAATCATGCAAAACACTTCTAACACCTTCAGATATGTTTCTCTGTGTTGCAAAATAGGTTTTATTCATGCATAGACTGCAATTTTAATTTTGGGCCGAGTTTCAGCTTGCATTGCCAGAACCAAGTTTGTTATGTGCTGAAACGCTGTTTTCTGACATTTCAGGCTCTAACTTCAAAAATCATGCAAAACACTTCTAACACCTTCAGATATGTTTCTCTGTGTTGCAAAATAGGTTTTATTCATGCATAGACTGCCATTTTAATTTTGGGCCGAGTTTCAGCTTGCATTGCCTGAACCAAGTTTGTTATGTGCTGAAACGCCGTTTTCTGACATTTCAGGTTCTAACTTCAAAAATCATGCAAAACACTTCTAAGACCTTCAGATATGTTTCTCTGTGTTGCAAAATAGGTTTTATTCATGCACAGACTGCAATTTTAATTTCTGACCGAGTTTCAGCTTGCATTGCCAGAACCAAGTTTGTTATGTGCTGAAACGCTGTTTTCTGACATTTCAGGCTCTAACTTCAAAAATCATGCAAAACACTTCTAACACCTTCAGATATGTTTCTCTGTGTTGCAAAATAGGTTTTATTCATGCATAGACTGCAATTTTAATTTTGGGCCGAGTTTCAGCTTGCATTGGCTGAACCAAGTCTGTTATGTGCTGAAACGCCGTTTTCTGACATTTCAGGCTCTAACTTCAAAAATCATGCAAAACACTTCTAAGACCTTCAGATATATTTCTCTGTGTTGAAAATAAGTTTTATTCATGCACAGACTGCAATTTTAATTTCTGACCGAGTTTCAGCTTGCATTGCCAGAACCAAGTTTGTTATGTGCTGAAACGCTGTTTTCTGACATTTCAGGCTCTAACTTCAAAAATCATGCAAAACACTTCTAACACCTTCAGATATGTTTCTCTGTGTTGCAAAATAGGTTTTATTCATGCACAGACTGCAATTTTAATTTCTGACCGAGTTTCAGCTTGCATTGCCAGAACCAAGTTTGTTATGTGCTGAAAAACTGTTTTCTGACATTTCAGGCTCTAACTTCAAAAATCATGCAAAACACTTCTAACACCTTCAGATATGTTTCTCTGTGTTGCAAAATAGGTTTTATTCATGCATAGACTGCAATTTTAATTTTGGGCCGAGTTTCAGCTTGCATTGCCAGAACCAAGTTTGTTATGTGCTGAAACGCTGTTTTCTGACATTTCAGGCTCTAACTTCAAAAATCATGCAAAACACTTCTAACACCTTCAGATATGTTTCTCTGTGTTGCAAAATAGGTTTTATTCATGCACAGACTGCAATTTTAATTTTGGACCGAGTTTCAGCTTGCATTGCCTGAACCAAGTTTGTTATGTGCTGAAACGCTGTTTTCTGACATTTCAGGCTCTAACTTCAAAAATCATGCAAAACACTTCTAACACCTTCAGATATGTTTCTCTGTGTTGCAAAATAGGTTTTATTCATGCACAGACTGCAATTTTAATTTTGGACCGAGTTTCAGCTTGCATTGCCAGAACCAAGTTTGTTATGTGCTGAAACGCTGTTTTCTGACATTTCAGGCTCTAACTTCAAAAATCATGCACAACACTTCTAACACCTTCAGATATGTTTCTCTGTGTTGGAAAATAGGTTTCATTCATGCACAGACTGCAATTTTAATTTTAGACCGAGTTTCAGCTTGCATTGCCAGAACCAAGTTTGTTCTGCGCTGAAAGGCTGTTTTCTGACATTTCAGGATCTAACCTCAAAAATCATGCAAAACACTTCTAACACCTTCAGATATGTTTCTCTGTGTTGCAAAATAGGTTTTATTCATGCACAGACTGCAATTTTAATTTCTTACCGAGTTTCAGCTTGCATTGCCTGAACCAAGTTTGTTATGTGCTGAAACGCCGTTTTCTGACATTTCAGGCTCTAACTTCAAAAATCATGCAAAACACTTCTAACACCTTCAGATATGTTTCTCTGTGTTGCAAAATAGGTTTTATTCATGCACAGACTGCAATTTTAATTTCTGACCGAGTTTCAGCTTGCATTGCCAGAACCAAGTTTGTTATGTGCTGAAAAACTGTTTTCTGACATTTCAGGCTCTAACTTCAAAAATCATGCAAAACACTTCTAACACCTTCAGATATGTTTCTCTGTGTTGCAAAATAGGTTTTATTCATGCATAGACTGCAATTTTAATTTTGGGCCGAGTTTCAGCTTGAATTGCCTGAACCAAGTTTGTTATGTGCTGAAACGCCGTTTTCTGACAATTCAGGCTCTAACTTCAAAAATCATGCAAAACACTTCTAACACCTTCAGATATGTTTCTCTGTGTTGCAAAATAGGTTTTATTCATGCACAGACAGCAATTTTAATATTGGACCGAGTTTCAGCTTGAATTGCCTGAACCAAGTTTGTTCTGCGCTGAAACGCTGTTTTCTGACATTTCAGGCTCTAACTTCAAAAATCATGCAAAACACTTCTAACACCTTCAGATATGTTTCTCTGTGTTGCAAAATAGGTTTTATTCATGCACAGACTGCAATTTTAATTTTGGACCGAGTTTCAGCTTGCATTGCCAGAACCAAGTTTGTTATGTGCTGAAACGCTGTTTTCTGACATTTCAGGCTCTAACTTCAAAAATCATGCAAAACACATCTAACACCTTCAGATATGTTTCTCTGTGTTGCAAAATAGGTTTTATTCATGCACAGACTGCAATTTTAATTTTGGACCGAGTTTGAGCTTGCATTGCCAGAACCAAGTTTGTTATGTGCTGAAACGCTGTTTTCTGACATTTCAGGCTCTAACTTCAAAAATCATGCACAACACTTCTAACACCTTCAGATATGTTTCTCTGTGTTGGAAAATAGGTTTCATTCATGCACAGACTGCAATTTTAATTTTAGACCGAGTTTCAGCTTGCATTGCCAGAACCAAGTTTGTTCTGCGCTGAAAGGCTGTTTTCTGACATTTCAGGATCTAACCTCAAAAATCATGCAAAACACTTCTAACACCTTCAGATATGTTTCTCTGTGTTGCAAAATAGGTTTTATTCATGCACAGACTGCAATTTTAATTTCTGACCGAGTTTCAGCTTGCATTGCCAGAACCAAGTTTGTTATGTGCTGAAAAACTGTTTTCTGACATTTCAGGCTCTAACTTCAAAAATCATGCAAAACACTTCTAACACCTTCAGATATGTTTCTCTGTGTTGCAAAATAGGTTTTATTCATGCATAGACTGCAATTTTAATTTTGGGCCGAGTTTCAGCTTGCATTGCCTGAACCAAGTTTGTTATGTGCTGAAACGCCGTTTTCTGACAATTCAGGCTCTAACTTCAAAAATCATGCAAAACACTTCTAACACCTTCAGATATGTTTCTCTGTGTTGCAAAATAGGTTTTATTCATGCACAGACTGCAATTTTAATTTTGGACCGAGTTTCAGCTTGCATTGCCTGAACCAAGTTTGTTATGTGCTGAAACGCCGTTTTCTGACATTTCAGGCTCTAACTTCAAAAATCATGCAAAACACTTCTAACACCTTCAGATATGTTTCTCTGTGTTGCAAAATAGGTTTTATTCATGCACAGACTGCAATTTTAATTTTGGACCGAGTTTCAGCTTGCATTGCCAGAACCAAGTTTGTTCTGCGCTGAAACGCTGTTTTCTGACATTTCAGGCTCTAACTTCAAAAATCATGCAAAACACTTCTAACACCTTCAGATATGTTTCTCTGTGTTGCAAAATAGGTTTTATTCATGCACAGACTGCAATTTTAATTTTGGACCGAGTTTCAGCTTGCATTGCCAGAACCAAGTTTGTTATGTGCTGAAACGCTGTTTTCTGACATTTCAGGCTCTAACTTCAAAAATCATGCAAAACACATCTAACACCTTCAGATATGTTTCTCTGTGTTGCAAAATAGGTTTTATTCATGCACAGACTGCAATTTTAATTTTGGACCGAGTTTGAGCTTGCATTGCCAGAACCAAGTTTGTTATGTGCTGAAACGCTGTTTTCTGACATTTCAGGCTCTAACTTCAAAAATCATGCACAACACTTCTAACACCTTCAGATATGTTTCTCTGTGTTGGAAAATAGGTTTCATTCATGCACAGACTGCAATTTTAATTTTAGACCGAGTTTCAGCTTGCATTGCCAGAACCAAGTTTGTTCTGCGCTGAAAGGCTGTTTTCTGACATTTCAGGATCTAACCTCAAAAATCATGCAAAACACTTCTAACACCTTCAGATATGTTTCTCTGTGTTGCAAAATAGGTTTTATTCATGCACAGACTGCAATTTTAATTTCTGACCGAGTTTCAGCTTGCATTGCCAGAACCAAGTTTGTTATGTGCTGAAAAACTGTTTTCTGACATTTCAGGCTCTAACTTCAAAAATCATGCAAAACACTTCTAACACCTTCAGATATGTTTCTCTGTGTTGCAAAATAGGTTTTATTCATGCATAGACTGCAATTTTAATTTTGGGCCGAGTTTCAGCTTGCATTGCCTGAACCAATTTTGTTATGTGCTGAAACGCCGTTTTCTGACAATTCAGGCTCTAACTTCAAAAATCATGCAAAACACTTCTAACACCTTCAGATATGTTTCTCTGTGTTGCAAAATAGGTTTTATTCATGCACAGACTGCAATTTTAATTTTGGACCGAGTTTCAGCTTGCATTGCCTGAACCAAGTTTGTTATGTGCTGAAACGCCGTTTTCTGACATTTCAGGCTCTAACTTCAAAAATCATGCAAAACACTTCTAACACCTTCAGATATGTTTCTCTGTGTTGCAAAATAGGTTTTATTCATGCACAGACTGCAATTTTAATTTTGGACCAAGTTTCAGCTTGCATTGCCAGAACCAAGTTTGTTATGTGCTGAAACGCTGTTTTCTGACATTTCAGGCTCTAACTTCAAAAATCATGCACAACACTTCTAACACCTTCAGATATGTTTCTCTGTGTTGGAAAATAGGTTTCATTCATGCACAGACTGCAATTTTAATTTTAGACCGAGTTTCAGCTTGCATTGCCAGAACCAAGTTTGTTATGTGCTGAAACGCTGTTTTCTGACATTTCAGGCTCTAACTTCAAAAATCATGTACAGGCCCGGATTGGCTAATCGGGAGGACCGGGAGAATTCCCGGTGGGCCGGTCCGTTTTTTTGGCCGCGAGGGCCGGTGTCCCTAGCTGCCTGCACTCACAGCAGTCGCCAGGGGCGGACTCCATCGGGAGAATTTTTGGCCCGCTACCCTCCAATTTTTATTATTATTATTTAATATTGTTGTTGTTGTTTTTGTTGCCGGCCTAATGTACTAAAGTGGTTATTTCAGAATTAGCCATTCAATAATAAAACTCTAATAAATCATAAATCGGTTAGTCTTGACTGGCACGCGTTTCGTCTCGCGCGCGCTCCGCGCATCCGCGCATCCGCGCGTCCGCCGTCCGCCAAAACGACGCGAGACTGAAGTAGAAGTGCCCAGGTGGAGCAGAGAGACAAATCTGTCCTGTTTAGGACCTAAAGCGCTGGTCTGTTACATCTGTAAACAGACTATTGTAGTTTTGTCTTTGTTTACTTAAGTATTGAACTGCTAACAAATGTTAATCTATAAAAAATATCGTTTTAAAACAGGTTTAGGGAGCTACCCTTATAAAAATTAACTGTGGTTTTACAAAACATGTTTACTATAGTTATACAATAATTATACAATATACAATGGTTTTGCTACACTATACTTTCACCATGGTATAAAATTATGATTATACTAATGGGAATCAATCCTAAAAAAAACCCCCCAAAAAACATGGTTACTATGTTTACCATAGGCTCAATAATATCATGGTTAATTTTCCTTAGGGCCAAACATGACCCATGATAATGCAAAACATGTTTAGTTTTAAGATTTTTTAATAAAGATATATTCAAGATGTAGCTAATTTTTGTTGTTTTAATTTTAACATTACGACAATAACACATGGTCCTAATGTAGTGGCCCTCTTTTTTCTGTTGCCCTTTTTTCTATCAAATGTTTTAGTACTAATCATAAATTATATATAATTTTGAAAGCTTAGAAGCTCAAGAACCATCCTGGTGGCTGTCTCCTCCCCCTTAGCAGCAATGTCAAGTGTCATTTTACAAAATCACAACTTTTTACAATCTTGACAAAAACATGTCTTTAAAAAGGTCTCAGTATTTCTGCAATAATCTGCTGATTGTCTTCTTTAAAAAAGACCAACCTTAGATCTGTACTGTATAGGTGGTTGTAAAGGTCGAGATGTGTTTATGAAAAAAGTGACAGATACAAGAAAATTTGTTTAAAAAGTAAACACACATGAGAGACAGAGAGATTAAAAGAGATTAAAAGGCAAATTGGAAGTTCAAGAGATAGCATTTAATTATTTTACCCAGTTGATTTCAACTTTTCTTTATGTGATGATGAAAAATATTGTTGTCCAGGGTTTCAAATTTTGGTGTGGGATGGCCTGGATAAGTGTGAGATTTCCCGGCCTGAAATTTTGTCTCAGTCCGCCCCTGGTTAACGTCAAGCTAGTTAGGAGCAGTGCAAAACAACGATGTCTGCAAATCACCGTTCATGTTTATGTATCAAACCTTTTCTTGTACTGTTGCTCTTCAGCAGCAGCAGCCTCTAGTCCAGTTTGCTGCTAAGAGTGAAAAGCCAGGCCCCGTAACATTACCAAGCACCAGTCATGAGCCCAACACACTAGAATGGGCAGGTAGGACAGTGCAATACTTGTTCTATTCTTTATTTGTGTTTAAGGACTGAACAATTTTGCACAGAATATATATTCAGATATTGCAGAAAAGGACATTGTGATGTTTAAAAGAATAGTGTTAGACATTTACCCTTTAATGTTCTCATTTATGAAAAATATTTGAACTTATAAAGCAGCTGTTTACTTGAAAAAGACATGATAGTGTCATTAGAAAGTTTAATACATTTTATTTTAATCTTTATTTTATACATATAGCTTAATATTAGGGGTGGGCATAGATTAATTTTTTTAATCTAGATTAATCTAGATTAAATTTTGGAATTAATCTAGATTAATCTAGATTAAAATGGCTAATTTGAATTCTGCTGAAGGCATTCAGAATATGTGTGCTACCCAAATAATGACTTAAAGTCTTTGAGAATGGATCATAAAGCTCATAAAGCTGTTCTATGATAATTTGTTGATGAAAATTAATTATGTTCAATTAGATGTACTTGTGTTTACTAACTAACTAACAATGAAATTATTTTTTCTCCCTATTAGATTGTGTTTTTTTTTAACGTCAACACCTACCCAGCCCATTACATGTTACACCGTACTTTTATTTTGACAGGTTGCCGTGAAGTTTCTGTGTATACAGTATGATATGATGCTAGTTTTCTCAAATGAAACGGTAAAAGTGACACTCACAGCAGTTTGGGAGATTGAGTTTATCTGTTCATGTGAGATGAAAATGCCAAAAATTACCGGGAGCGTCACGTGTGTTTCAGTATGCGTGTAGTAAAAGCTCGCCTCCGCCATTCATACATACAGCTAGGCAAACGGAACATATCGGATTCATATTAAAACGGTCTTTTTGCATTTCAGTTTTCACATACACTAGTCCATATCGCGATTTGAATTAAGTGACTGACCAACATTTGATTTATGAATCCAAAAAACGACGAATTTACGTGGCATTTCGCTATAGTAGATTCGGTTTTTATGAATGGAGGACGACGCGACCCCGTCTGTGTTTTGGCGGAGGAGACTTAAACGCGCGACCATATTCTACAGTCTTCGGTATACATCCGCGTTAAACTATCAAGGTGAAAGTCATCATAGCTTGCGTAGTTTAGACCCAGCTCCCAACCCAAATTTGAGAATAGATTAACGGCGATATTTTTTTTATCGCGCGATAAGAGTCTCACGTTAACGCAGCACGTTAACGCCGATAACGGCCCACCACTACTTAATATACATTTGTATTTATTTGATATTTTTTCATTTCAAGGTTTGGATATTTATGAGCACTAATTCTAACAGAAAATAGATACTGATACTGTTAAACATTATATTGTGTTAACTGTTCAAATAAATCTTCACTGTGAAGCAACACTTAGGCTACTGTATTTGCACTGAATTGGAAATGACGTCATTTTAATATAGTCAGTCGTGAACTAAAGTGGGCCGGTCTAAGGCTTGAAACTCCAGGGCTGAAAAGGAGTCCCACTCCGGCCCTGATCATGTAAAACACTTCTAACACCTTCAGATATGTTTCTCTGTGTTGCAAAATAGGTTTCATTCATGCACAGACTGCAATTTTAATTTTAGACCGAGTTTCAGCTTGCATTGCCAGAACCAAGTTTGTTCTGCGCTGAAAGGCTGTTTTCTGACATTTCAGGATCTAACCTCAAAAATCATGCAAAACACTTCTAACACCTTCAGATATGTTTCTCTGTGTTGCAAAATAGGTTTTATTCATGCACAGACTGCAATTTTAATTTTGGACCGAGTTTCAGCTTGCATTGCCTGAACCAAGTTTGTTATGTGCTGAAATGCCGTTTTCCTACATTTCAGGCTCTAACTTCAAAAATCATGCAAAACACTTCTAACACCTTCAGATATGTTTCTCTGTGTTGCAAAATAGGTTTTATTCATGCACAGACTGCAATTTTAATTTTGGACCGAGTTTCAGCCTGCATTGCCAGAAGCAAGTTTGTTATGTGCTGAAACGCCGTTTTCTGACATTTCAGGCTCTAACTTCAAAAATCATGCAAAACACTTCTAACACCTTCAGATATGTTTCTCGGTGTTGCAAAATAGGTTTTATTCATGCACAGACTGCAATTTTAATTTTGGACCGAGTTTCAGCTTGAATTGCCTGAACCAAGTTTGTTCTGCGCTGAAACGCTGTTTTCTGACATTTCAGGCTCTAACTTCAAAAATCATGCAAAACACTTCTAACACCTTCAGATATGGTTCTCTGTGTTGCAAAATAGGTTTTATTCCTGCACAGACTGCAATTTTAATTTTGGACTGAGTTTCAGCTGGCATTGCCTGAACCAAGTTTGTTATGTGCTGAAACGCCGTTTTCTAACATTTCAGGCTCTAACTTCAAAAATCATGCAAAACACTTCTAACACCTTCAGATATGTTTCTCTGTGTTGCAAAATAGGTTTTATTCATGCACAGACTGCAATTTTAATTTTGGACCGAGTTTCAGCCTGCATTGCCTGAACCAAATTTGTTATGTGCTGAAACGCCGTTTTCTGACATTTCAGGCTCTAACTTCAAAAATCATGCAAAACACTTCTAACACCTTCAGATATGTTTCTCTGTGTTGCAAAATAGGTTTTATTCATGCACAGACTGCAATTTTAATTTTGGACCGAGTTTCAGCTTGCATTGCCAGAACCAAGTTTGTTATGTGCTGAAAAGCTGTTTTCTGACATTTCAGGCTCTAACTTCAAAAATCATGCAAAACACTTCTAACACCTTCAGATATGTTTCTCTGTGTTGCAAAATAGGTTTTATTCATGCACAGAGTGCAATTTTAATTTTGGACCGAGTTTCAGCTTGCATTGCCAGAACCAAGTTTGTTATGTGCTGAAACGCTGTTTTCTGACATTTCAGGCTCTAACTTCAAAAATCATGCAAAACACATCTAACACCTTCAGATATGTTTCTCTGTGTTGCAAAATAGGTTTTATTCATGCACAGACTGCAATTTTAATTTTGGACCGAGTTTGAGCTTGCATTGCCAGAACCAAGTTTTTTATGTGCTGAAACGCTGTTTTCTGACATTTCAGGCTCTAACTTCAAAAATCATGCAAAACACTTCTAACACCTTCAGATATGTTTCTCTGTGTTGCAAAATAGGTTTTATTCATGCACAGACTGCAATTTTAATTTTGGACCGAGTTTCAGCTTGCATTGCCAGAACCAAGTTTGTTATGTGCTGAAACGCTGTTTTCTGACATTTCAGGCTCTAACTTCAAAAATCATGCACAACACTTCTAACACCTTCAGATATGTTTCTCTGTGTTGGAAAATAGGTTTCATTCATGCACAGACTGCAATTTTAATTTTAGACCGAGTTTCAGCTTGCATTGCCAGAACCAAGTTTGTTCTGCGCTGAAAGGCTGTTTTCTGACATTTCAGGATCTAACCTCAAAAATCATGCAAAACACTTCTAACACCTTCAGATATGTTTCTCTGTGTTGCAAAATAGGTTTTATTCATGCACAGACTGCAATTTTAATTTCTTACCGAGTTTCAGCTTGCATTGCCTGAACCAAGTTTGTTATGTGCTGAAACGCCGTTTTCTGACATTTCAGGCTCTAACTTCAAAAATCATGCAAAACACTTCTAACACCTTCAGATATGTTTCTCTGTGTTGCAAAATAGGTTTTATTCATGCACAGACTGCAATTTTAATTTCTGACCGAGTTTCAGCTTGCATTGCCAGAACCAAGTTTGTTATGTGCTGAAAAACTGTTTTCTGACATTTCAGGCTCTAACTTCAAAAATCATGCAAAACACTTCTAACACCTTCAGATATGTTTCTCTGTGTTGCAAAATAGGTTTTATTCATGCATAGACTGCAATTTTAATTTTGGGCCGAGTTTCAGCTTGAATTGCCTGAACCAAGTTTGTTATGTGCTGAAACGCCGTTTTCTGACAATTCAGGCTCTAACTTCAAAAATCATGCAAAACACTTCTAACACCTTCAGATATGTTTCTCTGTGTTGCAAAATAGGTTTTATTCATGCACAGACAGCAATTTTAATATTGGACCGAGTTTCAGCTTGAATTGCCTGAACCAAGTTTGTTCTGCGCTGAAACGCTGTTTTCTGACATTTCAGGCTCTAACTTCAAAAATCATGCAAAACACTTCTAACACCTTCAGATATGTTTCTCTGTGTTGCAAAATAGGTTTTATTCATGCACAGACTGCAATTTTAATTTTGGACCGAGTTTCAGCTTGCATTGCCAGAACCAAGTTTGTTATGTGCTGAAACGCTGTTTTCTGACATTTCAGGCTCTAACTTCAAAAATCATGCAAAACACATCTAACACCTTCAGATATGTTTCTCTGTGTTGCAAAATAGGTTTTATTCATGCACAGACTGCAATTTTAATTTTGGACCGAGTTTGAGCTTGCATTGCCAGAACCAAGTTTGTTATGTGCTGAAACGCTGTTTTCTGACATTTCAGGCTCTAACTTCAAAAATCATGCACAACACTTCTAACACCTTCAGATATGTTTCTCTGTGTTGGAAAATAGGTTTCATTCATGCACAGACTGCAATTTTAATTTTAGACCGAGTTTCAGCTTGCATTGCCAGAACCAAGTTTGTTCTGCGCTGAAAGGCTGTTTTCTGACATTTCAGGATCTAACCTCAAAAATCATGCAAAACACTTCTAACACCTTCAGATATGTTTCTCTGTGTTGCAAAATAGGTTTTATTCATGCACAGACTGCAATTTTAATTTCTGACCGAGTTTCAGCTTGCATTGCCAGAACCAAGTTTGTTATGTGCTGAAAAACTGTTTTCTGACATTTCAGGCTCTAACTTCAAAAATCATGCAAAACACTTCTAACACCTTCAGATATGTTTCTCTGTGTTGCAAAATAGGTTTTATTCATGCATAGACTGCAATTTTAATTTTGGGCCGAGTTTCAGCTTGCATTGCCTGAACCAAGTTTGTTATGTGCTGAAACGCCGTTTTCTGACAATTCAGGCTCTAACTTCAAAAATCATGCAAAACACTTCTAACACCTTCAGATATGTTTCTCTGTGTTGCAAAATAGGTTTTATTCATGCACAGACTGCAATTTTAATTTTGGACCGAGTTTCAGCTTGCATTGCCTGAACCAAGTTTGTTATGTGCTGAAACGCCGTTTTCTGACATTTCAGGCTCTAACTTCAAAAATCATGCAAAACACTTCTAACACCTTCAGATATGTTTCTCTGTGTTGCAAAATAGGTTTTATTCATGCACAGACTGCAATTTTAATTTTGGACCGAGTTTCAGCTTGCATTGCCTGAACCAAGTTTGTTATGTGCTGAAACGCCGTTTTCTGACATTTCAGGCTCTAACTTCAAAAATCATGCAAAACACTTCTAACACCTTCAGATATGTTTCTCTGTGTTGCAAAATAGGTTTTATTCATGCACAGACTGCAATTTTAATTTTGGACCGAGTTTCAGCTTGCATTGCCAGAACCAAGTTTGTTCTGCGCTGAAACGCTGTTTTCTGACATTTCAGGCTCTAACTTCAAAAATCATGCAAAACACTTCTAACACCTTCAGATATGTTTCTCTGTGTTGCAAAATAGGTTTTATTCATGCACAGACTGCAATTTTAATTTTGGACCGAGTTTCAGCTTGCATTGCCAGAACCAAGTTTGTTATGTGCTGAAACGCTGTTTTCTGACATTTCAGGCTCTAACTTCAAAAATCATGCAAAACACTTCTAACACCTTCAGATATGTTTCTCTGTGTTGCAAAATAGGTTTTATTCATGCACAGACTGCAATTTTAATTTTGGACCGAGTTTCAGCTTGCATTGCCTGAACCAAGTTTGTTATGTGCTGAAACGCCGTTTACTGACATTTCAGGCTCTAACTTCAAAAATCATGCAAAACACTTCTAACACCTTCAGATATGTTTCTCTGTGTTGCAAAATAGGTTTTATTCATGCACAGACTGCAATTTTAATTTTGGACCAAGTTTCAGCTTGCATTGCCAGAACCAAGTTTGTTATGTGCTGAAACGCTGTTTTCTGACATTTCAGGCTCTAACTTCAAAAATCATGCACAACACTTCTAACACCTTCAGATATGTTTCTCTGTGTTGGAAAATAGGTTTCATTCATGCACAGACTGCAATTTTAATTTTAGACCGAGTTTCAGCTTGCATTGCCAGAACCAAGTTTGTTATGTGCTGAAACGCTGTTTTCTGACATTTCAGGCTCTAACTTCAAAAATCATGTAAAACACTTCTAACACCTTCAGATATGTTTCTCTGTGTTGCAAAATAGGTTTCATTCATGCACAGACTGCAATTTTAATTTTAGACCGAGTTTCAGCTTGCATTGCCAGAACCAAGTTTGTTCTGCGCTGAAAGGCTGTTTTCTGACATTTCAGGATCTAACCTCAAAAATCATGCAAAACACTTCTAACACCTTCAGATATGTTTCTCTGTGTTGCAAAATAGGTTTTATTCATGCACAGACTGCAATTTTAATTTTGGACCGAGTTTCAGCTTGCATTGCCTGAACCAAGTTTGTTATGTGCTGAAATGCCGTTTTCCTACATTTCAGGCTCTAACTTCAAAAATCATGCAAAACACTTCTAACACCTTCAGATATGTTTCTCTGTGTTGCAAAATAGGTTTTATTCATGCACAGACTGCAATTTTAATTTTGGACCGAGTTTCAGCCTGCATTGCCAGAAGCAAGTTTGTTATGTGCTGAAACGCCGTTTTCTGACATTTCAGGCTCTAACTTCAAAAATCATGCAAAACACTTCTAACACCTTCAGATATGGTTCTCTGTGTTGCAAAATAGGTTTTATTCCTGCACAGACTGCAATTTTAATTTTGGACTGAGTTTCAGCTGGCATTGCCTGAACCAAGTTTGTTATGTGCTGAAACGCCGTTTTCTAACATTTCAGGCTCTAACTTCAAAAATCATGCAAAACACTTCTAACACCTTCAGATATGTTTCTCTGTGTTGCAAAATAGGTTTTATTCATGCACAGACTGCAATTTTAATTTTGGACCGAGTTTCAGCCTGCATTGCCTGAACCAAGTTTGTTATGTGCTGAAACGCCGTTTTCTGACATTTCAGGCTCTAACTTCAAAAATCATGCAAAACACTTCTAACACCTTCAGATATGTTTCTCTGTGTTGCAAAATAGGTTTTATTCATGCACAGACTGCAATTTTAATTTTGGACCGAGTTTCAGCTTGCATTGCCAGAACCAAGTTTGTTATGTGCTGAAAAGCTGTTTTCTGACATTTCAGGCTCTAACTTCAAAAATCATGCAAAACACTTCTAACACCTTCAGATATGTTTCTCTGTGTTGCAAAATAGGTTTTATTCATGCACAGAGTGCAATTTTAATTTTGGACCGAGTTTCAGCTTGCATTGCCAGAACCAAGTTTGTTATGTGCTGAAACGCTGTTTTCTGACATTTCAGGCTCTAACTTCAAAAATCATGCAAAACACTTCTAACACCTTCAGATATGTTTCTCTGTGTTGCAAAATAGGTTTCATTCATGCACAGACTGCAATTTTAATTTTAGACCGAGTTTCAGCTTGCATTGCCAGAACCAAGTTTGTTCTGCGCTGAAAGGCTGTTTTCTGACATTTCAGGATCTAACCTCAAAAATCATGCAAAACACTTCTAACACCTTCAGATATGTTTCTCTGTGTTGCAAAATAGGTTTTATTCATGCATAGACTGCAATTTTAATTTTGGGCCGAGTTTCAGCTTGCATTGCCAGAACCAAGTTTGTTATGTGCTGAAACGCTGTTTTCTGACATTTCAGGATCTAACCTCAAAAATCATGCAAAACACTTCTAACACCTTCAGATATGTTTCTCTGTGTTGCAAAATAGGTTTTATTCATGCACAGACTGCAATTTTAATTTCTTACCGAGTTTCAGCTTGCATTGCCTGAACCAAGTTTGTTATGTGCTGAAACGCCGTTTTCTGACATTTCAGGCTCTAACTTCAAAAATCATGCAAAACACTTCTAACACCTTCAGATATGTTTCTCTGTGTTGCAAAATAGGTTTTATTCATGCACAGACAGCAATTTTAATATTGGACCGAGTTTCAGCTTGAATTGCCTGAACCAAGTTTGTTCTGCGCTGAAACGCTGTTTTCTGACATTTCAGGCTCTAACTTCAAAAATCATGCAAAACACTTCTAACACCTTCAGATATGTTTCTCTGTGTTGCAAAATAGGTTTTATTCATGCACAGACTGCAATTTTAATTTTGGACCGAGTTTCAGCTTGCATTGCCAGAACCAAGTTTGTTATGTGCTGAAACGCTGTTTTCTGACATTTCAGGCTCTAACTTCAAAAATCATGCAAAACACATCTAACACCTTCAGATATGTTTCTCTGTGTTGCAAAATAGGTTTTATTCATGCACAGACTGCAATTTTAATTTTGGACCGAGTTTGAGCTTGCATTGCCAGAACCAAGTTTGTTATGTGCTGAAACGCTGTTTTCTGACATTTCAGGCTCTAACTTCAAAAATCATGCACAACACTTCTAACACCTTCAGATATGTTTCTCTGTGTTGGAAAATAGGTTTCATTCATGCACAGACTGCAATTTTAATTTTAGACCGAGTTTCAGCTTGCATTGCCAGAACCAAGTTTGTTCTGCGCTGAAAGGCTGTTTTCTGACATTTCAGGATCTAACCTCAAAAATCATGCAAAACACTTCTAACACCTTCAGATATGTTTCTCTGTGTTGCAAAATAGGTTTTATTCATGCACAGACTGCAATTTTAATTTCTGACCGAGTTTCAGCTTGCATTGCCAGAACCAAGTTTGTTATGTGCTGAAAAACTGTTTTCTGACATTTCAGGCTCTAACTTCAAAAATCATGCAAAACACTTCTAACACCTTCAGATATGTTTCTCTGTGTTGCAAAATAGGTTTTATTCATGCATAGACTGCAATTTTAATTTTGGGCCGAGTTTCAGCTTGCATTGCCTGAACCAAGTTTGTTATGTGCTGAAACGCCGTTTTCTGACAATTCAGGCTCTAACTTCAAAAATCATGCAAAACACTTCTAACACCTTCAGATATGTTTCTCTGTGTTGCAAAATAGGTTTTATTCATGCACAGACTGCAATTTTAATTTTGGACCGAGTTTCAGCTTGCATTGCCTGAACCAAGTTTGTTATGTGCTGAAACGCCGTTTTCTGACATTTCAGGCTCTAACTTCAAAAATCATGCAAAACACTTCTAACACCTTCAGATATGTTTCTCTGTGTTGCAAAATAGGTTTTATTCATGCACAGACTGCAATTTTAATTTTGGACCGAGTTTCAGCTTGCATTGCCTGAACCAAGTTTGTTATGTGCTGAAACGCCGTTTTCTGACATTTCAGGCTCTAACTTCAAAAATCATGCAAAACACTTCTAACACCTTCAGATATGTTTCTCTGTGTTGCAAAATAGGTTTTATTCATGCACAGACTGCAATTTTAATTTTGGACCGAGTTTCAGCTTGCATTGCCAGAACCAAGTTTGTTCTGCGCTGAAACGCTGTTTTCTGACATTTCAGGCTCTAACTTCAAAAATCATGCAAAACACTTCTAACACCTTCAGATATGTTTCTCTGTGTTGCAAAATAGGTTTTATTCATGCACAGACTGCAATTTTAATTTTGGACCGAGTTTCAGCTTGCATTGCCAGAACCAAGTTTGTTATGTGCTGAAACGCTGTTTTCTGACATTTCAGGCTCTAACTTCAAAAATCATGCAAAACACTTCTAACACCTTCAGATATGTTTCTCTGTGTTGCAAAATAGGTTTTATTCATGCACAGACTGCAATTTTAATTTTGGACCGAGTTTCAGCTTGCATTGCCTGAACCAAGTTTGTTATGTGCTGAAACGCCGTTTACTGACATTTCAGGCTCTAACTTCAAAAATCATGCAAAACACTTCTAACACCTTCAGATATGTTTCTCTGTGTTGCAAAATAGGTTTTATTCATGCACAGACTGCAATTTTAATTTTGGACCAAGTTTCAGCTTGCATTGCCAGAACCAAGTTTGTTATGTGCTGAAACGCTGTTTTCTGACATTTCAGGCTCTAACTTCAAAAATCATGCACAACACTTCTAACACCTTCAGATATGTTTCTCTGTGTTGGAAAATAGGTTTCATTCATGCACAGACTGCAATTTTAATTTTAGACCGAGTTTCAGCTTGCATTGCCAGAACCAAGTTTGTTATGTGCTGAAACGCTGTTTTCTGACATTTCAGGCTCTAACTTCAAAAATCATGTAAAACACTTCTAACACCTTCAGATATGTTTCTCTGTGTTGCAAAATAGGTTTCATTCATGCACAGACTGCAATTTTAATTTTAGACCGAGTTTCAGCTTGCATTGCCAGAACCAAGTTTGTTCTGCGCTGAAAGGCTGTTTTCTGACATTTCAGGATCTAACCTCAAAAATCATGCAAAACACTTCTAACACCTTCAGATATGTTTCTCTGTGTTGCAAAATAGGTTTTATTCATGCACAGACTGCAATTTTAATTTTGGACCGAGTTTCAGCTTGCATTGCCTGAACCAAGTTTGTTATGTGCTGAAATGCCGTTTTCCTACATTTCAGGCTCTAACTTCAAAAATCATGCAAAACACTTCTAACACCTTCAGATATGTTTCTCTGTGTTGCAAAATAGGTTTTATTCATGCACAGACTGCAATTTTAATTTTGGACCGAGTTTCAGCCTGCATTGCCAGAAGCAAGTTTGTTATGTGCTGAAACGCCGTTTTCTGACATTTCAGGCTCTAACTTCAAAAATCATGCAAAACACTTCTAACACCTTCAGATATGGTTCTCTGTGTTGCAAAATAGGTTTTATTCCTGCACAGACTGCAATTTTAATTTTGGACTGAGTTTCAGCTGGCATTGCCTGAACCAAGTTTGTTATGTGCTGAAACGCCGTTTTCTAACATTTCAGGCTCTAACTTCAAAAATCATGCAAAACACTTCTAACACCTTCAGATATGTTTCTCTGTGTTGCAAAATAGGTTTTATTCATGCACAGACTGCAATTTTAATTTTGGACCGAGTTTCAGCCTGCATTGCCTGAACCAAGTTTGTTATGTGCTGAAACGCCGTTTTCTGACATTTCAGGCTCTAACTTCAAAAATCATGCAAAACACTTCTAACACCTTCAGATATGTTTCTCTGTGTTGCAAAATAGGTTTTATTCATGCACAGACTGCAATTTTAATTTTGGACCGAGTTTCAGCTTGCATTGCCAGAACCAAGTTTGTTATGTGCTGAAAAGCTGTTTTCTGACATTTCAGGCTCTAACTTCAAAAATCATGCAAAACACTTCTAACACCTTCAGATATGTTTCTCTGTGTTGCAAAATAGGTTTTATTCATGCACAGAGTGCAATTTTAATTTTGGACCGAGTTTCAGCTTGCATTGCCAGAACCAAGTTTGTTATGTGCTGAAACGCTGTTTTCTGACATTTCAGGCTCTAACTTCAAAAATCATGCAAAACACTTCTAACACCTTCAGATATGTTTCTCTGTGTTGCAAAATAGGTTTCATTCATGCACAGACTGCAATTTTAATTTTAGACCGAGTTTCAGCTTGCATTGCCAGAACCAAGTTTGTTCTGCGCTGAAAGGCTGTTTTCTGACATTTCAGGATCTAACCTCAAAAATCATGCAAAACACTTCTAACACCTTCAGATATGTTTCTCTGTGTTGCAAAATAGGTTTTATTCATGCATAGACTGCAATTTTAATTTTGGGCCGAGTTTCAGCTTGCATTGCCAGAACCAAGTTTGTTATGTGCTGAAACGCTGTTTTCTGACATTTCAGGATCTAACCTCAAAAATCATGCAAAACACTTCTAACACCTTCAGATATGTTTCTCTGTGTTGCAAAATAGGTTTTATTCATGCACAGACTGCAATTTTAATTTCTTACCGAGTTTCAGCTTGCATTGCCTGAACCAAGTTTGTTATGTGCTGAAACGCCGTTTTCTGACATTTCAGGCTCTAACTTCAAAAATCATGCAAAACACTTCTAACACCTTCAGATATGTTTCTCTGTGTTGCAAAATAGGTTTTATTCATGCACAGACTGCAATTTTAATTTCTGACCGAGTTTCAGCTTGCATTGCCAGAACCAAGTTTGTTATGTGCTGAAAAACTGTTTTCTGACATTTCAGGCTCTAACTTCAAAAATCATGCAAAACACTTCTAACACCTTCAGATATGTTTCTCTGTGTTGCAAAATAGGTTTTATTCATGCATAGACTGCAATTTTAATTTTGGGCCGAGTTTCAGCTTGAATTGCCTGAACCAAGTTTGTTATGTGCTGAAACGCAGTTTTCTGACAATTCAGGCTCTAACTTCAAAAATCATGCAAAACACTTCTAACACCTTCAGATATGTTTCTCTGTGTTGCAAAATAGGTTTTATTCATGCACAGACAGCAATTTTAATATTGGACCGAGTTTCAGCTTGAATTGCCTGAACCAAGTTTGTTCTGCGCTGAAACGCTGTTTTCTGACATTTCAGGCTCTAACTTCAAAAATCATGCAAAACACTTCTAACACCTTCAGATATGTTTCTCTGTGTTGCAAAATAGGTTTTATTCATGCACAGACTGCAATTTTAATTTTGGACCGAGTTTCAGCTTGCATTGCCAGAACCAAGTTTGTTATGTGCTGAAACGCTGTTTTCTGACATTTCAGGCTCTAACTTCAAAAATCATGCAAAACACATCTAACACCTTCAGATATGTTTCTCTGTGTTGCAAAATAGGTTTTATTCATGCACAGACTGCAATTTTAATTTTGGACCGAGTTTGAGCTTGCATTGCCAGAACCAAGTTTGTTATGTGCTGAAACGCTGTTTTCTGACATTTCAGGCTCTAACTTCAAAAATCATGCACAACACTTCTAACACCTTCAGATATGTTTCTCTGTGTTGGAAAATAGGTTTCATTCATGCACAGACTGCAATTTTAATTTTAGACCGAGTTTCAGCTTGCATTGCCAGAACCAAGTTTGTTCTGCGCTGAAAGGCTGTTTTCTGACATTTCAGGATCTAACCTCAAAAATCATGCAAAACACTTCTAACACCTTCAGATATATTTCTCTGTGTTGCAAAATAGGTTTTATTCATGCACAGACTGCAATTTTAATTTCTGACCGAGTTTCAGCTTGCATTGCCAGAACCAAGTTTGTTATGTGCTGAAAAACTGTTTTCTGACATTTCAGGCTCTAACTTCAAAAATCATGCAAAACACTTCTAACACCTTCAGATATGTTTCTCTGTGTTGCAAAATAGGTTTTATTCATGCATAGACTGCAATTTTAATTTTGGGCCGAGTTTCAGCTTGCATTGCCTGAACCAAGTTTGTTATGTGCTGAAACGCCGTTTTCTGACAATTCAGGCTCTAACTTCAAAAATCATGCAAAACACTTCTAACACCTTCAGATATGTTTCTCTGTGTTGCAAAATAGGTTTTATTCATGCACAGACTGCAATTTTAATTTTGGACCGAGTTTCAGCTTGCATTGCCTGAACCAAGTTTGTTATGTGCTGAAACGCCGTTTTCTGACATTTCAGGCTCTAACTTCAAAAATCATGCAAAACACTTCTAACACCTTCAGATATGTTTCTCTGTGTTGCAAAATAGGTTTTATTCATGCACAGACTGCAATTTTAATTTTGGACCGAGTTTCAGCTTGCATTGCCTGAACCAAGTTTGTTATGTGCTGAAACGCCGTTTTCTGACATTTCAGGCTCTAACTTCAAAAATCATGCAAAACACTTCTAACACCTTCAGATATGTTTCTCTGTGTTGCAAAATAGGTTTTATTCATGCACAGACTGCAATTTTAATTTTGGACCGAGTTTCAGCTTGCATTGCCAGAACCAAGTTTGTTCTGCGCTGAAACGCTGTTTTCTGACATTTCAGGCTCTAACTTCAAAAATCATGCAAAACACTTCTAACACCTTCAGATATGTTTCTCTGTGTTGCAAAATAGGTTTTATTCATGCACAGACTGCAATTTTAATTTTGGACCGAGTTTCAGCTTGCATTGCCAGAACCAAGTTTGTTATGTGCTGAAACGCTGTTTTCTGACATTTCAGGCTCTAACTTCAAAAATCATGCAAAACACTTCTAACACCTTCAGATATGTTTCTCTGTGTTGCAAAATAGGTTTTATTCATGCACAGACTGCAATTTTAATTTTGGACCGAGTTTCAGCTTGCATTGCCTGAACCAAGTTTGTTATGTGCTGAAACGCCGTTTACTGACATTTCAGGCTCTAACTTCAAAAATCATGCAAAACACTTCTAACACCTTCAGATATGTTTCTCTGTGTTGCAAAATAGGTTTTATTCATGCACAGACTGCAATTTTAATTTTGGACCGAGTTTCAGCCTGCATTGCCTGAACCAAGTTTGTTATGTGCTGAAACGCCGTTTTCTGACATTTCAGGCTCTAACTTCAAAAATCATGCAAAACACTTCTAACACCTTCAGATATGTTTCTCTGTGTTGCAAAATAGGTTTTATTCATGCACAGACTGCAATTTTAATTTTGGACCGAGTTTCAGCTTGCATTGCCAGAACCAAGTTTGTTATGTGCTGAAAAGCTGTTTTCTGACATTTCAGGCTCTAACTTCAAAAATCATGCAAAACACTTCTAACACCTTCAGATATGTTTCTCTGTGTTGCAAAATAGGTTTTATTCATGCACAGACTGCAATTTTAATTTTGGACCGAGTTTCAGCTTGCATTGCCAGAACCAAGTTTGTTATGTGCTGAAACGCTGTTTTCTGACATTTCAGGCTCTAACTTCAAAAATCATGCAAAACACTTCTAACACCTTCAGATATGTTTCTCTGTGTTGCAAAATAGGTTTCATTCATGCACAGACTGCAATTTTAATTTTAGACCGAGTTTCAGCTTGCATTGCCAGAACCAAGTTTGTTCTGCGCTGAAAGGCTGTTTTCTGACATTTCAGGATCTAACCTCAAAAATCATGCAAAACACTTCTAACACCTTCAGATATGTTTCTCTGTGTTGCAAAATAGGTTTTATTCATGCATAGACTGCAATTTTAATTTTGGGCCGAGTTTCAGCTTGCATTGCCAGAACCAAGTTTGTTATGTGCTGAAACGCTGTTTTCTGACATTTCAGGCTCTAACTTCAAAAATCATGCAAAACACTTCTAACACCTTCAGATATGTTTCTCTGTGTTGCAAAATAGGTTTTATTCATGCATAGACTGCCATTTTAATTTTGGGCCGAGTTTCAGCTTGCATTGCCTGAACCAAGTTTGTTATGTGCTGAAACGCCGTTTTCTGACATTTCAGGTTCTAACTTCAAAAATCATGCAAAACACTTCTAAGACCTTCAGATATGTTTCTCTGTGTTGCAAAATAGGTTTTATTCATGCACAGACTGCAATTTTAATTTCTGACCGAGTTTCAGCTTGCATTGCCAGAACCAAGTTTGTTATGTGCTGAAACGCTGTTTTCTGACATTTCAGGCTCTAACTTCAAAAATCATGCAAAACACTTCTAACACCTTCAGATATGTTTCTCTGTGTTGCAAAATAGGTTTTATTCATGCATAGACTGCAATTTTAATTTTGGGCCGAGTTTCAGCTTGCATTGGCTGAACCAAGTCTGTTATGTGCTGAAACGCCGTTTTCTGACATTTCAGGCTCTAACTTCAAAAATCATGCAAAACACTTCTAAGACCTTCAGATATATTTCTCTGTGTTGAAAATAAGTTTTATTCATGCACAGACTGCAATTTTAATTTCTGACCGAGTTTCAGCTTGCATTGCCAGAACCAAGTTTGTTATGTGCTGAAACGCTGTTTTCTGACATTTCAGGCTCTAACTTCAAAAATCATGCAAAACACTTCTAACACCTTCAGATATGTTTCTCTGTGTTGCAAAATAGGTTTTATTCATGCACAGACTGCAATTTTAATTTCTGACCGAGTTTCAGCTTGCATTGCCAGAACCAAGTTTGTTATGTGCTGAAAAACTGTTTTCTGACATTTCAGGCTCTAACTTCAAAAATCATGCAAAACACTTCTAACACCTTCAGATATGTTTCTCTGTGTTGCAAAATAGGTTTTATTCATGCATAGACTGCAATTTTAATTTTGGGCCGAGTTTCAGCTTGCATTGCCAGAACCAAGTTTGTTATGTGCTGAAACGCTGTTTTCTGACATTTCAGGCTCTAACTTCAAAAATCATGCAAAACACTTCTAACACCTTCAGATATGTTTCTCTGTGTTGCAAAATAGGTTTTATTCATGCACAGACTGCAATTTTAATTTTGGACCGAGTTTCAGCTTGCATTGCCTGAACCAAGTTTGTTATGTGCTGAAACGCTGTTTTCTGACATTTCAGGCTCTAACTTCAAAAATCATGCAAAACACTTCTAACACCTTCAGATATGTTTCTCTGTGTTGCAAAATAGGTTTTATTCATGCACAGACTGCAATTTTAATTTTGGACCGAGTTTCAGCTTGCATTGCCAGAACCAAGTTTGTTATGTGCTGAAACGCTGTTTTCTGACATTTCAGGCTCTAACTTCAAAAATCATGCACAACACTTCTAACACCTTCAGATATGTTTCTCTGTGTTGGAAAATAGGTTTCATTCATGCACAGACTGCAATTTTAATTTTAGACCGAGTTTCAGCTTGCATTGCCAGAACCAAGTTTGTTCTGCGCTGAAAGGCTGTTTTCTGACATTTCAGGATCTAACCTCAAAAATCATGCAAAACACTTCTAACACCTTCAGATATGTTTCTCTGTGTTGCAAAATAGGTTTTATTCATGCACAGACTGCAATTTTAATTTCTTACCGAGTTTCAGCTTGCATTGCCTGAACCAAGTTTGTTATGTGCTGAAACGCCGTTTTCTGACATTTCAGGCTCTAACTTCAAAAATCATGCAAAACACTTCTAACACCTTCAGATATGTTTCTCTGTGTTGCAAAATAGGTTTTATTCATGCACAGACTGCAATTTTAATTTCTGACCGAGTTTCAGCTTGCATTGCCAGAACCAAGTTTGTTATGTGCTGAAAAACTGTTTTCTGACATTTCAGGCTCTAACTTCAAAAATCATGCAAAACACTTCTAACACCTTCAGATATGTTTCTCTGTGTTGCAAAATAGGTTTTATTCATGCATAGACTGCAATTTTAATTTTGGGCCGAGTTTCAGCTTGAATTGCCTGAACCAAGTTTGTTATGTGCTGAAACGCCGTTTTCTGACAATTCAGGCTCTAACTTCAAAAATCATGCAAAACACTTCTAACACCTTCAGATATGTTTCTCTGTGTTGCAAAATAGGTTTTATTCATGCACAGACAGCAATTTTAATATTGGACCGAGTTTCAGCTTGAATTGCCTGAACCAAGTTTGTTCTGCGCTGAAACGCTGTTTTCTGACATTTCAGGCTCTAACTTCAAAAATCATGCAAAACACTTCTAACACCTTCAGATATGTTTCTCTGTGTTGCAAAATAGGTTTTATTCATGCACAGACTGCAATTTTAATTTTGGACCGAGTTTCAGCTTGCATTGCCAGAACCAAGTTTGTTATGTGCTGAAACGCTGTTTTCTGACATTTCAGGCTCTAACTTCAAAAATCATGCAAAACACATCTAACACCTTCAGATATGTTTCTCTGTGTTGCAAAATAGGTTTTATTCATGCACAGACTGCAATTTTAATTTTGGACCGAGTTTGAGCTTGCATTGCCAGAACCAAGTTTGTTATGTGCTGAAACGCTGTTTTCTGACATTTCAGGCTCTAACTTCAAAAATCATGCACAACACTTCTAACACCTTCAGATATGTTTCTCTGTGTTGGAAAATAGGTTTCATTCATGCACAGACTGCAATTTTAATTTTAGACCGAGTTTCAGCTTGCATTGCCAGAACCAAGTTTGTTCTGCGCTGAAAGGCTGTTTTCTGACATTTCAGGATCTAACCTCAAAAATCATGCAAAACACTTCTAACACCTTCAGATATGTTTCTCTGTGTTGCAAAATAGGTTTTATTCATGCACAGACTGCAATTTTAATTTCTGACCGAGTTTCAGCTTGCATTGCCAGAACCAAGTTTGTTATGTGCTGAAAAACTGTTTTCTGACATTTCAGGCTCTAACTTCAAAAATCATGCAAAACACTTCTAACACCTTCAGATATGTTTCTCTGTGTTGCAAAATAGGTTTTATTCATGCATAGACTGCAATTTTAATTTTGGGCCGAGTTTCAGCTTGCATTGCCTGAACCAAGTTTGTTATGTGCTGAAACGCCGTTTTCTGACAATTCAGGCTCTAACTTCAAAAATCATGCAAAACACTTCTAACACCTTCAGATATGTTTCTCTGTGTTGCAAAATAGGTTTTATTCATGCACAGACTGCAATTTTAATTTTGGACCGAGTTTCAGCTTGCATTGCCTGAACCAAGTTTGTTATGTGCTGAAACGCCGTTTTCTGACATTTCAGGCTCTAACTTCAAAAATCATGCAAAACACTTCTAACACCTTCAGATATGTTTCTCTGTGTTGCAAAATAGGTTTTATTCATGCACAGACTGCAATTTTAATTTTGGACCGAGTTTCAGCTTGCATTGCCAGAACCAAGTTTGTTCTGCGCTGAAACGCTGTTTTCTGACATTTCAGGCTCTAACTTCAAAAATCATGCAAAACACTTCTAACACCTTCAGATATGTTTCTCTGTGTTGCAAAATAGGTTTTATTCATGCACAGACTGCAATTTTAATTTTGGACCGAGTTTCAGCTTGCATTGCCAGAACCAAGTTTGTTATGTGCTGAAACGCTGTTTTCTGACATTTCAGGCTCTAACTTCAAAAATCATGCAAAACACATCTAACACCTTCAGATATGTTTCTCTGTGTTGCAAAATAGGTTTTATTCATGCACAGACTGCAATTTTAATTTTGGACCGAGTTTGAGCTTGCATTGCCAGAACCAAGTTTGTTATGTGCTGAAACGCTGTTTTCTGACATTTCAGGCTCTAACTTCAAAAATCATGCACAACACTTCTAACACCTTCAGATATGTTTCTCTGTGTTGGAAAATAGGTTTCATTCATGCACAGACTGCAATTTTAATTTTAGACCGAGTTTCAGCTTGCATTGCCAGAACCAAGTTTGTTCTGCGCTGAAAGGCTGTTTTCTGACATTTCAGGATCTAACCTCAAAAATCATGCAAAACACTTCTAACACCTTCAGATATGTTTCTCTGTGTTGCAAAATAGGTTTTATTCATGCACAGACTGCAATTTTAATTTCTGACCGAGTTTCAGCTTGCATTGCCAGAACCAAGTTTGTTATGTGCTGAAAAACTGTTTTCTGACATTTCAGGCTCTAACTTCAAAAATCATGCAAAACACTTCTAACACCTTCAGATATGTTTCTCTGTGTTGCAAAATAGGTTTTATTCATGCATAGACTGCAATTTTAATTTTGGGCCGAGTTTCAGCTTGCATTGCCTGAACCAATTTTGTTATGTGCTGAAACGCCGTTTTCTGACAATTCAGGCTCTAACTTCAAAAATCATGCAAAACACTTCTAACACCTTCAGATATGTTTCTCTGTGTTGCAAAATAGGTTTTATTCATGCACAGACTGCAATTTTAATTTTGGACCGAGTTTCAGCTTGCATTGCCTGAACCAAGTTTGTTATGTGCTGAAACGCCGTTTTCTGACATTTCAGGCTCTAACTTCAAAAATCATGCAAAACACTTCTAACACCTTCAGATATGTTTCTCTGTGTTGCAAAATAGGTTTTATTCATGCACAGACTGCAATTTTAATTTTGGACCAAGTTTCAGCTTGCATTGCCAGAACCAAGTTTGTTATGTGCTGAAACGCTGTTTTCTGACATTTCAGGCTCTAACTTCAAAAATCATGCACAACACTTCTAACACCTTCAGATATGTTTCTCTGTGTTGGAAAATAGGTTTCATTCATGCACAGACTGCAATTTTAATTTTAGACCGAGTTTCAGCTTGCATTGCCAGAACCAAGTTTGTTATGTGCTGAAACGCTGTTTTCTGACATTTCAGGCTCTAACTTCAAAAATCATGTAAAACACTTCTAACACCTTCAGATATGTTTCTCTGTGTTGCAAAATAGGTTTCATTCATGCACAGACTGCAATTTTAATTTTAGACCGAGTTTCAGCTTGCATTGCCAGAACCAAGTTTGTTCTGCGCTGAAAGGCTGTTTTCTGACATTTCAGGATCTAACCTCAAAAATCATGCAAAACACTTCTAACACCTTCAGATATGTTTCTCTGTGTTGCAAAATAGGTTTTATTCATGCACAGACTGCAATTTTAATTTTGGACCGAGTTTCAGCTTGCATTGCCTGAACCAAGTTTGTTATGTGCTGAAATGCCGTTTTCCTACATTTCAGGCTCTAACTTCAAAAATCATGCAAAACACTTCTAACACCTTCAGATATGTTTCTCTGTGTTGCAAAATAGGTTTTATTCATGCACAGACTGCAATTTTAATTTTGGACCGAGTTTCAGCCTGCATTGCCAGAAGCAAGTTTGTTATGTGCTGAAACGCCGTTTTCTGACATTTCAGGCTCTAACTTCAAAAATCATGCAAAACACTTCTAACACCTTCAGATATGTTTCTCGGTGTTGCAAAATAGGTTTTATTCATGCACAGACTGCAATTTTAATTTTGGACCGAGTTTCAGCTTGAATTGCCTGAACCAAGTTTGTTCTGCGCTGAAACGCTGTTTTCTGACATTTCAGGCTCTAACTTCAAAAATCATGCAAAACACTTCTAACACCTTCAGATATGGTTCTCTGTGTTGCAAAATAGGTTTTATTCCTGCACAGACTGCAATTTTAATTTTGGACTGAGTTTCAGCTGGCATTGCCTGAACCAAGTTTGTTATGTGCTGAAACGCCGTTTTCTAACATTTCAGGCTCTAACTTCAAAAATCATGCAAAACACTTCTAACACCTTCAGATATGTTTCTCTGTGTTGCAAAATAGGTTTTATTCATGCACAGACTGCAATTTTAATTTTGGACCGAGTTTCAGCCTGCATTGCCTGAACCAAATTTGTTATGTGCTGAAACGCCGTTTTCTGACATTTCAGGCTCTAACTTCAAAAATCATGCAAAACACTTCTAACACCTTCAGATATGTTTCTCTGTGTTGCAAAATAGGTTTTATTCATGCACAGAGTGCAATTTTAATTTTGGACCGAGTTTCAGCTTGCATTGCCAGAACCAAGTTTGTTATGTGCTGAAACGCTGTTTTCTGACATTTCAGGCTCTAACTTCAAAAATCATGCAAAACACATCTAACACCTTCAGATATGTTTCTCTGTGTTGCAAAATAGGTTTTATTCATGCACAGACTGCAATTTTAATTTTGGACCGAGTTTGAGCTTGCATTGCCAGAACCAAGTTTTTTATGTGCTGAAACGCTGTTTTCTGACATTTCAGGCTCTAACTTCAAAAATCATGCAAAACACTTCTAACACCTTCAGATATGTTTCTCTGTGTTGCAAAATAGGTTTTATTCATGCACAGACTGCAATTTTAATTTTGGACCGAGTTTCAGCTTGCATTGCCAGAACCAAGTTTGTTATGTGCTGAAACGCTGTTTTCTGACATTTCAGGCTCTAACTTCAAAAATCATGCACAACACTTCTAACACCTTCAGATATGTTTCTCTGTGTTGGAAAATAGGTTTCATTCATGCACAGACTGCAATTTTAATTTTAGACCGAGTTTCAGCTTGCATTGCCAGAACCAAGTTTGTTCTGCGCTGAAAGGCTGTTTTCTGACATTTCAGGATCTAACCTCAAAAATCATGCAAAACACTTCTAACACCTTCAGATATGTTTCTCTGTGTTGCAAAATAGGTTTTATTCATGCACAGACTGCAATTTTAATTTCTTACCGAGTTTCAGCTTGCATTGCCTGAACCAAGTTTGTTATGTGCTGAAACGCCGTTTTCTGACATTTCAGGCTCTAACTTCAAAAATCATGCAAAACACTTCTAACACCTTCAGATATGTTTCTCTGTGTTGCAAAATAGGTTTTATTCATGCACAGACTGCAATTTTAATTTCTGACCGAGTTTCAGCTTGCATTGCCAGAACCAAGTTTGTTATGTGCTGAAAAACTGTTTTCTGACATTTCAGGCTCTAACTTCAAAAATCATGCAAAACACTTCTAACACCTTCAGATATGTTTCTCTGTGTTGCAAAATAGGTTTTATTCATGCATAGACTGCAATTTTAATTTTGGGCCGAGTTTCAGCTTGAATTGCCTGAACCAAGTTTGTTATGTGCTGAAACGCCGTTTTCTGACAATTCAGGCTCTAACTTCAAAAATCATGCAAAACACTTCTAACACCTTCAGATATGTTTCTCTGTGTTGCAAAATAGGTTTTATTCATGCACAGACAGCAATTTTAATATTGGACCGAGTTTCAGCTTGAATTGCCTGAACCAAGTTTGTTCTGCGCTGAAACGCTGTTTTCTGACATTTCAGGCTCTAACTTCAAAAATCATGCAAAACACTTCTAACACCTTCAGATATGTTTCTCTGTGTTGCAAAATAGGTTTTATTCATGCACAGACTGCAATTTTAATTTTGGACCGAGTTTCAGCTTGCATTGCCAGAACCAAGTTTGTTATGTGCTGAAACGCTGTTTTCTGACATTTCAGGCTCTAACTTCAAAAATCATGCAAAACACATCTAACACCTTCAGATATGTTTCTCTGTGTTGCAAAATAGGTTTTATTCATGCACAGACTGCAATTTTAATTTTGGACCGAGTTTGAGCTTGCATTGCCAGAACCAAGTTTGTTATGTGCTGAAACGCTGTTTTCTGACATTTCAGGCTCTAACTTCAAAAATCATGCACAACACTTCTAACACCTTCAGATATGTTTCTCTGTGTTGGAAAATAGGTTTCATTCATGCACAGACTGCAATTTTAATTTTAGACCGAGTTTCAGCTTGCATTGCCAGAACCAAGTTTGTTCTGCGCTGAAAGGCTGTTTTCTGACATTTCAGGATCTAACCTCAAAAATCATGCAAAACACTTCTAACACCTTCAGATATGTTTCTCTGTGTTGCAAAATAGGTTTTATTCATGCACAGACTGCAATTTTAATTTCTGACCGAGTTTCAGCTTGCATTGCCAGAACCAAGTTTGTTATGTGCTGAAAAACTGTTTTCTGACATTTCAGGCTCTAACTTCAAAAATCATGCAAAACACTTCTAACACCTTCAGATATGTTTCTCTGTGTTGCAAAATAGGTTTTATTCATGCATAGACTGCAATTTTAATTTTGGGCCGAGTTTCAGCTTGCATTGCCTGAACCAAGTTTGTTATGTGCTGAAACGCCGTTTTCTGACAATTCAGGCTCTAACTTCAAAAATCATGCAAAACACTTCTAACACCTTCAGATATGTTTCTCTGTGTTGCAAAATAGGTTTTATTCATGCACAGACTGCAATTTTAATTTTGGACCGAGTTTCAGCTTGCATTGCCTGAACCAAGTTTGTTATGTGCTGAAACGCCGTTTTCTGACATTTCAGGCTCTAACTTCAAAAATCATGCAAAACACTTCTAACACCTTCAGATATGTTTCTCTGTGTTGCAAAATAGGTTTTATTCATGCACAGACTGCAATTTTAATTTTGGACCGAGTTTCAGCTTGCATTGCCTGAACCAAGTTTGTTATGTGCTGAAACGCCGTTTTCTGACATTTCAGGCTCTAACTTCAAAAATCATGCAAAACACTTCTAACACCTTCAGATATGTTTCTCTGTGTTGCAAAATAGGTTTTATTCATGCACAGACTGCAATTTTAATTTTGGACCGAGTTTCAGCTTGCATTGCCAGAACCAAGTTTGTTCTGCGCTGAAACGCTGTTTTCTGACATTTCAGGCTCTAACTTCAAAAATCATGCAAAACACTTCTAACACCTTCAGATATGTTTCTCTGTGTTGCAAAATAGGTTTTATTCATGCACAGACTGCAATTTTAATTTTGGACCGAGTTTCAGCTTGCATTGCCAGAACCAAGTTTGTTATGTGCTGAAACGCTGTTTTCTGACATTTCAGGCTCTAACTTCAAAAATCATGCAAAACACTTCTAACACCTTCAGATATGTTTCTCTGTGTTGCAAAATAGGTTTTATTCATGCACAGACTGCAATTTTAATTTTGGACCGAGTTTCAGCTTGCATTGCCTGAACCAAGTTTGTTATGTGCTGAAACGCCGTTTACTGACATTTCAGGCTCTAACTTCAAAAATCATGCAAAACACTTCTAACACCTTCAGATATGTTTCTCTGTGTTGCAAAATAGGTTTTATTCATGCACAGACTGCAATTTTAATTTTGGACCAAGTTTCAGCTTGCATTGCCAGAACCAAGTTTGTTATGTGCTGAAACGCTGTTTTCTGACATTTCAGGCTCTAACTTCAAAAATCATGCACAACACTTCTAACACCTTCAGATATGTTTCTCTGTGTTGGAAAATAGGTTTCATTCATGCACAGACTGCAATTTTAATTTTAGACCGAGTTTCAGCTTGCATTGCCAGAACCAAGTTTGTTATGTGCTGAAACGCTGTTTTCTGACATTTCAGGCTCTAACTTCAAAAATCATGTAAAACACTTCTAACACCTTCAGATATGTTTCTCTGTGTTGCAAAATAGGTTTCATTCATGCACAGACTGCAATTTTAATTTTAGACCGAGTTTCAGCTTGCATTGCCAGAACCAAGTTTGTTCTGCGCTGAAAGGCTGTTTTCTGACATTTCAGGATCTAACCTCAAAAATCATGCAAAACACTTCTAACACCTTCAGATATGTTTCTCTGTGTTGCAAAATAGGTTTTATTCATGCACAGACTGCAATTTTAATTTTGGACCGAGTTTCAGCTTGCATTGCCTGAACCAAGTTTGTTATGTGCTGAAATGCCGTTTTCCTACATTTCAGGCTCTAACTTCAAAAATCATGCAAAACACTTCTAACACCTTCAGATATGTTTCTCTGTGTTGCAAAATAGGTTTTATTCATGCACAGACTGCAATTTTAATTTTGGACCGAGTTTCAGCCTGCATTGCCAGAAGCAAGTTTGTTATGTGCTGAAACGCCGTTTTCTGACATTTCAGGCTCTAACTTCAAAAATCATGCAAAACACTTCTAACACCTTCAGATATGTTTCTCGGTGTTGCAAAATAGGTTGTATTCATGCACAGACTGCAATTTTAATTTTGGACCGAGTTTCAGCTTGAATTGCCTGAACCAAGTTTGTTCTGCGCTGAAACGCTGTTTTCTGACATTTCAGGCTCTAACTTCAAAAATCATGCAAAACACTTCTAACACCTTCAGATATGGTTCTCTGTGTTGCAAAATAGGTTTTATTCCTGCACAGACTGCAATTTTAATTTTGGACTGAGTTTCAGCTGGCATTGCCTGAACCAAGTTTGTTATGTGCTGAAACGCCGTTTTCTAACATTTCAGGCTCTAACTTCAAAAATCATGCAAAACACTTCTAACACCTTCAGATATGTTTCTCTGTGTTGCAAAATAGGTTTTATTCATGCACAGACTGCAATTTTAATTTTGGACCGAGTTTCAGCCTGCATTGCCTGAACCAAGTTTGTTATGTGCTGAAACGCCGTTTTCTGACATTTCAGGCTCTAACTTCAAAAATCATGCAAAACACTTCTAACACCTTCAGATATGTTTCTCTGTGTTGCAAAATAGGTTTTATTCATGCACAGACTGCAATTTTAATTTTGGACCGAGTTTCAGCTTGCATTGCCAGAACCAAGTTTGTTATGTGCTGAAAAGCTGTTTTCTGACATTTCAGGCTCTAACTTCAAAAATCATGCAAAACACTTCTAACACCTTCAGATATGTTTCTCTGTGTTGCAAAATAGGTTTTATTCATGCACAGAGTGCAATTTTAATTTTGGACCGAGTTTCAGCTTGCATTGCCAGAACCAAGTTTGTTATGTGCTGAAACGCTGTTTTCTGACATTTCAGGCTCTAACTTCAAAAATCATGCAAAACACATCTAACACCTTCAGATATGTTTCTCTGTGTTGCAAAATAGGTTTTATTCATGCACAGACTGCAATTTTAATTTTGGACCGAGTTTGAGCTTGCATTGCCAGAACCAAGTTTTTTATGTGCTGAAACGCTGTTTTCTGACATTTCAGGCTCTAACTTCAAAAATCATGCAAAACACTTCTAACACCTTCAGATATGTTTCTCTGTGTTGCAAAATAGGTTTCATTCATGCACAGACTGCAATTTTAATTTTAGACCGAGTTTCAGCTTGCATTGCCAGAACCAAGTTTGTTCTGCGCTGAAAGGCTGTTTTCTGACATTTCAGGATCTAACCTCAAAAATCATGCAAAACACTTCTAACACCTTCAGATATGTTTCTCTGTGTTGCAAAATAGGTTTTATTCATGCATAGACTGCAATTTTAATTTTGGGCCGAGTTTCAGCTTGCATTGCCAGAACCAAGTTTGTTATGTGCTGAAACGCTGTTTTCTGACATTTCAGGATCTAACCTCAAAAATCATGCAAAACACTTCTAACACCTTCAGATATGTTTCTCTGTGTTGCAAAATAGGTTTTATTCATGCACAGACTGCAATTTTAATTTCTTACCGAGTTTCAGCTTGCATTGCCTGAACCAAGTTTGTTATGTGCTGAAACGCCGTTTTCTGACATTTCAGGCTCTAACTTCAAAAATCATGCAAAACACTTCTAACACCTTCAGATATGTTTCTCTGTGTTGCAAAATAGGTTTTATTCATGCACAGACTGCAATTTTAATTTCTGACCGAGTTTCAGCTTGCATTGCCAGAACCAAGTTTGTTATGTGCTGAAAAACTGTTTTCTGACATTTCAGGCTCTAACTTCAAAAATCATGCAAAACACTTCTAACACCTTCAGATATGTTTCTCTGTGTTGCAAAATAGGTTTTATTCATGCATAGACTGCAATTTTAATTTTGGGCCGAGTTTCAGCTTGAATTGCCTGAACCAAGTTTGTTATGTGCTGAAACGCCGTTTTCTGACAATTCAGGCTCTAACTTCAAAAATCATGCAAAACACTTCTAACACCTTCAGATATGTTTCTCTGTGTTGCAAAATAGGTTTTATTCATGCACAGACAGCAATTTTAATATTGGACCGAGTTTCAGCTTGAATTGCCTGAACCAAGTTTGTTCTGCGCTGAAACGCTGTTTTCTGACATTTCAGGCTCTAACTTCAAAAATCATGCAAAACACTTCTAACACCTTCAGATATGTTTCTCTGTGTTGCAAAATAGGTTTTATTCATGCACAGACTGCAATTTTAATTTTGGACCGAGTTTCAGCTTGCATTGCCAGAACCAAGTTTGTTATGTGCTGAAACGCTGTTTTCTGACATTTCAGGCTCTAACTTCAAAAATCATGCAAAACACATCTAACACCTTCAGATATGTTTCTCTGTGTTGCAAAATAGGTTTTATTCATGCACAGACTGCAATTTTAATTTTGGACCGAGTTTGAGCTTGCATTGCCAGAACCAAGTTTGTTATGTGCTGAAACGCTGTTTTCTGACATTTCAGGCTCTAACTTCAAAAATCATGCACAACACTTCTAACACCTTCAGATATGTTTCTCTGTGTTGGAAAATAGGTTTCATTCATGCACAGACTGCAATTTTAATTTTAGACCGAGTTTCAGCTTGCATTGCCAGAACCAAGTTTGTTCTGCGCTGAAAGGCTGTTTTCTGACATTTCAGGATCTAACCTCAAAAATCATGCAAAACACTTCTAACACCTTCAGATATGTTTCTCTGTGTTGCAAAATAGGTTTTATTCATGCACAGACTGCAATTTTAATTTCTGACCGAGTTTCAGCTTGCATTGCCAGAACCAAGTTTGTTATGTGCTGAAAAACTGTTTTCTGACATTTCAGGCTCTAACTTCAAAAATCATGCAAAACACTTCTAACACCTTCAGATATGTTTCTCTGTGTTGCAAAATAGGTTTTATTCATGCATAGACTGCAATTTTAATTTTGGGCCGAGTTTCAGCTTGCATTGCCTGAACCAAGTTTGTTATGTGCTGAAACGCCGTTTTCTGACAATTCAGGCTCTAACTTCAAAAATCATGCAAAACACTTCTAACACCTTCAGATATGTTTCTCTGTGTTGCAAAATAGGTTTTATTCATGCACAGACTGCAATTTTAATTTTGGACCGAGTTTCAGCTTGCATTGCCTGAACCAAGTTTGTTATGTGCTGAAACGCCGTTTTCTGACATTTCAGGCTCTAACTTCAAAAATCATGCAAAACACTTCTAACACCTTCAGATATGTTTCTCTGTGTTGCAAAATAGGTTTTATTCATGCACAGACTGCAATTTTAATTTTGGACCGAGTTTCAGCTTGCATTGCCTGAACCAAGTTTGTTATGTGCTGAAACGCTGTTTTCTGACATTTCAGGCTCTAACTTCAAAAATCATGCAAAACACTTCTAACACCTTCAGATATGTTTCTCTGTGTTGCAAAATAGGTTTTATTCATGCACAGACTGCAATTTTAATTTTGGACCGAGTTTCAGCTTGCATTGCCAGAACCAAGTTTGTTCTGCGCTGAAACGCTGTTTTCTGACATTTCAGGCTCTAACTTCAAAAATCATGCAAAACACTTCTAACACCTTCAGATATGTTTCTCTGTGTTGCAAAATAGGTTTTATTCATGCACAGACTGCAATTTTAATTTTGGACCGAGTTTCAGCTTGCATTGCCAGAACCAAGTTTGTTATGTGCTGAAACGCTGTTTTCTGACATTTCAGGCTCTAACTTCAAAAATCATGCAAAACACTTCTAACACCTTCAGATATGTTTCTCTGTGTTGCAAAATAGGTTTTATTCATGCACAGACTGCAATTTTAATTTTGGACCGAGTTTCAGCTTGCATTGCCTGAACCAAGTTTGTTATGTGCTGAAACGCCGTTTACTGACATTTCAGGCTCTAACTTCAAAAATCATGCAAAACACTTCTAACACCTTCAGATATGTTTCTCTGTGTTGCAAAATAGGTTTTATTCATGCACAGACTGCAATTTTAATTTTGGACCAAGTTTCAGCTTGCATTGCCAGAACCAAGTTTGTTATGTGCTGAAACGCTGTTTTCTGACATTTCAGGCTCTAACTTCAAAAATCATGCACAACACTTCTAACACCTTCAGATATGTTTCTCTGTGTTGGAAAATAGGTTTCATTCATGCACAGACTGCAATTTTAATTTTAGACCGAGTTTCAGCTTGCATTGCCAGAACCAAGTTTGTTATGTGCTGAAACGCTGTTTTCTGACATTTCAGGCTCTAACTTCAAAAATCATGTAAAACACTTCTAACACCTTCAGATATGTTTCTCTGTGTTGCAAAATAGGTTTCATTCATGCACAGACTGCAATTTTAATTTTAGACCGAGTTTCAGCTTGCATTGCCAGAACCAAGTTTGTTCTGCGCTGAAAGGCTGTTTTCTGACATTTCAGGATCTAACCTCAAAAATCATGCAAAACACTTCTAACACCTTCAGATATGTTTCTCTGTGTTGCAAAATAGGTTTTATTCATGCACAGACTGCAATTTTAATTTTGGACCGAGTTTCAGCTTGCATTGCCTGAACCAAGTTTGTTATGTGCTGAAATGCCGTTTTCCTACATTTCAGGCTCTAACTTCAAAAATCATGCAAAACACTTCTAACACCTTCAGATATGTTTCTCTGTGTTGCAAAATAGGTTTTATTCATGCACAGACTGCAATTTTAATTTTGGACCGAGTTTCAGCTTGCATTGCCAGAACCAAGTTTGTTATGTGCTGAAACGCTGTTTTCTGACATTTCAGGCTCTAACTTCAAAAATCATGCAAAACACATCTAACACCTTCAGATATGTTTCTCTGTGTTGCAAAATAGGTTTTATTCATGCACAGACTGCAATTTTAATTTTGGACCGAGTTTGAGCTTGCATTGCCAGAACCAAGTTTGTTATGTGCTGAAACGCTGTTTTCTGACATTTCAGGCTCTAACTTCAAAAATCATGCACAACACTTCTAACACCTTCAGATATGTTTCTCTGTGTTGGAAAATAGGTTTCATTCATGCACAGACTGCAATTTTAATTTTAGACCGAGTTTCAGCTTGCATTGCCAGAACCAAGTTTGTTCTGCGCTGAAAGGCTGTTTTCTGACATTTCAGGATCTAACCTCAAAAATCATGCAAAACACTTCTAACACCTTCAGATATGTTTCTCTGTGTTGCAAAATAGGTTTTATTCATGCACAGACTGCAATTTTAATTTCTGACCGAGTTTCAGCTTGCATTGCCAGAACCAAGTTTGTTATGTGCTGAAAAACTGTTTTCTGACATTTCAGGCTCTAACTTCAAAAATCATGCAAAACACTTCTAACACCTTCAGATATGTTTCTCTGTGTTGCAAAATAGGTTTTATTCATGCATAGACTGCAATTTTAATTTTGGGCCGAGTTTCAGCTTGCATTGCCTGAACCAAGTTTGTTATGTGCTGAAACGCCGTTTTCTGACAATTCAGGCTCTAACTTCAAAAATCATGCAAAACACTTCTAACACCTTCAGATATGTTTCTCTGTGTTGCAAAATAGGTTTTATTCATGCACAGACTGCAATTTTAATTTTGGACCGAGTTTCAGCTTGCATTGCCTGAACCAAGTTTGTTATGTGCTGAAACGCCGTTTTCTGACATTTCAGGCTCTAACTTCAAAAATCATGCAAAACACTTCTAACACCTTCAGATATGTTTCTCTGTGTTGCAAAATAGGTTTTATTCATGCACAGACTGCAATTTTAATTTTGGACCGAGTTTCAGCTTGCATTGCCTGAACCAAGTTTGTTATGTGCTGAAACGCCGTTTTCTGACATTTCAGGCTCTAACTTCAAAAATCATGCAAAACACTTCTAACACCTTCAGATATGTTTCTCTGTGTTGCAAAATAGGTTTTATTCATGCACAGACTGCAATTTTAATTTTGGACCGAGTTTCAGCTTGCATTGCCAGAACCAAGTTTGTTCTGCGCTGAAACGCTGTTTTCTGACATTTCAGGCTCTAACTTCAAAAATCATGCAAAACACTTCTAACACCTTCAGATATGTTTCTCTGTGTTGCAAAATAGGTTTTATTCATGCACAGACTGCAATTTTAATTTTGGACCGAGTTTCAGCTTGCATTGCCAGAACCAAGTTTGTTATGTGCTGAAACGCTGTTTTCTGACATTTCAGGCTCTAACTTCAAAAATCATGCAAAACACTTCTAACACCTTCAGATATGTTTCTCTGTGTTGCAAAATAGGTTTTATTCATGCACAGACTGCAATTTTAATTTTGGACCGAGTTTCAGCTTGCATTGCCTGAACCAAGTTTGTTATGTGCTGAAACGCCGTTTACTGACATTTCAGGCTCTAACTTCAAAAATCATGCAAAACACTTCTAACACCTTCAGATATGTTTCTCTGTGTTGCAAAATAGGTTTTATTCATGCACAGACTGCAATTTTAATTTTGGACCAAGTTTCAGCTTGCATTGCCAGAACCAAGTTTGTTATGTGCTGAAACGCTGTTTTCTGACATTTCAGGCTCTAACTTCAAAAATCATGCACAACACTTCTAACACCTTCAGATATGTTTCTCTGTGTTGGAAAATAGGTTTCATTCATGCACAGACTGCAATTTTAATTTTAGACCGAGTTTCAGCTTGCATTGCCAGAACCAAGTTTGTTATGTGCTGAAACGCTGTTTTCTGACATTTCAGGCTCTAACTTCAAAAATCATGTAAAACACTTCTAACACCTTCAGATATGTTTCTCTGTGTTGCAAAATAGGTTTCATTCATGCACAGACTGCAATTTTAATTTTAGACCGAGTTTCAGCTTGCATTGCCAGAACCAAGTTTGTTCTGCGCTGAAAGGCTGTTTTCTGACATTTCAGGATCTAACCTCAAAAATCATGCAAAACACTTCTAACACCTTCAGATATGTTTCTCTGTGTTGCAAAATAGGTTTTATTCATGCACAGACTGCAATTTTAATTTTGGACCGAGTTTCAGCTTGCATTGCCTGAACCAAGTTTGTTATGTGCTGAAATGCCGTTTTCCTACATTTCAGGCTCTAACTTCAAAAATCATGCAAAACACTTCTAACACCTTCAGATATGTTTCTCTGTGTTGCAAAATAGGTTTTATTCATGCACAGACTGCAATTTTAATTTTGGACCGAGTTTCAGCCTGCATTGCCAGAAGCAAGTTTGTTATGTGCTGAAACGCCGTTTTCTGACATTTCAGGCTCTAACTTCAAAAATCATGCAAAACACTTCTAACACCTTCAGATATGTTTCTCGGTGTTGCAAAATAGGTTGTATTCATGCACAGACTGCAATTTTAATTTTGGACCGAGTTTCAGCTTGAATTGCCTGAACCAAGTTTGTTCTGCGCTGAAACGCTGTTTTCTGACATTTCAGGCTCTAACTTCAAAAATCATGCAAAACACTTCTAACACCTTCAGATATGGTTCTCTGTGTTACAAAATAGGTTTTATTCCTGCACAGACTGCAATTTTAATTTTGGACTGAGTTTCAGCTGGCATTGCCTGAACCAAGTTTGTTATGTGCTGAAACGCCGTTTTCTAACATTTCAGGCTCTAACTTCAAAAATCATGCAAAACACTTCTAACACCTTCAGATATGTTTCTCTGTGTTGCAAAATAGGTTTTATTCATGCACAGACTGCAATTTTAATTTTGGACCGAGTTTCAGCCTGCATTGCCTGAACCAAGTTTGTTATGTGCTGAAACGCCGTTTTCTGACATTTCAGGCTCTAACTTCAAAAATCATGCAAAACACTTCTAACACCTTCAGATATGTTTCTCTGTGTTGCAAAATAGGTTTTATTCATGCACAGACTGCAATTTTAATTTTGGACCGAGTTTCAGCTTGCATTGCCAGAACCAAGTTTGTTATGTGCTGAAAAGCTGTTTTCTGACATTTCAGGCTCTAACTTCAAAAATCATGCAAAACACTTCTAACACCTTCAGATATGTTTCTCTGTGTTGCAAAATAGGTTTTATTCATGCACAGAGTGCAATTTTAATTTTGGACCGAGTTTCAGCTTGCATTGCCAGAACCAAGTTTGTTATGTGCTGAAACGCTGTTTTCTGACATTTCAGGCTCTAACTTCAAAAATCATGCAAAACACATCTAACACCTTCAGATATGTTTCTCTGTGTTGCAAAATAGGTTTTATTCATGCACAGACTGCAATTTTAATTTTGGACCGAGTTTGAGCTTGCATTGCCAGAACCAAGTTTTTTATGTGCTGAAACGCTGTTTTCTGACATTTCAGGCTCTAACTTCAAAAATCATGCAAAACACTTCTAACACCTTCAGATATGTTTCTCTGTGTTGCAAAATAGGTTTCATTCATGCACAGACTGCAATTTTAATTTTAGACCGAGTTTCAGCTTGCATTGCCAGAACCAAGTTTGTTCTGCGCTGAAAGGCTGTTTTCTGACATTTCAGGATCTAACCTCAAAAATCATGCAAAACACTTCTAACACCTTCAGATATGTTTCTCTGTGTTGCAAAATAGGTTTTATTCATGCATAGACTGCAATTTTAATTTTGGGCCGAGTTTCAGCTTGCATTGCCAGAACCAAGTTTGTTATGTGCTGAAACGCTGTTTTCTGACATTTCAGGATCTAACCTCAAAAATCATGCAAAACACTTCTAACACCTTCAGATATGTTTCTCTGTGTTGCAAAATAGGTTTTATTCATGCACAGACTGCAATTTTAATTTCTTACCGAGTTTCAGCTTGCATTGCCTGAACCAAGTTTGTTATGTGCTGAAACGCCGTTTTCTGACATTTCAGGCTCTAACTTCAAAAATCATGCAAAACACTTCTAACACCTTCAGATATGTTTCTCTGTGTTGCAAAATAGGTTTTATTCATGCACAGACTGCAATTTTAATTTCTGACCGAGTTTCAGCTTGCATTGCCAGAACCAAGTTTGTTATGTGCTGAAAAACTGTTTTCTGACATTTCAGGCTCTAACTTCAAAAATCATGCAAAACACTTCTAACACCTTCAGATATGTTTCTCTGTGTTGCAAAATAGGTTTTATTCATGCATAGACTGCAATTTTAATTTTGGGCCGAGTTTCAGCTTGAATTGCCTGAACCAAGTTTGTTATGTGCTGAAACGCCGTTTTCTGACAATTCAGGCTCTAACTTCAAAAATCATGCAAAACACTTCTAACACCTTCAGATATGTTTCTCTGTGTTGCAAAATAGGTTTTATTCATGCACAGACAGCAATTTTAATATTGGACCGAGTTTCAGCTTGAATTGCCTGAACCAAGTTTGTTCTGCGCTGAAACGCTGTTTTCTGACATTTCAGGCTCTAACTTCAAAAATCATGCAAAACACTTCTAACACCTTCAGATATGTTTCTCTGTGTTGCAAAATAGGTTTTATTCATGCACAGACTGCAATTTTAATTTTGGACCGAGTTTCAGCTTGCATTGCCAGAACCAAGTTTGTTATGTGCTGAAACGCTGTTTTCTGACATTTCAGGCTCTAACTTCAAAAATCATGCAAAACACATCTAACACCTTCAGATATGTTTCTCTGTGTTGCAAAATAGGTTTTATTCATGCACAGACTGCAATTTTAATTTTGGACCGAGTTTGAGCTTGCATTGCCAGAACCAAGTTTGTTATGTGCTGAAACGCTGTTTTCTGACATTTCAGGCTCTAACTTCAAAAATCATGCACAACACTTCTAACACCTTCAGATATGTTTCTCTGTGTTGGAAAATAGGTTTCATTCATGCACAGACTGCAATTTTAATTTTAGACCGAGTTTCAGCTTGCATTGCCAGAACCAAGTTTGTTCTGCGCTGAAAGGCTGTTTTCTGACATTTCAGGATCTAACCTCAAAAATCATGCAAAACACTTCTAACACCTTCAGATATGTTTCTCTGTGTTGCAAAATAGGTTTTATTCATGCACAGACTGCAATTTTAATTTCTGACCGAGTTTCAGCTTGCATTGCCAGAACCAAGTTTGTTATGTGCTGAAAAACTGTTTTCTGACATTTCAGGCTCTAACTTCAAAAATCATGCAAAACACTTCTAACACCTTCAGATATGTTTCTCTGTGTTGCAAAATAGGTTTTATTCATGCATAGACTGCAATTTTAATTTTGGGCCGAGTTTCAGCTTGCATTGCCTGAACCAAGTTTGTTATGTGCTGAAACGCCGTTTTCTGACAATTCAGGCTCTAACTTCAAAAATCATGCAAAACACTTCTAACACCTTCAGATATGTTTCTCTGTGTTGCAAAATAGGTTTTATTCATGCACAGATTGCAATTTTAATTTTGGACCGAGTTTCAGCTTGCATTGCCTGAACCAAGTTTGTTATGTGCTGAAACGCCGTTTTCTGACATTTCAGGCTCTAACTTCAAAAATCATGCAAAACACTTCTAACACCTTCAGATATGTTTCTCTGTGTTGCAAAATAGGTTTTATTCATGCACAGACTGCAATTTTAATTTTGGACCGAGTTTCAGCTTGCATTGCCTGAACCAAGTTTGTTATGTGCTGAAACGCCGTTTTCTGACATTTCAGGCTCTAACTTCAAAAATCATGCAAAACACTTCTAACACCTTCAGATATGTTTCTCTGTGTTGCAAAATAGGTTTTATTCATGCACAGACTGCAATTTTAATTTTGGACCGAGTTTCAGCTTGCATTGCCAGAACCAAGTTTGTTCTGCGCTGAAACGCTGTTTTCTGACATTTCAGGCTCTAACTTCAAAAATCATGCAAAACACTTCTAACACCTTCAGATATGTTTCTCTGTGTTGCAAAATAGGTTTTATTCATGCACAGACTGCAATTTTAATTTTGGACCGAGTTTCAGCTTGCATTGCCAGAACCAAGTTTGTTATGTGCTGAAACGCTGTTTTCTGACATTTCAGGCTCTAACTTCAAAAATCATGCAAAACACTTCTAACACCTTCAGATATGTTTCTCTGTGTTGCAAAATAGGTTTTATTCATGCACAGACTGCAATTTTAATTTTGGACCGAGTTTCAGCTTGCATTGCCTGAACCAAGTTTGTTATGTGCTGAAACGCCGTTTACTGACATTTCAGGCTCTAACTTCAAAAATCATGCAAAACACTTCTAACACCTTCAGATATGTTTCTCTGTGTTGCAAAATAGGTTTTATTCATGCACAGACTGCAATTTTAATTTTGGACCAAGTTTCAGCTTGCATTGCCAGAACCAAGTTTGTTATGTGCTGAAACGCTGTTTTCTGACATTTCAGGCTCTAACTTCAAAAATCATGCACAACACTTCTAACACCTTCAGATATGTTTCTCTGTGTTGGAAAATAGGTTTCATTCATGCACAGACTGCAATTTTAATTTTAGACCGAGTTTCAGCTTGCATTGCCAGAACCAAGTTTGTTATGTGCTGAAACGCTGTTTTCTGACATTTCAGGCTCTAACTTCAAAAATCATGTAAAACACTTCTAACACCTTCAGATATGTTTCTCTGTGTTGCAAAATAGGTTTCATTCATGCACAGACTGCAATTTTAATTTTAGACCGAGTTTCAGCTTGCATTGCCAGAACCAAGTTTGTTCTGCGCTGAAAGGCTGTTTTCTGACATTTCAGGATCTAACCTCAAAAATCATGCAAAACACTTCTAACACCTTCAGATATGTTTCTCTGTGTTGCAAAATAGGTTTTATTCATGCACAGACTGCAATTTTAATTTTGGACCGAGTTTCAGCTTGCATTGCCTGAACCAAGTTTGTTATGTGCTGAAATGCCGTTTTCCTACATTTCAGGCTCTAACTTCAAAAATCATGCAAAACACTTCTAACACCTTCAGATATGTTTCTCTGTGTTGCAAAATAGGTTTTATTCATGCACAGACTGCAATTTTAATTTTGGACCGAGTTTCAGCCTGCATTGCCAGAAGCAAGTTTGTTATGTGCTGAAACGCCGTTTTCTGACATTTCAGGCTCTAACTTCAAAAATCATGCAAAACACTTCTAACACCTTCAGATATGTTTCTCGGTGTTGCAAAATAGGTTGTATTCATGCACAGACTGCAATTTTAATTTTGGACCGAGTTTCAGCTTGAATTGCCTGAACCAAGTTTGTTCTGCGCTGAAACGCTGTTTTCTGACATTTCAGGCTCTAACTTCAAAAATCATGCAAAACACTTCTAACACCTTCAGATATGGTTCTCTGTGTTGCAAAATAGGTTTTATTCCTGCACAGACTGCAATTTTAATTTTGGACTGAGTTTCAGCTGGCATTGCCTGAACCAAGTTTGTTATGTGCTGAAACGCCGTTTTCTAACATTTCAGGCTCTAACTTCAAAAATCATGCAAAACACTTCTAACACCTTCAGATATGTTTCTCTGTGTTGCAAAATAGGTTTTATTCATGCACAGACTGCAATTTTAATTTTGGACCGAGTTTCAGCCTGCATTGCCTGAACCAAGTTTGTTATGTGCTGAAACGCCGTTTTCTGACATTTCAGGCTCTAACTTCAAAAATCATGCAAAACACTTCTAACACCTTCAGATATGTTTCTCTGTGTTGCAAAATAGGTTTTATTCATGCACAGACTGCAATTTTAATTTTGGACCGAGTTTCAGCTTGCATTGCCAGAACCAAGTTTGTTATGTGCTGAAAAGCTGTTTTCTGACATTTCAGGCTCTAACTTCAAAAATCATGCAAAACACTTCTAACACCTTCAGATATGTTTCTCTGTGTTGCAAAATAGGTTTTATTCATGCACAGAGTGCAATTTTAATTTTGGACCGAGTTTCAGCTTGCATTGCCAGAACCAAGTTTGTTATGTGCTGAAACGCTGTTTTCTGACATTTCAGGCTCTAACTTCAAAAATCATGCAAAACACATCTAACACCTTCAGATATGTTTCTCTGTGTTGCAAAATAGGTTTTATTCATGCACAGACTGCAATTTTAATTTTGGACCGAGTTTGAGCTTGCATTGCCAGAACCAAGTTTTTTATGTGCTGAAACGCTGTTTTCTGACATTTCAGGCTCTAACTTCAAAAATCATGCAAAACACTTCTAACACCTTCAGATATGTTTCTCTGTGTTGCAAAATAGGTTTCATTCATGCACAGACTGCAATTTTAATTTTAGACCGAGTTTCAGCTTGCATTGCCAGAACCAAGTTTGTTCTGCGCTGAAAGGCTGTTTTCTGACATTTCAGGATCTAACCTCAAAAATCATGCAAAACACTTCTAACACCTTCAGATATGTTTCTCTGTGTTGCAAAATAGGTTTTATTCATGCATAGACTGCAATTTTAATTTTGGGCCGAGTTTCAGCTTGCATTGCCAGAACCAAGTTTGTTATGTGCTGAAACGCTGTTTTCTGACATTTCAGGCTCTAACTTCAAAAATCATGCAAAACACTTCTAACACCTTCAGATATGTTTCTCTGTGTTGCAAAATAGGTTTTATTCATGCATAGACTGCCATTTTAATTTTGGGCCGAGTTTCAGCTTGCATTGCCTGAACCAAGTTTGTTATGTGCTGAAACGCCGTTTTCTGACATTTCAGGTTCTAACTTCAAAAATCATGCAAAACACTTCTAAGACCTTCAGATATGTTTCTCTGTGTTGCAAAATAGGTTTTATTCATGCACAGACTGCAATTTTAATTTCTGACCGAGTTTCAGCTTGCATTGCCAGAACCAAGTTTGTTATGTGCTGAAACGCTGTTTTCTGACATTTCAGGCTCTAACTTCAAAAATCATGCAAAACACTTCTAACACCTTCAGATATGTTTCTCTGTGTTGCAAAATAGGTTTTATTCATGCATAGACTGCAATTTTAATTTTGGGCCGAGTTTCAGCTTGCATTGCCTGAACCAAGTCTGTTATGTGCTGAAACGCCGTTTTCTGACATTTCAGGCTCTAACTTCAAAAATCATGCAAAACACTTCTAAGACCTTCAGATATATTTCTCTGTGTTGAAAATAAGTTTTATTCATGCACAGACTGCAATTTTAATTTCTGACCGAGTTTCAGCTTGCATTGCCAGAACCAAGTTTGTTATGTGCTGAAACGCTGTTTTCTGACATTTCAGGCTCTAACTTCAAAAATCATGCAAAACACTTCTAACACCTTCAGATATGTTTCTCTGTGTTGCAAAATAGGTTTTATTCATGCACAGACTGCAATTTTAATTTCTGACCGAGTTTCAGCTTGCATTGCCAGAACCAAGTTTGTTATGTGCTGAAAAACTGTTTTCTGACATTTCAGGCTCTAACTTCAAAAATCATGCAAAACACTTCTAACACCTTCAGATATGTTTCTCTGTGTTGCAAAATAGGTTTTATTCATGCATAGACTGCAATTTTAATTTTGGGCCGAGTTTCAGCTTGCATTGCCAGAACCAAGTTTGTTATGTGCTGAAACGCTGTTTTCTGACATTTCAGGCTCTAACTTCAAAAATCATGCAAAACACTTCTAACACCTTCAGATATGTTTCTCTGTGTTGCAAAATAGGTTTTATTCATGCACAGACTGCAATTTTAATTTTGGACCGAGTTTCAGCTTGCATTGCCTGAACCAAGTTTGTTATGTGCTGAAACGCCGTTTTCTGACATTTCAGGCTCTAACTTCAAAAGTCATGCAAAACACTTCTAACACCTTCAGATATGTTTCTCTGTGTTGCAAAATAGGTTTTATTCATGCACAGACTGCAATTTTAATTTTGGACCGAGTTTCAGCTTGAATTGCCTGAACCAAGTTTGTTCTGCGCTGAAACGCTGTTTTCTGACATTTCAGGCTCTAACTTCAAAAATCATGCAAAACACTTCTAACACCTTCAGATATGTTTCTCTGTGTTGCAAAATAGGTTTTATTCATGCACAGACTGCAATTTTAATTTTGGACCGAGTTTCAGCTTGCATTGCCAGAACCAAGTTTGTTATGTGCTGAAACGCTGTTTTCTGACATTTCAGGCTCTAACTTCAAAAATCATGCAAAACACATCTAACACCTTCAGATATGTTTCTCTGTGTTGCAAAATAGGTTTTATTCATGCACAGACTGCAATTTTAATTTTGGACCGAGTTTGAGCTTGCATTGCCAGAACCAAGTTTGTTATGTGCTGAAACGCTGTTTTCTGACATTTCAGGCTCTAACTTCAAAAATCATGCACAACACTTCTAACACCTTCAGATATGTTTCTCTGTGTTGGAAAATAGGTTTCATTCATGCACAGACTGCAATTTTAATTTTAGACCGAGTTTCAGCTTGCATTGCCAGAACCAAGTTTGTTATGTGCTGAAACGCTGTTTTCTGACATTTCAGGCTCTAACTTCAAAAATCATGTAAAACACTTCTAACACCTTCAGATATGTTTCTCTGTGTTGCAAAATAGGTTTCATTCATGCACAGACTGCAATTTTAATTTTAGACCGAGTTTCAGCTTGCATTGCCAGAACCAAGTTTGTTCTGCGCTGAAAGGCTGTTTTCTGACATTTCAGGATCTAACCTCAAAAATCATGCAAAACACTTCTAACACCTTCAGATATGTTTCTCTGTGTTGCAAAATAGGTTTTATTCATGCACAGACTGCAATTTTAATTTTGGACCGAGTTTCAGCTTGCATTGCCTGAACCAAGTTTGTTATGTGCTGAAATGCCGTTTTCCTACATTTCAGGCTCTAACTTCAAAAATCATGCAAAACACTTCTAACACCTTCAGATATGTTTCTCTGTGTTGCAAAATAGGTTTTATTCATGCACAGACTGCAATTTTAATTTTGGACCGAGTTTCAGCCTGCATTGCCAGAAGCAAGTTTGTTATGTGCTGAAACGCCGTTTTCTGACATTTCAGGCTCTAACTTCAAAAATCATGCAAAACACTTCTAACACCTTCAGATATGTTTCTCGGTGTTGCAAAATAGGTTGTATTCATGCACAGACTGCAATTTTAATTTTGGACCGAGTTTCAGCTTGAATTGCCTGAACCAAGTTTGTTCTGCGCTGAAACGCTGTTTTCTGACATTTCAGGCTCTAACTTCAAAAATCATGCAAAACACTTCTAACACCTTCAGATATGGTTCTCTGTGTTGCAAAATAGGTTTTATTCCTGCACAGACTGCAATTTTAATTTTGGACTGAGTTTCAGCTGGCATTGCCTGAACCAAGTTTGTTATGTGCTGAAACGCCGTTTTCTAACATTTCAGGCTCTAACTTCAAAAATCATGCAAAACACTTCTAACACCTTCAGATATGTTTCTCTGTGTTGCAAAATAGGTTTTATTCATGCACAGACTGCAATTTTAATTTTGGACCGAGTTTCAGCCTGCATTGCCTGAACCAAGTTTGTTATGTGCTGAAACGCCGTTTTCTGACATTTCAGGCTCTAACTTCAAAAATCATGCAAAACACTTCTAACACCTTCAGATATGTTTCTCTGTGTTGCAAAATAGGTTTTATTCATGCACAGACTGCAATTTTAATTTTGGACCGAGTTTCAGCTTGCATTGCCAGAACCAAGTTTGTTATGTGCTGAAAAGCTGTTTTCTGACATTTCAGGCTCTAACTTCAAAAATCATGCAAAACACTTCTAACACCTTCAGATATGTTTCTCTGTGTTGCAAAATAGGTTTTATTCATGCACAGAGTGCAATTTTAATTTTGGACCGAGTTTCAGCTTGCATTGCCAGAACCAAGTTTGTTATGTGCTGAAACGCTGTTTTCTGACATTTCAGGCTCTAACTTCAAAAATCATGCAAAACACATCTAACACCTTCAGATATGTTTCTCTGTGTTGCAAAATAGGTTTTATTCATGCACAGACTGCAATTTTAATTTTGGACCGAGTTTGAGCTTGCATTGCCAGAACCAAGTTTTTTATGTGCTGAAACGCTGTTTTCTGACATTTCAGGCTCTAACTTCAAAAATCATGCAAAACACTTCTAACACCTTCAGATATGTTTCTCTGTGTTGCAAAATAGGTTTCATTCATGCACAGACTGCAATTTTAATTTTAGACCGAGTTTCAGCTTGCATTGCCAGAACCAAGTTTGTTCTGCGCTGAAAGGCTGTTTTCTGACATTTCAGGATCTAACCTCAAAAATCATGCAAAACACTTCTAACACCTTCAGATATGTTTCTCTGTGTTGCAAAATAGGTTTTATTCATGCATAGACTGCAATTTTAATTTTGGGCCGAGTTTCAGCTTGCATTGCCAGAACCAAGTTTGTTATGTGCTGAAACGCTGTTTTCTGACATTTCAGGCTCTAACTTCAAAAATCATGCAAAACACTTCTAACACCTTCAGATATGTTTCTCTGTGTTGCAAAATAGGTTTTATTCATGCATAGACTGCCATTTTAATTTTGGGCCGAGTTTCAGCTTGCATTGCCTGAACCAAGTTTGTTATGTGCTGAAACGCCGTTTTCTGACATTTCAGGTTCTAACTTCAAAAATCATGCAAAACACTTCTAAGACCTTCAGATATGTTTCTCTGTGTTGCAAAATAGGTTTTATTCATGCACAGACTGCAATTTTAATTTCTGACCGAGTTTCAGCTTGCATTGCCAGAACCAAGTTTGTTATGTGCTGAAACGCTGTTTTCTGACATTTCAGGCTCTAACTTCAAAAATCATGCAAAACACTTCTAACACCTTCAGATATGTTTCTCTGTGTTGCAAAATAGGTTTTATTCATGCATAGACTGCAATTTTAATTTTGGGCCGAGTTTCAGCTTGCATTGCCTGAACCAAGTCTGTTATGTGCTGAAACGCCGTTTTCTGACATTTCAGGCTCTAACTTCAAAAATCATGCAAAACACTTCTAAGACCTTCAGATATATTTCTCTGTGTTGAAAATAAGTTTTATTCATGCACAGACTGCAATTTTAATTTCTGACCGAGTTTCAGCTTGCATTGCCAGAACCAAGTTTGTTATGTGCTGAAACGCTGTTTTCTGACATTTCAGGCTCTAACTTCAAAAATCATGCAAAACACTTCTAACACCTTCAGATATGTTTCTCTGTGTTGCAAAATAGGTTTTATTCATGCACAGACTGCAATTTTAATTTCTGACCGAGTTTCAGCTTGCATTGCCAGAACCAAGTTTGTTATGTGCTGAAAAACTGTTTTCTGACATTTCAGGCTCTAACTTCAAAAATCATGCAAAACACTTCTAACACCTTCAGATATGTTTCTCTGTGTTGCAAAATAGGTTTTATTCATGCATAGACTGCAATTTTAATTTTGGGCCGAGTTTCAGCTTGCATTGCCAGAACCAAGTTTGTTATGTGCTGAAACGCTGTTTTCTGACATTTCAGGCTCTAACTTCAAAAATCATGCAAAACACTTCTAACACCTTCAGATATGTTTCTCTGTGTTGCAAAATAGGTTTTATTCATGCACAGACTGCAATTTTAATTTTGGACCGAGTTTCAGCTTGCATTGCCTGAACCAAGTTTGTTATGTGCTGAAACGCCGTTTTCTGACAATTTCAGGCTCTAACTTCAAAAATCATGCAAAACACTTCTAACACCTTCAGATATGTTTCTCTGTGTTGCAAAATAGGTTTTATTCATGCACAGACTGCAATTTTAATTTTGGACCGAGTTTCAGCTTGCATTGCCAGAACCAAGTTTGTTATGTGCTGAAACGCTGTTTTCTGACATTTCAGGCTCTAACTTCAAAAATCATGCACAACACTTCTAACACCTTCAGATATGTTTCTCTGTGTTGGAAAATAGGTTTCATTCATGCACAGACTGCAATTTTAATTTTAGACCGAGTTTCAGCTGCATTGCCAGAACCAAGTTTGTTCTGCGCTGAAAGGCTGTTTTCTGACATTTCAGGATCTAACCTCAAAAATCATGCAAAACACTTCTAACACCTTCAGATATGTTTCTCTGTGTTGCAAAATAGGTTTTATTCATGCACAGACTGCAATTTTAATTTCTTACCGAGTTTCAGCTTGCATTGCCTGAACCAAGTTTGTTATGTGCTGAAACGCCGTTTTCTGACATTTCAGGCTCTAACTTCAAAAATCATGCAAAACACTTCTAACACCTTCAGATATGTTTCTCTGTGTTGCAAAATAGGTTTTATTCATGCACAGACTGCAATTTTAATTTCTGACCGAGTTTCAGCTTGCATTGCCAGAACCAAGTTTGTTATGTGCTGAAAAACTGTTTTCTGACATTTCAGGCTCTAACTTCAAAAATCATGCAAAACACTTCTAACACCTTCAGATATGTTTCTCTGTGTTGCAAAATAGGTTTTATTCATGCATAGACTGCAATTTTAATTTTGGGCCGAGTTTCAGCTTGAATTGCCTGAACCAAGTTTGTTATGTGCTGAAACGCCGTTTTCTGACAATTCAGGCTCTAACTTCAAAAATCATGCAAAACACTTCTAACACCTTCAGATATGTTTCTCTGTGTTGCAAAATAGGTTTTATTCATGCACAGACAGCAATTTTAATATTGGACCGAGTTTCAGCTTGAATTGCCTGAACCAAGTTTGTTCTGCGCTGAAACGCTGTTTTCTGACATTTCAGGCTCTAACTTCAAAAATCATGCAAAACACTTCTAACACCTTCAGATATGTTTCTCTGTGTTGCAAAATAGGTTTTATTCATGCACAGACTGCAATTTTAATTTTGGACCGAGTTTCAGCTTGCATTGCCAGAACCAAGTTTGTTATGTGCTGAAACGCTGTTTTCTGACATTTCAGGCTCTAACTTCAAAAATCATGCAAAACACATCTAACACCTTCAGATATGTTTCTCTGTGTTGCAAAATAGGTTTTATTCATGCACAGACTGCAATTTTAATTTTGGACCGAGTTTGAGCTTGCATTGCCAGAACCAAGTTTGTTATGTGCTGAAACGCTGTTTTCTGACATTTCAGGCTCTAACTTCAAAAATCATGCACAACACTTCTAACACCTTCAGATATGTTTCTCTGTGTTGGAAAATAGGTTTCATTCATGCACAGACTGCAATTTTAATTTTAGACCGAGTTTCAGCTTGCATTGCCAGAACCAAGTTTGTTCTGCGCTGAAAGGCTGTTTTCTGACATTTCAGGATCTAACCTCAAAAATCATGCAAAACACTTCTAACACCTTCAGATATGTTTCTCTGTGTTGCAAAATAGGTTTTATTCATGCACAGACTGCAATTTTAATTTCTGACCGAGTTTCAGCTTGCATTGCCAGAACCAAGTTTGTTATGTGCTGAAAAACTGTTTTCTGACATTTCAGGCTCTAACTTCAAAAATCATGCAAAACACTTCTAACACCTTCAGATATGTTTCTCTGTGTTGCAAAATAGGTTTTATTCATGCATAGACTGCAATTTTAATTTTGGGCCGAGTTTCAGCTTGCATTGCCTGAACCAAGTTTGTTATGTGCTGAAACGCCGTTTTCTGACAATTCAGGCTCTAACTTCAAAAATCATGCAAAACACTTCTAACACCTTCAGATATGTTTCTCTGTGTTGCAAAATAGGTTTTATTCATGCACAGACTGCAATTTTAATTTTGGACCGAGTTTCAGCTTGCATTTCCTGAACCAAGTTTGTTATGTGCTGAAACGCCGTTTTCTGACATTTCAGGCTCTAACTTCAAAAATCATGCAAAACACTTCTAACACCTTCAGATATGTTTCTCTGTGTTGCAAAATATGTTTTATTCATGCACAGACTGCAATTTTAATTTTGGACCGAGTTTCAGCTTGCATTGCCAGAACCAAGTTTGTTCTGCGCTGAAACGCTGTTTTCTGACATTTCAGGCTCTAACTTCAAAAATCATGCAAAACACTTCTAACACCTTCAGATATGTTTCTCTGTGTTGCAAAATAGGTTTTATTCATGCACAGACTGCAATTTTAATTTTGGACCGAGTTTCAGCTTGCATTGCCAGAACCAAGTTTGTTATGTGCTGAAACGCTGTTTTCTGACATTTCAGGCTCTAACTTCAAAAATCATGCAAAACACATCTAACACCTTCAGATATGTTTCTCTGTGTTGCAAAATAGGTTTTATTCATGCACAGACTGCAATTTTAATTTTGGACCGAGTTTGAGCTTGCATTGCCAGAACCAAGTTTGTTATGTGCTGAAACGCTGTTTTCTGACATTTCAGGCTCTAACTTCAAAAATCATGCACAACACTTCTAACACCTTCAGATATGTTTCTCTGTGTTGGAAAATAGGTTTCATTCATGCACAGACTGCAATTTTAATTTTAGACCGAGTTTCAGCTTGCATTGCCAGAACCAAGTTTGTTCTGCGCTGAAAGGCTGTTTTCTGACATTTCAGGATCTAACCTCAAAAATCATGCAAAACACTTCTAACACCTTCAGATATGTTTCTCTGTGTTGCAAAATAGGTTTTATTCATGCACAGACTGCAATTTTAATTTCTGACCGAGTTTCAGCTTGCATTGCCAGAACCAAGTTTGTTATGTGCTGAAAAACTGTTTTCTGACATTTCAGGCTCTAACTTCAAAAATCATGCAAAACACTTCTAACACCTTCAGATATGTTTCTCTGTGTTGCAAAATAGGTTTTATTCATGCATAGACTGCAATTTTAATTTTGGGCCGAGTTTCAGCTTGCATTGCCTGAACCAATTTTGTTATGTGCTGAAACGCCGTTTTCTGACAATTCAGGCTCTAACTTCAAAAATCATGCAAAACACTTCTAACACCTTCAGATATGTTTCTCTGTGTTGCAAAATAGGTTTTATTCATGCACAGACTGCAATTTTAATTTTGGACCGAGTTTCAGCTTGCATTGCCTGAACCAAGTTTGTTATGTGCTGAAACGCCGTTTTCTGACATTTCAGGCTCTAACTTCAAAAATCATGCAAAACACTTCTAACACCTTCAGATATGTTTCTCTGTGTTGCAAAATAGGTTTTATTCATGCACAGACTGCAATTTTAATTTTGGACCAAGTTTCAGCTTGCATTGCCAGAACCAAGTTTGTTATGTGCTGAAACGCTGTTTTCTGACATTTCAGGCTCTAACTTCAAAAATCATGCACAACACTTCTAACACCTTCAGATATGTTTCTCTGTGTTGGAAAATAGGTTTCATTCATGCACAGACTGCAATTTTAATTTTAGACCGAGTTTCAGCTTGCATTGCCAGAACCAAGTTTGTTCTGCGCTGAAAGGCTGTTTTCTGACATTTCAGGATCTAACCTCAAAAATCATGCAAAACACTTCTAACACCTTCAGATATGTTTCTCTGTGTTGCAAAATAGGTTTTATTCATGCACAGACTGCAATTTTAATTTCTTACCGAGTTTCAGCTTGCATTGCCTGAACCAAGTTTGTTATGTGCTGAAACGCCGTTTTCTGACATTTCAGGCTCTAACTTCAAAAATCATGCAAAACACTTCTAACACCTTCAGATATGTTTCTCTGTGCTGCAAAATAGGTTTTATTCATGCACAGACTGCAATTTTAATTTCTGACCGAGTTTCAGCTTGCATTGCCAGAACCAAGTTTGTTATGTGCTGAAAAACTGTTTTCTGACATTTCAGGCTCTAACTTCAAAAATCATGCAAAACACTTCTAACACCTTCAGATATGTTTCTCTGTGTTGCAAAATAGGTTTTATTCATGCATAGACTGCAATTTTAATTTTGGGCCGAGTTTCAGCTTGCATTGCCTGAACCAAGTTTGTTATGTGCTGAAACGCCGTTTTCTGACAATTCAGGCTCTAACTTCAAAAATCATGCAAAACACTTCTAACACCTTCAGATATGTTTCTCTGTGTTGCAAAATAGGTTTTATTCATGCACAGACAGCAATTTTAATATTGGACCGAGTTTCAGCTTGAATTGCCTGAACCAAGTTTGTTCTGCGCTGAAACGCTGTTTTCTGACATTTCAGGCTCTAACTTCAAAAATCATGCAAAACACTTCTAACACCTTCAGATATGTTTCTCTGTGTTGCAAAATAGGTTTTATTCATGCACAGACTGCAATTTTAATTTTGGACCGAGTTTCAGCTTGCATTGCCAGAACCAAGTTTGTTATGTGCTGAAACGCTGTTTTCTGACATTTCAGGCTCTAACTTCAAAAATCATGCAAAACACTTCTAACACCTTCAGATATGTTTCTCTGTGTTGCAAAATAGGTTTTATTCATGCATAGACTGCCATTTTAATTTTGGGCCGAGTTTCAGCTTGCATTGCCTGAACCAAGTTTGTTATGTGCTGAAACGCCGTTTTCTGACATTTCAGGTTCTAACTTCAAAAATCATGCACAACACTTCTAAGACCTTCAGATATGTTTCTCTGTGTTGGAAAATAGGTTTCATTCATGCACAGACTGCAATTTTAATTTTAGACCGAGTTTCAGCTTGCATTGCCAGAACCAAGTTTGTTCTGCGCTGAAAGGCTGTTTTCTGACATTTCAGGATCTAACCTCAAAAATCATGCAAAACACTTCTAACACCTTCAGATATGTTTCTCTGTGTTGCAAAATAGGTTTTATTCATGCACAGACTGCAATTTTAATTTCTGACCGAGTTTCAGCTTGCATTGCCAGAACCAAGTTTGTTATGTGCTGAAAAACTGTTTTCTGACATTTCAGGCTCTAACTTCAAAAATCATGCAAAACACTTCTAACACCTTCAGATATGTTTCTCTGTGTTGCAAAATAGGTTTTATTCATGCATAGACTGCAATTTTAATTTTGGGCCGAGTTTCAGCTTGCATTGCCTGAACCAAGTTTGTTATGTGCTGAAACGCCGTTTTCTGACAATTCAGGCTCTAACTTCAAAAATCATGCAAAACACTTCTAACACCTTCAGATATGTTTCTCTGTGTTGCAAAATAGGTTTTATTCATGCACAGACTGCAATTTTAATTTTGGACCGAGTTTCAGCTTGCATTGCCTGAACCAAGTTTGTTATGTGCTGAAACGCCGTTTTCTGACATTTCAGGCTCTAACTTCAAAAATCATGCAAAACACTTCTAACACCTTCAGATATGTTTCTCTGTGTTGCAAAATATGTTTTATTCATGCACAGACTGCAATTTTAATTTTGGACCGAGTTTCAGCTTGCATTGCCAGAACCAAGTTTGTTCTGCGCTGAAACGCTGTTTTCTGACATTTCAGGCTCTAACTTCAAAAATCATGCAAAACACTTCTAACACCTTCAGATATGTTTCTCTGTGTTGCAAAATAGGTTTTATTCATGCACAGACTGCAATTTTAATTTTGGACCGAGTTTCAGCTTGCATTGCCAGAACCAAGTTTGTTATGTGCTGAAACGCTGTTTTCTGACATTTCAGGCTCTAACTTCAAAAATCATGCAAAACACATCTAACACCTTCAGATATGTTTCTCTGTGTTGCAAAATAGGTTTTATTCATGCACAGACTGCAATTTTAATTTTGGACCGAGTTTCAGCTTGCATTGCCAGAACCAAGTTTGTTATGTGCTGAAACGCTGTTTTCTGACATTTCAGGCTCTAACTTCAAAAATCATGCAAAACACTTCTAACACCTTCAGATATGTTTCTCTGTGTTGCAAAATAGGTTTCATTCATGCACAGACTGCAATTTTAATTTTAGACCGAGTTTCAGCTTGCATTGCCAGAACCAAGTTTGTTATGTGCTGAAACGCCGTTTTCTGACATTTCAGGCTCTAACTTCAAAAATCATGCAAAACACTTCTAAGACCTTCAGATATGTTTCTCTGTGTTGCAAAATAGGTTTTATTCATGCACAGACTGCAATTTTAATTTCTGACCGAGTTTCAGCTTGCATTGCCAGAACCAAGTTTGTTATGTGCTGAAACGCTGTTTTCTGACATTTCAGGCTCTAACTTCAAAAATCATGCAAAACACTTCTAACACCTTCAGATATGTTTCTCTGTGTTGCAAAATAGGTTTTATTCATGCACAGACTGCAATTTTAATTTCTGACTGAGTTTCAGCTTGCATTGCCAGAACCAAGTTTGTTATGTGCTGAAAAACTGTTTTCTGACATTTCAGGCTCTAACTTCAAAAATCATGCAAAACACTTCTAACACCTTCAGATATGTTTCTCTGTGTTGCAAAATAGGTTTTATTCATGCATAGACTGCAATTTTAATTTTGGGCCGAGTTTCAGCTTGCATTGCCAGAACCAAGTTTGTTATGTGCTGAAACGCTGTTTTCTGACATTTCAGGCTCTAACTTCAAAAATCATGCAAAACACTTCTAACACCTTCAGATATGTTTCTCTGTGTTGCAAAATAGGTTTTATTCATGCACAGACTGCAATTTTAATTTTGGACCGAGTTTCAGCTTGCATTGCCTGAACCAAGTTTGTTATGTGCTGAAACGCCGTTTTCTGACATTTCAGGCTCTAACTTCAAAAATCATGCAAAACACTTCTAACACCTTCAGATATGTTTCTCTGTGTTGCAAAATAGGTTTTATTCATGCACAGACTGCAATTTTAATTTTGGACCGAGTTTCAGCTTGCATTGCCAGAACCAAGTTTGTTATGTGCTGAAACGCTGTTTTCTGACATTTCAGGCTCTAACTTCAAAAATCATGCAAAACACATCTAACACCTTCAGATATGTTTCTCTGTGTTGCAAAATAGGTTTTATTCATGCACAGACTGCAATTTTAATTTTGGACCGAGTTTGAGCTTGCATTGCCAGAACCAAGTTTGTTATGTGCTGAAACGCTGTTTTCTGACATTTCAGGCTCTAACTTCAAAAATCATGCACAACACTTCTAACACCTTCAGATATGTTTCTCTGTGTTGCAAAATAGGTTTTATTCATGCACAGACTGCAATTTTAATTTTGGACCGAGTTTCAGCCTGCATTGCCAGAACCAAGTTTGTTATGTGCTGAAACGCCGTTTTCTGACATTTCAGGCTCTAACTTCAAAAATCATGCAAAACACTTCTAACACCTTCAGATATGTTTCTCTGTGTTGCAAAATAGGTTTTATTCATGCACAGACTGCAATTTTAATTTTGGACCGAGTTTCAGCTTGCATTGCCAGAACCAAGTTTGTTATGTGCTGAAACGCTGTTTTCTGACATTTCAGGCTCTAACTTCAAAAATCATGCAAAACACTTCTAACACCTTCAGATATGTTTCTCTGTGTTGCAAAATAGGTTTTATTCATGCACAGACTGCAATTTTAATTTTGGACCGAGTTTGAGCTTGCATTGCCAGAACCAAGTTTGTTATGTGCTGAAACGCTGTTTTCTGACATTTCAGGCTCTAACTTCAAAAATCATGTAAAACACTTCTAACACCTTCAGATATGTTTCTCTGTGTTGCAAAATAGGTTTCATTCATGCACAGACTGCAATTTTAATTTTAGACCGAGTTTCAGCTTGCATTGCCAGAACCAAGTTTGTTCTGCGCTGAAAGGCTGTTTTCTGACATTTCAGGATCTAACCTCAAAAATCATGCAAAACACTTCTAACACCTTCAGATATGTTTCTCTGTGTTGCAAAATAGGTTTTATTCATGCACAGACTGCAATTTTAATTTTGGACCGAGTTTCAGCTTGCATTGCCTGAACCAAGTTTGTTATGTGCTGAAATGCCGTTTTCCTACATTTCAGGCTCTAACTTCAAAAATCATGCAAAACACTTCTAACACCTTCAGATATGTTTCTCTGTGTTGCAAAATAGGTTTTATTCATGCACAGACTGCAATTTTAATTTTGGACCGAGTTTCAGCCTGCATTGCCAGAAGCAAGTTTGTTATGTGCTGAAACGCCGTTTTCTGACATTTCAGGCTCTAACTTCAAAAATCATGCAAAACACTTCTAACACCTTCAGATATGTTTCTCGGTGTTGCAAAATAGGTTTTATTCATGCACAGACTGCAATTTTAATTTTGGACCGAGTTTGAGCTTGCATTGCCAGAACCAAGTTTGTTATGTGCTGAAACGCTGTTTTCTGACATTTCAGGCTCTAACTTCAAAAATCATGCACAACACTTCTAACACCTTCAGATATGTTTCTCTGTGTTGGAAAATAGGTTTCATTCATGCACAGACTGCAATTTTAATTTTAGACCGAGTTTCAGCTTGCATTGCCAGAACCAAGTTTGTTCTGCGCTGAAAGGCTGTTTTCTGACATTTCAGGATCTAACCTCAAAAATCATGCAAAACACTTCTAACACCTTCAGATATGTTTCTCTGTGTTGCAAAATAGGTTTTATTCATGCACAGACTGCAATTTTAATTTGTGACCGAGTTTCAGCTTGCATTGCCAGAACCAAGTTTGTTATGTGCTGAAAAACTGTTTTCTGACATTTCAGGCTCTAACTTCAAAAATCATGCAAAACACTTCTAACACCTTCAGATATGTTTCTCTGTGTTGCAAAATAGGTTTTATTCATGCATAGACTGCAATTTTAATTTTGGGCCGAGTTTCAGCTTGCATTGCCTGAACCAATTTTGTTATGTGCTGAAACGCCGTTTTCTGACAATTCAGGCTCTAACTTCAAAAATCATGCAAAACACTTCTAACACCTTCAGATATGTTTCTCTGTGTTGCAAAATAGGTTTTATTCATGCACAGACTGCAATTTTAATTTTGGACCGAGTTTCAGCTTGCATTGCCTGAACCAAGTTTGTTATGTGCTGAAACGCCGTTTTCTGACATTTCAGGCTCTAACTTCAAAAATCATGCAAAACACTTCTAACACCTTCAGATATGTTTCTCTGTGTTGCAAAATAGGTTTTATTCATGCACAGACTGCAATTTTAATTTTGGACCAAGTTTCAGCTTGCATTGCCAGAACCAAGTTTGTTATGTGCTGAAACGCTGTTTTCTGACATTTCAGGCTCTAACTTCAAAAATCATGCAAAACACTTCTAACACCTTCAGATATGTTTCTCTGTGTTGCAAAATAGGTTTTATTCATGCACAGAGTGCAATTTTAATTTTGGACCGAGTTTCAGCTTGCATTGCCAGAACCAAGTTTGTTATGTGCTGAAACGCTGTTTTCTGACATTTCAGGCTCTAACTTCAAAAATCATGCAAAACACATCTAACACCTTCAGATATGTTTCTCTGTGTTGCAAAATAGGTTTTATTCATGCACAGACTGCAATTTTAATTTTGGACCGAGTTTGAGCTTGCATTGCCAGAACCAAGTTTTTTATGTGCTGAAACGCTGTTTTCTGACATTTCAGGCTCTAACTTCAAAAATCATGCAAAACACTTCTAACACCTTCAGATATGTTTCTCTGTGTTGCAAAATAGGTTTCATTCATGCACAGACTGCAATTTTAATTTTAGACCGAGTTTCAGCTTGCATTGCCAGAACCAAGTTTGTTCTGCGCTGAAAGGCTGTTTTCTGACATTTCAGGATCTAACCTCAAAAATCATGCAAAACACTTCTAACACCTTCAGATATGTTTCTCTGTGTTGCAAAATAGGTTTTATTCATGCATAGACTGCAATTTTAATTTTGGGCCGAGTTTCAGCTTGCATTGCCAGAACCAAGTTTGTTATGTGCTGAAACGCTGTTTTCTGACATTTCAGGCTCTAACTTCAAAAATCATGCAAAACACTTCTAACACCTTCAGATATGTTTCTCTGTGTTGCAAAATAGGTTTTATTCATGCATAGACTGCCATTTTAATTTTGGGCCGAGTTTCAGCTTGCATTGCCTGAACCAAGTTTGTTATGTGCTGAAACGCCGTTTTCTGACATTTCAGGTTCTAACTTCAAAAATCATGCAAAACACTTCTAAGACCTTCAGATATGTTTCTCTGTGTTGCAAAATAGGTTTTATTCATGCACAGACTGCAATTTTAATTTCTGACAGAGTTTCAGCTTGCATTGCCAGAACCAAGTTTGTTATGTGCTGAAAAACTGTTTTCTGACATTTCAGGCTCTAACTTCAAAAATCATGCAAAACACTTCTAACACCTTCAGATATGTTTCTCTGTGTTGCAAAATAGGTTTTATTCATGCATAGACTGCAATTTTAATTTTGGGCCGAGTTTCAGCTTGCATTGCCAGAACCAAGTTTGTTATGTGCTGAAACGCTGTTTTCTGACATTTCAGGCTCTAACTTCAAAAATCATGCAAAACACTTCTAACACCTTCAGATATGTTTCTCTGTGTTGCAAAATAGGTTTTATTCATGCACAGACTGCAATTTTAATTTTGGACCGAGTTTCAGCTTGCATTGCCTGAACCAAGTTTGTTATGTGCTGAAACGCCGTTTTCTGACATTTCAGGCTCTAACTTCAAAAATCATGCAAAACACTTCTAACACCTTCAGATATGTTTCTCTGTGTTGCAAAATAGGTTTTATTCATGCACAGACTGCAATTTTAATTTTGGACCGAGTTTCAGCTTGCATTGCCAGAACCAAGTTTGTTATGTGCTGAAACGCTGTTTTCTGACATTTCAGGCTCTAACTTCAAAAATCATGCACAACACTTCTAACACCTTCAGATATGTTTCTCTGTGTTGGAAAATAGGTTTCATTCATGCACAGACTGCAATTTTAATTTTAGACCGAGTTTCAGCTTGCATTGCCAGAACCAAGTTTGTTCTGCGCTGAAAGGCTGTTTTCTGACATTTCAGGATCTAACCTCAAAAATCATGCAAAACACTTCTAACACCTTCAGATATGTTTCTCTGTGTTGCAAAATAGGTTTTATTCATGCACAGACTGCAATTTTAATTTCTTACCGAGTTTCAGCTTGCATTGCCTGAACCAAGTTTGTTATGTGCTGAAACGCCGTTTTCTGACATTTCAGGCTCTAACTTCAAAAATCATGCAAAACACTTCTAACACCTTCAGATATGTTTCTCTGTGTTGCAAAATAGGTTTTATTCATGCACAGACTGCAATTTTAATTTTGGGCCGAGTTTCAGCTTGAATTGCCTGAACCAAGTTTGTTATGTGCTGAAACGCCGTTTTCTGACAATTCAGGCTCTAACTTCAAAAATCATGCAAAACACTTCTAACACCTTCAGATATGTTTCTCTGTGTTGCAAAATAGGTTTTATTCATGCACAGACAGCAATTTTAATATTGGACCGAGTTTCAGCTTGAATTGCCTGAACCAAGTTTGTTCTGCGCTGAAACGCTGTTTTCTGACATTTCAGGCTCTAACTTCAAAAATCATGCAAAACACTTCTAACACCTTCAGATATGTTTCTCTGTGTTGCAAAATAGGTTTTATTCATGCACAGAGTGCAATTTTAATATTGGACCGAGTTTCAGCTTGCATTGCCAGAACCAAGTTTGTTATGTGCTGAAAAGCTGTTTTCTGACATTTCAGGCTCTAACTTCAAAAATCATGCAAAACACTTCTAACACCTTCAGATATGTTTCTCTGTGTTGCAAAATAGGTTTTATTCATGCACAGAGTGCAATTTTAATTTTGGACCGAGTTTCAGCTTGCATTGCCAGAACCAAGTTTGTTATGTGCTGAAACGCTGTTTTCTGACATTTCAGGCTCTAACTTCAAAAATCATGCAAAACACATCTAACACCTTCAGATATGTTTCTCTGTGTTGCAAAATAGGTTTTATTCATGCACAGACTGCAATTTTAATTTTGGACCGAGTTTGAGCTTGCATTGCCAGAACCAAGTTTTTTATGTGCTGAAACGCTGTTTTCTGACATTTCAGGCTCTAACTTCAAAAATCATGCAAAACACTTCTAACACCTTCAGATATGTTTCTCTGTGTTGCAAAATAGGTTTCATTCATGCACAGACTGCAATTTTAATTTTAGACCGAGTTTCAGCTTGCATTGCCAGAACCAAGTTTGTTCTGCGCTGAAAGGCTGTTTTCTGACATTTCAGGATCTAACCTCAAAAATCATGCAAAACACTTCTAACACCTTCAGATATGTTTCTCTGTGTTGCAAAATAGGTTTTATTCATGCATAGACTGCAATTTTAATTTTGGGCCGAGTTTCAGCTTGCATTGCCAGAACCAAGTTTGTTATGTGCTGAAACGCTGTTTTCTGACATTTCAGGCTCTAACTTCAAAAATCATGCAAAACACTTCTAACACCTTCAGATATGTTTCTCTGTGTTGCAAAATAGGTTTTATTCATGCATAGACTGCCATTTTAATTTTGGGCCGAGTTTCAGCTTGCATTGCCTGAACCAAGTTTGTTATGTGCTGAAACGCCGTTTTCTGACATTTCAGGTTCTAACTTCAAAAATCATGCAAAACACTTCTAAGACCTTCAGATATGTTTCTCTGTGTTGCAAAATAGGTTTTATTCATGCACAGACTGCAATTTTAATTTCTGACCGAGTTTCAGCTTGCATTGCCAGAACCAAGTTTGTTATGTGCTGAAACGCTGTTTTCTGACATTTCAGGCTCTAACTTCAAAAATCATGCAAAACACTTCTAACACCTTCAGATATGTTTCTCTGTGTTGCAAAATAGGTTTTATTCATGCATAGACTGCAATTTTAATTTTGGGCCGAGTTTCAGCTTGCATTGCCTGAACCAAGTCTGTTATGTGCTGAAACGCCGTTTTCTGACATTTCAGGCTCTAACTTCAAAAATCATGCAAAACACTTCTAAGACCTTCAGATATATTTCTCTGTGTTGAAAATAAGTTTTATTCATGCACAGACTGCAATTTTAATTTCTGACCGAGTTTCAGCTTGCATTGCCAGAACCAAGTTTGTTATGTGCTGAAACGCTGTTTTCTGACATTTCAGGCTCTAACTTCAAAAATCATGCAAAACACTTCTAACACCTTCAGATATGTTTCTCTGTGTTGCAAAATAGGTTTTATTCATGCACAGACTGCAATTTTAATTTCTGACCGAGTTTCAGCTTGCATTGCCAGAACCAAGTTTGTTATGTGCTGAAAAACTGTTTTCTGACATTTCAGGCTCTAACTTCAAAAATCATGCAAAACACTTCTAACACCTTCAGATATGTTTCTCTGTGTTGCAAAATAGGTTTTATTCATGCATAGACTGCAATTTTAATTTTGGGCCGAGTTTCAGCTTGCATTGCCAGAACCAAGTTTGTTATGTGCTGAAACGCTGTTTTCTGACATTTCAGGCTCTAACTTCAAAAATCATGCAAAACACTTCTAACACCTTCAGATATGTTTCTCTGTGTTGCAAAATAGGTTTTATTCATGCACAGACTGCAATTTTAATTTTGGACCGAGTTTCAGCTTGCATTGCCTGAACCAAGTTTGTTATGTGCTGAAACGCCGTTTTCTGACATTTCAGGCTCTAACTTCAAAAATCATGCAAAACACTTCTAACACCTTCAGATATGTTTCTCTGTGTTGCAAAATAGGTTTTATTCATGCACAGACTGCAATTTTAATTTTGGACCGAGTTTCAGCTTGCATTGCCAGAACCAAGTTTGTTATGTGCTGAAACGCTGTTTTCTGACATTTCAGGCTCTAACTTCAAAAATCATGCACAACACTTCTAACACCTTCAGATATGTTTCTCTGTGTTGGAAAATAGGTTTCATTCATGCACAGACTGCAATTTTAATTTTAGACCGAGTTTCAGCTTGCATTGCCAGAACCAAGTTTGTTCTGCGCTGAAAGGCTGTTTTCTGACATTTCAGGATCTAACCTCAAAAATCATGCAAAACACTTCTAACACCTTCAGATATGTTTCTCTGTGTTGCAAAATAGGTTTTATTCATGCACAGACTGCAATTTTAATTTCTTACCGAGTTTCAGCTTGCATTGCCTGAACCAAGTTTGTTATGTGCTGAAACGCCGTTTTCTGACATTTCAGGCTCTAACTTCAAAAATCATGCAAAACACTTCTAACACCTTCAGATATGTTTCTCTGTGTTGCAAAATAGGTTTTATTCATGCACAGACTGCAATTTTAATTTCTGACCGAGTTTCAGCTTGCATTGCCAGAACCAAGTTTGTTATGTGCTGAAAAACTGTTTTCTGACATTTCAGGCTCTAACTTCAAAAATCATGCAAAACACTTCTAACACCTTCAGATATGTTTCTCTGTGTTGCAAAATAGGTTTTATTCATGCATAGACTGCAATTTTAATTTTGGGCCGAGTTTCAGCTTGAATTGCCTGAACCAAGTTTGTTATGTGCTGAAACGCCGTTTTCTGACAATTCAGGCTCTAACTTCAAAAATCATGCAAAACACTTCTAACACCTTCAGATATGTTTCTCTGTGTTGCAAAATAGGTTTTATTCATGCACAGACTGCAATTTTAATTTCTGACCGAGTTTCAGCTTGCATTGCCAGAACCAAGTTTGTTATGTGCTGAAAAACTGTTTTCTGACATTTCAGGCTCTAACTTCAAAAATCATGCAAAACACTTCTAACACCTTCAGATATGTTTCTCTGTGTTGCAAAATAGGTTTTATTCATGCATAGACTGCAATTTTAATTTTGGGCCGAGTTTCAGCTTGAATTGCCTGAACCAAGTTTGTTATGTGCTGAAACGCCGTTTTCTGACAATTCAGGCTCTAACTTCAAAAATCATGCAAAACACTTCTAACACCTTCAGATATGTTTCTCTGTGTTGCAAAATAGGTTTTATTCATGCACAGACAGCAATTTTAATATTGGACCGAGTTTCAGCTTGAATTGCCTGAACCAAGTTTGTTCTGCGCTGAAACGCTGTTTTCTGACATTTCAGGCTCTAACTTCAAAAATCATGCAAAACACTTCTAACACCTTCAGATATGTTTCTCTGTGTTGCAAAATAGGTTTTATTCATGCACAGACTGCAATTTTAATTTTGGACCGAGTTTCAGCTTGCATTGCCAGAACCAAGTTTGTTATGTGCTGAAACGCTGTTTTCTGACATTTCAGGCTCTAACTTCAAAAATCATGCAAAACACATCTAACACCTTCAGATATGTTTCTCTGTGTTGCAAAATAGGTTTTATTCATGCACAGAGTGCAATTTTAATTTTGGACCGAGTTTCAGCTTGCATTGCCAGAACCAAGTTTGTTATGTGCTGAAACGCTGTTTTCTGACATTTCAGGTTCTAACTTCAAAAATCATGCAAAACACTTCTAAGACCTTCAGATATGTTTCTCTGTGTTGCAAAATAGGTTTTATTCATGCACAGACTGCAATTTTAATTTCTGACCGAGTTTCAGCTTGCATTGCCAGAACCAAGTTTGTTATGTGCTGAAACGCTGTTTTCTGACATTTCAGGCTCTAACTTCAAAAATCATGCAAAACACTTCTAACACCTTCAGATATGTTTCTCTGTGTTGCAAAATAGGTTTTATTCATGCATAGACTGCAATTTTAATTTTGGGCCGAGTTTCAGCTTGCATTGCCTGAACCAAGTCTGTTATGTGCTGAAACGCCGTTTTCTGACATTTCAGGCTCTAACTTCAAAAATCATGCAAAACACTTCTAAGACCTTCAGATATATTTCTCTGTGTTGAAAATAAGTTTTATTCATGCACAGACTGCAATTTTAATTTCTGACCGAGTTTCAGCTTGCATTGCCAGAACCAAGTTTGTTATGTGCTGAAACGCTGTTTTCTGACATTTCAGGCTCTAACTTCAAAAATCATGCAAAACACTTCTAACACCTTCAGATATGTTTCTCTGTGTTGCAAAATAGGTTTTATTCATGCACAGACTGCAATTTTAATTTCTGACCGAGTTTCAGCTTGCATTGCCAGAACCAAGTTTGTTATGTGCTGAAAAACTGTTTTCTGACATTTCAGGCTCTAACTTCAAAAATCATGCAAAACACTTCTAACACCTTCAGATATGTTTCTCTGTGTTGCAAAATAGGTTTTATTCATGCATAGACTGCAATTTTAATTTTGGGCCGAGTTTCAGCTTGCATTGCCAGAACCAAGTTTGTTATGTGCTGAAACGCTGTTTTCTGACATTTCAGGCTCTAACTTCAAAAATCATGCAAAACACTTCTAACACCTTCAGATATGTTTCTCTGTGTTGCAAAATAGGTTTTATTCATGCACAGACTGCAATTTTAATTTTGGACCGAGTTTCAGCTTGCATTGCCTGAACCAAGTTTGTTATGTGCTGAAACGCCGTTTTCTGACATTTCAGGCTCTAACTTCAAAAATCATGCAAAACACTTCTAACACCTTCAGATATGTTTCTCTGTGTTGCAAAATAGGTTTTATTCATGCACAGACTGCAATTTTAATTTTGGACCGAGTTTCAGCTTGCATTGCCAGAACCAAGTTTGTTATGTGCTGAAACGCTGTTTTCTGACATTTCAGGCTCTAACTTCAAAAATCATGCACAACACTTCTAACACCTTCAGATATGTTTCTCTGTGTTGGAAAATAGGTTTCATTCATGCACAGACTGCAATTTTAATTTTAGACCGAGTTTCAGCTTGCATTGCCAGAACCAAGTTTGTTCTGCGCTGAAAGGCTGTTTTCTGACATTTCAGGATCTAACCTCAAAAATCATGCAAAACACTTCTAACACCTTCAGATATGTTTCTCTGTGTTGCAAAATAGGTTTTATTCATGCACAGACTGCAATTTTAATTTCTTACCGAGTTTCAGCTTGCATTGCCTGAACCAAGTTTGTTATGTGCTGAAACGCCGTTTTCTGACATTTCAGGCTCTAACTTCAAAAATCATGCAAAACACTTCTAACACCTTCAGATATGTTTCTCTGTGTTGCAAAATAGGTTTTATTCATGCACAGACTGCAATTTTAATTTCTGACCGAGTTTCAGCTTGCATTGCCAGAACCAAGTTTGTTATGTGCTGAAAAACTGTTTTCTGACATTTCAGGCTCTAACTTCAAAAATCATGCAAAACACTTCTAACACCTTCAGATATGTTTCTCTGTGTTGCAAAATAGGTTTTATTCATGCATAGACTGCAATTTTAATTTTGGGCCGAGTTTCAGCTTGAATTGCCTGAACCAAGTTTGTTATGTGCTGAAACGCCGTTTTCTGACAATTCAGGCTCTAACTTCAAAAATCATGCAAAACACTTCTAACACCTTCAGATATGTTTCTCTGTGTTGCAAAATAGGTTTTATTCATGCACAGACTGCAATTTTAATTTCTGACCGAGTTTCAGCTTGCATTGCCAGAACCAAGTTTGTTATGTGCTGAAAAACTGTTTTCTGACATTTCAGGCTCTAACTTCAAAAATCATGCAAAACACTTCTAACACCTTCAGATATGTTTCTCTGTGTTGCAAAATATGTTTTATTCATGCACAGACTGCAATTTTAATTTTGGACCGAGTTTCAGCTTGCATTGCCAGAACCAAGTTTGTTCTGCGCTGAAACGCTGTTTTCTGACATTTCAGGCTCTAACTTCAAAAATCATGCAAAACACTTCTAACACCTTCAGATATGTTTCTCTGTGTTGCAAAATAGGTTTTATTCATGCACAGACTGCAATTTTAATTTTGGACCGAGTTTCAGCTTGCATTGCCAGAACCAAGTTTGTTATGTGCTGAAACGCTGTTTTCTGACATTTCAGGCTCTAACTTCAAAAATCATGCAAAACACATCTAACACCTTCAGATATGTTTCTCTGTGTTGCAAAATAGGTTTTATTCATGCACAGACTGCAATTTTAATTTTGGACCGAGTTTCAGCTTGCATTGCCAGAACCAAGTTTGTTATGTGCTGAAACGCTGTTTTCTGACATTTCAGGCTCTAACTTCAAAAATCATGCAAAACACTTCTAACACCTTCAGATATGTTTCTCTGTGTTGCAAAATAGGTTTCATTCATGCACAGACTGCAATTTTAATTTTAGACCGAGTTTCAGCTTGCATTGCCAGAACCAAGTTTGTTATGTGCTGAAACGCCGTTTTCTGACATTTCAGGCTCTAACTTCAAAAATCATGCAAAACACTTCTAAGACCTTCAGATATGTTTCTCTGTGTTGCAAAATAGGTTTTATTCATGCACAGACTGCAATTTTAATTTCTGACCGAGTTTCAGCTTGCATTGCCAGAACCAAGTTTGTTATGTGCTGAAACGCTGTTTTCTGACATTTCAGGCTCTAACTTCAAAAATCATGCAAAACACTTCTAACACCTTCAGATATGTTTCTCTGTGTTGCAAAATAGGTTTTATTCATGCACAGACTGCAATTTTAATTTCTGACTGAGTTTCAGCTTGCATTGCCAGAACCAAGTTTGTTATGTGCTGAAAAACTGTTTTCTGACATTTCAGGCTCTAACTTCAAAAATCATGCAAAACACTTCTAACACCTTCAGATATGTTTCTCTGTGTTGCAAAATAGGTTTTATTCATGCATAGACTGCAATTTTAATTTTGGGCCGAGTTTCAGCTTGCATTGCCAGAACCAAGTTTGTTATGTGCTGAAACGCTGTTTTCTGACATTTCAGGCTCTAACTTCAAAAATCATGCAAAACACTTCTAACACCTTCAGATATGTTTCTCTGTGTTGCAAAATAGGTTTTATTCATGCACAGACTGCAATTTTAATTTTGGACCGAGTTTCAGCTTGCATTGCCTGAACCAAGTTTGTTATGTGCTGAAACGCCGTTTTCTGACATTTCAGGCTCTAACTTCAAAAATCATGCAAAACACTTCTAACACCTTCAGATATGTTTCTCTGTGTTGCAAAATAGGTTTTATTCATGCACAGACTGCAATTTTAATTTTGGACCGAGTTTCAGCTTGCATTGCCAGAACCAAGTTTGTTATGTGCTGAAACGCTGTTTTCTGACATTTCAGGCTCTAACTTCAAAAATCATGCAAAACACATCTAACACCTTCAGATATGTTTCTCTGTGTTGCAAAATAGGTTTTATTCATGCACAGACTGCAATTTTAATTTTGGACCGAGTTTGAGCTTGCATTGCCAGAACCAAGTTTGTTATGTGCTGAAACGCTGTTTTCTGACATTTCAGGCTCTAACTTCAAAAATCATGCACAACACTTCTAACACCTTCAGATATGTTTCTCTGTGTTGCAAAATAGGTTTTATTCATGCACAGACTGCAATTTTAATTTTGGACCGAGTTTCAGCCTGCATTGCCAGAACCAAGTTTGTTATGTGCTGAAACGCCGTTTTCTGACATTTCAGGCTCTAACTTCAAAAATCATGCAAAACACTTCTAACACCTTCAGATATGTTTCTCTGTGTTGCAAAATAGGTTTTATTCATGCACAGACTGCAATTTTAATTTTGGACCGAGTTTCAGCTTGCATTGCCAGAACCAAGTTTGTTATGTGCTGAAACGCTGTTTTCTGACATTTCAGGCTCTAACTTCAAAAATCATGCAAAACACTTCTAACACCTTCAGATATGTTTCTCTGTGTTGCAAAATAGGTTTTATTCATGCACAGACTGCAATTTTAATTTTGGACCGAGTTTGAGCTTGCATTGCCAGAACCAAGTTTGTTATGTGCTGAAACGCTGTTTTCTGACATTTCAGGCTCTAACTTCAAAAATCATGTAAAACACTTCTAACACCTTCAGATATGTTTCTCTGTGTTGCAAAATAGGTTTCATTCATGCACAGACTGCAATTTTAATTTTAGACCGAGTTTCAGCTTGCATTGCCAGAACCAAGTTTGTTCTGCGCTGAAAGGCTGTTTTCTGACATTTCAGGATCTAACCTCAAAAATCATGCAAAACACTTCTAACACCTTCAGATATGTTTCTCTGTGTTGCAAAATAGGTTTTATTCATGCACAGACTGCAATTTTAATTTTGGACCGAGTTTCAGCTTGCATTGCCTGAACCAAGTTTGTTATGTGCTGAAATGCCGTTTTCCTACATTTCAGGCTCTAACTTCAAAAATCATGCAAAACACTTCTAACACCTTCAGATATGTTTCTCTGTGTTGCAAAATAGGTTTTATTCATGCACAGACTGCAATTTTAATTTTGGACCGAGTTTCAGCCTGCATTGCCAGAAGCAAGTTTGTTATGTGCTGAAACGCCGTTTTCTGACATTTCAGGCTCTAACTTCAAAAATCATGCAAAACACTTCTAACACCTTCAGATATGTTTCTCGGTGTTGCAAAATAGGTTTTATTCATGCACAGACTGCAATTTTAATTTTGGACCGAGTTTGAGCTTGCATTGCCAGAACCAAGTTTGTTATGTGCTGAAACGCTGTTTTCTGACATTTCAGGCTCTAACTTCAAAAATCATGCACAACACTTCTAACACCTTCAGATATGTTTCTCTGTGTTGGAAAATAGGTTTCATTCATGCACAGACTGCAATTTTAATTTTAGACCGAGTTTCAGCTTGCATTGCCAGAACCAAGTTTGTTCTGCGCTGAAAGGCTGTTTTCTGACATTTCAGGATCTAACCTCAAAAATCATGCAAAACACTTCTAACACCTTCAGATATGTTTCTCTGTGTTGCAAAATAGGTTTTATTCATGCACAGACTGCAATTTTAATTTGTGACCGAGTTTCAGCTTGCATTGCCAGAACCAAGTTTGTTATGTGCTGAAAAACTGTTTTCTGACATTTCAGGCTCTAACTTCAAAAATCATGCAAAACACTTCTAACACCTTCAGATATGTTTCTCTGTGTTGCAAAATAGGTTTTATTCATGCATAGACTGCAATTTTAATTTTGGGCCGAGTTTCAGCTTGCATTGCCTGAACCAATTTTGTTATGTGCTGAAACGCCGTTTTCTGACAATTCAGGCTCTAACTTCAAAAATCATGCAAAACACTTCTAACACCTTCAGATATGTTTCTCTGTGTTGCAAAATAGGTTTTATTCATGCACAGACTGCAATTTTAATTTTGGACCGAGTTTCAGCTTGCATTGCCTGAACCAAGTTTGTTATGTGCTGAAACGCCGTTTTCTGACATTTCAGGCTCTAACTTCAAAAATCATGCAAAACACTTCTAACACCTTCAGATATGTTTCTCTGTGTTGCAAAATAGGTTTTATTCATGCACAGACTGCAATTTTAATTTTGGACCAAGTTTCAGCTTGCATTGCCAGAACCAAGTTTGTTATGTGCTGAAACGCTGTTTTCTGACATTTCAGGCTCTAACTTCAAAAATCATGCAAAACACTTCTAACACCTTCAGATATGTTTCTCTGTGTTGCAAAATAGGTTTTATTCATGCACAGAGTGCAATTTTAATTTTGGACCGAGTTTCAGCTTGCATTGCCAGAACCAAGTTTGTTATGTGCTGAAACGCTGTTTTCTGACATTTCAGGCTCTAACTTCAAAAATCATGCAAAACACATCTAACACCTTCAGATATGTTTCTCTGTGTTGCAAAATAGGTTTTATTCATGCACAGACTGCAATTTTAATTTTGGACCGAGTTTGAGCTTGCATTGCCAGAACCAAGTTTTTTATGTGCTGAAACGCTGTTTTCTGACATTTCAGGCTCTAACTTCAAAAATCATGCAAAACACTTCTAACACCTTCAGATATGTTTCTCTGTGTTGCAAAATAGGTTTCATTCATGCACAGACTGCAATTTTAATTTTAGACCGAGTTTCAGCTTGCATTGCCAGAACCAAGTTTGTTCTGCGCTGAAAGGCTGTTTTCTGACATTTCAGGATCTAACCTCAAAAATCATGCAAAACACTTCTAACACCTTCAGATATGTTTCTCTGTGTTGCAAAATAGGTTTTATTCATGCATAGACTGCAATTTTAATTTTGGGCCGAGTTTCAGCTTGCATTGCCAGAACCAAGTTTGTTATGTGCTGAAACGCTGTTTTCTGACATTTCAGGCTCTAACTTCAAAAATCATGCAAAACACTTCTAACACCTTCAGATATGTTTCTCTGTGTTGCAAAATAGGTTTTATTCATGCATAGACTGCCATTTTAATTTTGGGCCGAGTTTCAGCTTGCATTGCCTGAACCAAGTTTGTTATGTGCTGAAACGCCGTTTTCTGACATTTCAGGTTCTAACTTCAAAAATCATGCAAAACACTTCTAAGACCTTCAGATATGTTTCTCTGTGTTGCAAAATAGGTTTTATTCATGCACAGACTGCAATTTTAATTTCTGACAGAGTTTCAGCTTGCATTGCCAGAACCAAGTTTGTTATGTGCTGAAAAACTGTTTTCTGACATTTCAGGCTCTAACTTCAAAAATCATGCAAAACACTTCTAACACCTTCAGATATGTTTCTCTGTGTTGCAAAATATGTTTTATTCATGCACAGACTGCAATTTTAATTTTGGACCGAGTTTCAGCTTGCATTGCCAGAACCAAGTTTGTTCTGCGCTGAAACGCTGTTTTCTGACATTTCAGGCTCTAACTTCAAAAATCATGCAAAACACTTCTAACACCTTCAGATATGTTTCTCTGTGTTGCAAAATAGGTTTTATTCATGCACAGACTGCAATTTTAATTTTGGACCGAGTTTCAGCTTGCATTGCCAGAACCAAGTTTGTTATGTGCTGAAACGCTGTTTTCTGACATTTCAGGCTCTAACTTCAAAAATCATGCAAAACACATCTAACACCTTCAGATATGTTTCTCTGTGTTGCAAAATAGGTTTTATTCATGCACAGACTGCAATTTTAATTTTGGACCGAGTTTCAGCTTGCATTGCCAGAACCAAGTTTGTTATGTGCTGAAACGCTGTTTTCTGACATTTCAGGCTCTAACTTCAAAAATCATGCAAAACACTTCTAACACCTTCAGATATGTTTCTCTGTGTTGCAAAATAGGTTTCATTCATGCACAGACTGCAATTTTAATTTTAGACCGAGTTTCAGCTTGCATTGCCAGAACCAAGTTTGTTATGTGCTGAAACGCCGTTTTCTGACATTTCAGGCTCTAACTTCAAAAATCATGCAAAACACTTCTAAGACCTTCAGATATGTTTCTCTGTGTTGCAAAATAGGTTTTATTCATGCACAGACTGCAATTTTAATTTCTGACCGAGTTTCAGCTTGCATTGCCAGAACCAAGTTTGTTATGTGCTGAAACGCTGTTTTCTGACATTTCAGGCTCTAACTTCAAAAATCATGCAAAACACTTCTAACACCTTCAGATATGTTTCTCTGTGTTGCAAAATAGGTTTTATTCATGCACAGACTGCAATTTTAATTTCTGACTGAGTTTCAGCTTGCATTGCCAGAACCAAGTTTGTTATGTGCTGAAAAACTGTTTTCTGACATTTCAGGCTCTAACTTCAAAAATCATGCAAAACACTTCTAACACCTTCAGATATGTTTCTCTGTGTTGCAAAATAGGTTTTATTCATGCATAGACTGCAATTTTAATTTTGGGCCGAGTTTCAGCTTGCATTGCCAGAACCAAGTTTGTTATGTGCTGAAACGCTGTTTTCTGACATTTCAGGCTCTAACTTCAAAAATCATGCAAAACACTTCTAACACCTTCAGATATGTTTCTCTGTGTTGCAAAATAGGTTTTATTCATGCACAGACTGCAATTTTAATTTTGGACCGAGTTTCAGCTTGCATTGCCTGAACCAAGTTTGTTATGTGCTGAAACGCCGTTTTCTGACATTTCAGGCTCTAACTTCAAAAATCATGCAAAACACTTCTAACACCTTCAGATATGTTTCTCTGTGTTGCAAAATAGGTTTTATTCATGCACAGACTGCAATTTTAATTTTGGACCGAGTTTCAGCTTGCATTGCCAGAACCAAGTTTGTTATGTGCTGAAACGCTGTTTTCTGACATTTCAGGCTCTAACTTCAAAAATCATGCAAAACACATCTAACACCTTCAGATATGTTTCTCTGTGTTGCAAAATAGGTTTTATTCATGCACAGACTGCAATTTTAATTTTGGACCGAGTTTGAGCTTGCATTGCCAGAACCAAGTTTGTTATGTGCTGAAACGCTGTTTTCTGACATTTCAGGCTCTAACTTCAAAAATCATGCACAACACTTCTAACACCTTCAGATATGTTTCTCTGTGTTGCAAAATAGGTTTTATTCATGCACAGACTGCAATTTTAATTTTGGACCGAGTTTCAGCCTGCATTGCCAGAACCAAGTTTGTTATGTGCTGAAACGCCGTTTTCTGACATTTCAGGCTCTAACTTCAAAAATCATGCAAAACACTTCTAACACCTTCAGATATGTTTCTCTGTGTTGCAAAATAGGTTTTATTCATGCACAGACTGCAATTTTAATTTTGGACCGAGTTTCAGCTTGCATTGCCAGAACCAAGTTTGTTATGTGCTGAAACGCTGTTTTCTGACATTTCAGGCTCTAACTTCAAAAATCATGCAAAACACTTCTAACACCTTCAGATATGTTTCTCTGTGTTGCAAAATAGGTTTTATTCATGCACAGACTGCAATTTTAATTTTGGACCGAGTTTGAGCTTGCATTGCCAGAACCAAGTTTGTTATGTGCTGAAACGCTGTTTTCTGACATTTCAGGCTCTAACTTCAAAAATCATGTAAAACACTTCTAACACCTTCAGATATGTTTCTCTGTGTTGCAAAATAGGTTTCATTCATGCACAGACTGCAATTTTAATTTTAGACCGAGTTTCAGCTTGCATTGCCAGAACCAAGTTTGTTCTGCGCTGAAAGGCTGTTTTCTGACATTTCAGGATCTAACCTCAAAAATCATGCAAAACACTTCTAACACCTTCAGATATGTTTCTCTGTGTTGCAAAATAGGTTTTATTCATGCACAGACTGCAATTTTAATTTTGGACCGAGTTTCAGCTTGCATTGCCTGAACCAAGTTTGTTATGTGCTGAAATGCCGTTTTCCTACATTTCAGGCTCTAACTTCAAAAATCATGCAAAACACTTCTAACACCTTCAGATATGTTTCTCTGTGTTGCAAAATAGGTTTTATTCATGCACAGACTGCAATTTTAATTTTGGACCGAGTTTCAGCCTGCATTGCCAGAAGCAAGTTTGTTATGTGCTGAAACGCCGTTTTCTGACATTTCAGGCTCTAACTTCAAAAATCATGCAAAACACTTCTAACACCTTCAGATATGTTTCTCGGTGTTGCAAAATAGGTTTTATTCATGCACAGACTGCAATTTTAATTTTGGACCGAGTTTGAGCTTGCATTGCCAGAACCAAGTTTGTTATGTGCTGAAACGCTGTTTTCTGACATTTCAGGCTCTAACTTCAAAAATCATGCACAACACTTCTAACACCTTCAGATATGTTTCTCTGTGTTGGAAAATAGGTTTCATTCATGCACAGACTGCAATTTTAATTTTAGACCGAGTTTCAGCTTGCATTGCCAGAACCAAGTTTGTTCTGCGCTGAAAGGCTGTTTTCTGACATTTCAGGATCTAACCTCAAAAATCATGCAAAACACTTCTAACACCTTCAGATATGTTTCTCTGTGTTGCAAAATAGGTTTTATTCATGCACAGACTGCAATTTTAATTTGTGACCGAGTTTCAGCTTGCATTGCCAGAACCAAGTTTGTTATGTGCTGAAAAACTGTTTTCTGACATTTCAGGCTCTAACTTCAAAAATCATGCAAAACACTTCTAACACCTTCAGATATGTTTCTCTGTGTTGCAAAATAGGTTTTATTCATGCATAGACTGCAATTTTAATTTTGGGCCGAGTTTCAGCTTGCATTGCCTGAACCAATTTTGTTATGTGCTGAAACGCCGTTTTCTGACAATTCAGGCTCTAACTTCAAAAATCATGCAAAACACTTCTAACACCTTCAGATATGTTTCTCTGTGTTGCAAAATAGGTTTTATTCATGCACAGACTGCAATTTTAATTTTGGACCGAGTTTCAGCTTGCATTGCCTGAACCAAGTTTGTTATGTGCTGAAACGCCGTTTTCTGACATTTCAGGCTCTAACTTCAAAAATCATGCAAAACACTTCTAACACCTTCAGATATGTTTCTCTGTGTTGCAAAATAGGTTTTATTCATGCACAGACTGCAATTTTAATTTTGGACCAAGTTTCAGCTTGCATTGCCAGAACCAAGTTTGTTATGTGCTGAAACGCTGTTTTCTGACATTTCAGGCTCTAACTTCAAAAATCATGCAAAACACTTCTAACTCCTTCAGATATGTTTCTCTGTGTTGCAAAATAGGTTTTATTCATGCACAGAGTGCAATTTTAATTTTGGACCGAGTTTCAGCTTGCATTGCCAGAACCAAGTTTGTTATGTGCTGAAACGCTGTTTTCTGACATTTCAGGCTCTAACTTCAAAAATCATGCAAAACACATCTAACACCTTCAGATATGTTTCTCTGTGTTGCAAAATAGGTTTTATTCATGCACAGACTGCAATTTTAATTTTGGACCGAGTTTGAGCTTGCATTGCCAGAACCAAGTTTTTTATGTGCTGAAACGCTGTTTTCTGACATTTCAGGCTCTAACTTCAAAAATCATGCAAAACACTTCTAACACCTTCAGATATGTTTCTCTGTGTTGCAAAATAGGTTTCATTCATGCACAGACTGCAATTTTAATTTTAGACCGAGTTTCAGCTTGCATTGCCAGAACCAAGTTTGTTCTGCGCTGAAAGGCTGTTTTCTGACATTTCAGGATCTAACCTCAAAAATCATGCAAAACACTTCTAACACCTTCAGATATGTTTCTCTGTGTTGCAAAATAGGTTTTATTCATGCATAGACTGCAATTTTAATTTTGGGCCGAGTTTCAGCTTGCATTGCCAGAACCAAGTTTGTTATGTGCTGAAACGCTGTTTTCTGACATTTCAGGCTCTAACTTCAAAAATCATGCAAAACACTTCTAACACCTTCAGATATGTTTCTCTGTGTTGCAAAATAGGTTTTATTCATGCATAGACTGCCATTTTAATTTTGGGCCGAGTTTCAGCTTGCATTGCCTGAACCAAGTTTGTTATGTGCTGAAACGCCGTTTTCTGACATTTCAGGTTCTAACTTCAAAAATCATGCAAAACACTTCTAAGACCTTCAGATATGTTTCTCTGTGTTGCAAAATAGGTTTTATTCATGCACAGACTGCAATTTTAATTTCTGACAGAGTTTCAGCTTGCATTGCCAGAACCAAGTTTGTTATGTGCTGAAAAACTGTTTTCTGACATTTCAGGCTCTAACTTCAAAAATCATGCAAAACACTTCTAACACCTTCAGATATGTTTCTCTGTGTTGCAAAATAGGTTTTATTCATGCATAGACTGCAATTTTAATTTTGGGCCGAGTTTCAGCTTGCATTGCCAGAACCAAGTTTGTTATGTGCTGAAACGCTGTTTTCTGACATTTCAGGCTCTAACTTCAAAAATCATGCAAAACACTTCTAACACCTTCAGATATGTTTCTCTGTGTTGCAAAATAGGTTTTATTCATGCACAGACTGCAATTTTAATTTTGGACCGAGTTTCAGCTTGCATTGCCTGAACCAAGTTTGTTATGTGCTGAAACGCCGTTTTCTGACATTTCAGGCTCTAACTTCAAAAATCATGCAAAACACTTCTAACACCTTCAGATATGTTTCTCTGTGTTGCAAAATAGGTTTTATTCATGCACAGACTGCAATTTTAATTTTGGACCGAGTTTCAGCTTGCATTGCCAGAACCAAGTTTGTTATGTGCTGAAACGCTGTTTTCTGACATTTCAGGCTCTAACTTCAAAAATCATGCACAACACTTCTAACACCTTCAGATATGTTTCTCTGTGTTGGAAAATAGGTTTCATTCATGCACAGACTGCAATTTTAATTTTAGACCGAGTTTCAGCTTGCATTGCCAGAACCAAGTTTGTTCTGCGCTGAAAGGCTGTTTTCTGACATTTCAGGATCTAACCTCAAAAATCATGCAAAACACTTCTAACACCTTCAGATATGTTTCTCTGTGTTGCAAAATAGGTTTTATTCATGCACAGACTGCAATTTTAATTTCTTACCGAGTTTCAGCTTGCATTGCCTGAACCAAGTTTGTTATGTGCTGAAACGCCGTTTTCTGACATTTCAGGCTCTAACTTCAAAAATCATGCAAAACACTTCTAACACCTTCAGATATGTTTCTCTGTGTTGCAAAATAGGTTTTATTCATGCACAGACTGCAATTTTAATTTTGGGCCGAGTTTCAGCTTGAATTGCCTGAACCAAGTTTGTTATGTGCTGAAACGCCGTTTTCTGACAATTCAGGCTCTAACTTCAAAAATCATGCAAAACACTTCTAACACCTTCAGATATGTTTCTCTGTGTTGCAAAATAGGTTTTATTCATGCACAGACAGCAATTTTAATATTGGACCGAGTTTCAGCTTGAATTGCCTGAACCAAGTTTGTTCTGCGCTGAAACGCTGTTTTCTGACATTTCAGGCTCTAACTTCAAAAATCATGCAAAACACTTCTAACACCTTCAGATATGTTTCTCTGTGTTGCAAAATAGGTTTTATTCATGCACAGAGTGCAATTTTAATATTGGACCGAGTTTCAGCTTGCATTGCCAGAACCAAGTTTGTTATGTGCTGAAAAGCTGTTTTCTGACATTTCAGGCTCTAACTTCAAAAATCATGCAAAACACTTCTAACACCTTCAGATATGTTTCTCTGTGTTGCAAAATAGGTTTTATTCATGCACAGAGTGCAATTTTAATTTTGGACCGAGTTTCAGCTTGCATTGCCAGAACCAAGTTTGTTATGTGCTGAAACGCTGTTTTCTGACATTTCAGGCTCTAACTTCAAAAATCATGCAAAACACTTCTAACACCTTCAGATATGTTTCTCTGTGTTGCAAAATAGGTTTTATTCATGCACAGAGTGCAATTTTAATTTTGGACCGAGTTTCAGCTTGCATTGCCAGAACCAAGTTTGTTATGTGCTGAAACGCTGTTTTCTGACATTTCAGGCTCTAACTTCAAAAATCATGCAAAACACATCTAACACCTTCAGATATGTTTCTCTGTGTTGCAAAATAGGTTTTATTCATGCACAGACTGCAATTTTAATTTTGGACCGAGTTTGAGCTTGCATTGCCAGAACCAAGTTTTTTATGTGCTGAAACGCTGTTTTCTGACATTTCAGGCTCTAACTTCAAAAATCATGCAAAACACTTCTAACACCTTCAGATATGTTTCTCTGTGTTGCAAAATAGGTTTCATTCATGCACAGACTGCAATTTTAATTTTAGACCGAGTTTCAGCTTGCATTGCCAGAACCAAGTTTGTTCTGCGCTGAAAGGCTGTTTTCTGACATTTCAGGATCTAACCTCAAAAATCATGCAAAACACTTCTAACACCTTCAGATATGTTTCTCTGTGTTGCAAAATAGGTTTTATTCATGCATAGACTGCAATTTTAATTTTGGGCCGAGTTTCAGCTTGCATTGCCAGAACCAAGTTTGTTATGTGCTGAAACGCTGTTTTCTGACATTTCAGGCTCTAACTTCAAAAATCATGCAAAACACTTCTAACACCTTCAGATATGTTTCTCTGTGTTGCAAAATAGGTTTTATTCATGCATAGACTGCCATTTTAATTTTTGGGCCGAGTTTCAGCTTGCATTGCCTGAACCAAGTTTGTTATGTGCTGAAACGCCGTTTTCTGACATTTCAGGTTCTAACTTCAAAAATCATGCAAAACACTTCTAAGACCTTCAGATATGTTTCTCTGTGTTGCAAAATAGGTTTTATTCATGCACAGACTGCAATTTTAATTTCTGACAGAGTTTCAGCTTGCATTGCCAGAACCAAGTTTGTTATGTGCTGAAAACTGTTTTCTGACATTTCAGGCTCTAACTTCAAAAATCATGCAAAACACTTCTAACACCTTCAGATATGTTTCTCTGTGTTGCAAAATAGGTTTTATTCATGCATAGACTGCAATTTTAATTTTGGGCCGAGTTTCAGCTTGCATTGCCAGAACCAAGTTTGTTATGTGCTGAAACGCTGTTTTCTGACATTTCAGGCTCTAACTTCAAAAATCATGCAAAACACTTCTAACACCTTCAGATATGTTTCTCTGTGTTGCAAAATAGGTTTTATTCAT